>NW_021940724.1:1983098-2243461 GCF_001715985.3 Manacus vitellinus
TATATATATTTTATTTTGGTTTTGTTCCTTTTCCCTTCCCCCTTCCCTTTCCCTTGTGAAATTGTATATATTTCAATTGTATATAACTGTAACATAAGTGTAAATATATTTATATATATATTACTTTAGCTGTCTCTCTCTCGTTTCGGGTTTTTTCTTGTTTTTTTTTTTCTCCCTCTTCTCCCTGAGGTTTGGGGGGGGAGGGAGGGGGACTTCTTGTGGTAAGGTTTGGAGACTTGGCAGGGAGCCAGCTTCAAACCATATCAATGGGGAATAATGATTTAGCTCTTTCATGAGCCCAGAGCCAGTCCATGCCCCCAGTGTCGCTGGAAGCACCTCCATCCACTGGGAAGATGCAGCTGTGCTGACATGGGAAGGTAATTTTGTGGTTTGTTCTGTGTCTGTGCATCTCTGGGGAGAGCTGTGGGCACTGGTGTGTGTCACGTGAAAGTGGGGGGAGTTCGCCTGACCTTTAGAGAGGGGAGATTTTCTTGACCCACAGAGATTTATTTGTCTGTTAATGCCCCAGGGAAAACAAAACCATGGATATCCAACCAGTCTGTCAAGTATCCCATAAGGGGACTCTTCACCAAACACTCTTCACAGGATGGGGGATGATTTGGTTGCCCTTTTCAGGGGGCTCCCACCCAACAGTGTAAGGGAGAACCCCTCAGTGGTCCTGCCAGCATGTTATTCCACTGCCAGCAATCTGTCAGCACCTTATAAAGGACTCACTTTAACAGTTGACAGAATAATACTCTTTATTCATACAAATTGTGACAGGTTAATAAGGGTTTTAGGTCATTGGTGATAGTATCTAACTGCAAAAATGTGTTTAAAGAAATCTAATCATACTATAAAGAAAGCACAAGCACAAACTCTAATACAAAACAATCTACCAACAGATTATGGAGCAAAAGCAAGCTCTAGTCCTGAAAGCAACACCTAGAATAAGTTTGTCACCTGATAAGCGTCCCTAAAGCAGGGAGGGAAGACAGGTTCAGCCTCTCAGCCAATCCCAGTAGTTGAGGTGGAATCTTCCTCCAATTTCTCCCCATTTCCAACTTCCTTTCCTATTATTTCTTTAGATTTAGGTGGAGCTTGAGTGACTCTAGTCATAAGTATGTAATTGGGTAGTTGTCCTGGCATCTATCTTTCTTGGTGGGCACAAAGTGTCACCATGTTGCCCTCCCTGCAGGATGTTTCTGAAGGGAAGCTGCAGTGCCTCCATGTTGCTCCCCTCTCCGTTGCATCCCCCATAACAGGTGTTTATCAGTGTTTAGAAAACCTCTGTGGGGTATTGTGACTGTGTTCCACAGGGGAAGCAGCCGCTGGGTCTCCTCTGTAATCCTTATTCTCCTTTAACTTCCAACCCTATCCATTATTCCACAGTGTGTCACTGGGATTTTAGAGAGAAAGGAAAAATGATTTTGCCTGGGAGTTGTGAGGACATGCTGGGAGTTAAACCCACTGCACTGCCAAGAGTTGGGCCATGCAGCTTGCTTAGTCCTTTTCCAATAGCACCAATGGTTCAGATTCCATGTTGGCACGTGCTGTTCCAAAAGAGAAGGAAACAAGAAAATCCAGACAGTGCCATCTTCTGTCCTTTGCTTGAGAAAGCTGCTGGGCAAAACTCCTTTGCTCCGTGCACGAGCACCTCTGGCTGCCACGTGGGGAAGGCAGGCTGGGAGCTGCTTTACTGCAGTTTTGGCATCTCCTGGGCAAAGGAGATGCCATCTCCATCTGCTGGGTTGGACACACTGGAGCTACTGGATCTCTTTGATGGAGCCAGCCAATGTACTGTGGTTCTGCAGGAAGCACGTGCTGTTTGTGGCACTGCCAAGCTGATCTCCAGCTGATCATCCGAGGGGAGTGCACATCTCTTAACCTCAGCCTGCAGGGACAGGCTTTTTCCTGGGAAATGAGGCTCAAAGACATGAGGGCCCCTTCCAAGGCTCACAGACGATCCCACTGGCAATTTCCTGTCTTCAGTTAAATGGTAATCTAGAAAAAGGAAAGAAAATATTACTTTCACCCATCTAAGTCCTTGATCTTGCTGGGAGCTATTAGAAGAAAGGAATGTTGCGTTTATCAAAAACCAATAATCTCAATTTTCACACCGAGAGTTAGACTAAGGAATCAGGTCAATATTAGAGGTTTGTTTAACCAACTTAGCCTCTGCATACAAAGGCCAAACTTTCCTGTTATACGAGTTTTATAAGTTGACACCTTCAGTTTCTGAGGATTTCTGAGGAACTGCTTATCTACTGTGTATCTTGCTAGGATCCTCCGAAGTTACACTCCATTTACACAAGAACCAGCAAACCTATTCAGACGAATTACACAATGGGAGAATTTTCCTATTTATTTTTTTACTGGTGCTCTTGGTTATTGTGTTAGTTCCCCTCCAATGGGATTTATGCACTCAGCTTTCACACAGCAACTGTGCAAATAGTGGTGCTCCAACAGTAATGAAAATCCTCAAGCATATGAAGTCTTTTGCACTTTCAAATATCTCTTTCCCTAGTGGATGGAATTCCATGTAAGAGCAGCTCATGAAAAACTCTACAGATAATTAGTAATGTCTGTGTAAACATCAGATCTGTTCTAAGGCCACTACAACATGAGCTGCTTTGGGCAATCCAGGTCACATTCAGGTTCCCTCTGAAAGCACCAACTACTTGAACAAACAAAGTCTGATTTCACTTGAAACAATTCCCACAGAACTGCTAATTGGTGATTCATTGTAAACTCACAGCCTCACAATGCTTTCTAATGCGAAGAACCTTCCAAAGAGGCAGATTAAGTTAGTGAAAGGGAATTAAGAGAGAAAACACATTCAGGATCAGCCTGACCTGTCTGAAGTGCCAGATGGATGGTTCTGCTGTGTCAGTGGATTTGAGGGGTTTTACATCAGAGGCTCAAGAAGTCCAGGAAATGCCAGCCTTGTTCAGCAGCAGTGCAGTACCTTGGGAATGCAGGCTCAGCTTCCTCCCAACCCTTCCATGGCCCAAGGGAGGAGGAGTCCTGACTGAGCTGCAGGCTGTGTAGATGGAGTGCAGCTACACACTGTCCTCCAGACCTAAAGATTTCCATCCCTTCTCCCAGGTTGTATTTCCCCAGTGACTGCTATCACTTTGCCCTGCCAAAAGAGGTGGGAGATCCAGGTCCTACATGATTTGGATTTCCCCCAGATAAGCCATTTTAAGACAATAGAAAATATTGGAGAAAACCATCTGCCTTAAACAATCTCAGTCTCATTCAGACATGGTCCTCACTTTATGTATCTGAAATGATTGGATGTTTTAAAGAAAAACATCCTTTCTTTTTCATATGAGGTAACATTTTTCCCCAGGCAAGACTCAAAGGACAAAGTAAAGGAAACCATGTGATACAAATATGATAGATAAACCTGCAAGCTCAAGAAGGCTGAACCAGTGATTTCTGAGGTGGAAGTAAACAGGTTGCACTGCCTCCGTTTGTCACAGAGTAAATGCTAGGAGAAGTGACTTTTCTCTGTCCGTTCCATGGTGGCTTATATGCAGGTGGAATTTGATGACTAAGGCTAGCCACAAAGACTTGGTGTCTTTGTAAGTGTCTGGGTAAACTCTGGATCTTAGATGTCTGTCCAAAAAGATTTGAAAGTAAGGAGTATTATCTTGCTTTTTGAACAAAAAAAAAGAGGTAAAAGAAAAAAAAATGAGGGGAAGGTTTTGGGCTTCCTGTGTATTTGACATGCTTGCTGTGGAGGGTAGAGCATTTCTGGGTAGTGAGAGGGGTAAAGGTCCTGGGGAGTGCCCAGAGAGCTGATGGAGGTGGAACTCATGGGGGTGGTCAAGGAGCCAATGGCTCAAGAGCCTGGAAAGCAGGGGCAGTGGAGCATGGGATGAGCAGTGGTGAGGATGAGAGTGGTCTCAAGCCCCAGTGGGCATCAAGAGGTGGGTGAGCAAGTCAGAGGGAGCCCCAAGAGGTAGTCCAGAGATCCCGTGAGTCCCACCTCTGTCAGCTCTGAGGGCTCTCCTTGATCCCTGGCAATAGCCAGAAATGCCCTCCTCTCCACAGCAAGCATGTGAAATACACGGGAAGCCCAAACGAGAAAGGAATCAGCTTGGAGGTACTAAAGGCGCAAATCCCCTTTTTGCAGTGCTGCAGTCACAAGAGGTTTTTCCATTTCCCTGCAGTTGCTCAGCTACCTCCAGTTTGGACTGCCTTGAGAATGAGGTTGGACTGCCAGATCTGCTCCTTATCAGCCTTGTCCCTTATCTGCCTCAAAACCACTTTAATATGCCAGTCCCAGGTTATCAGGGACAAAATAAACCACAGGACTCAACGACTTCCTTCAAACACACTTGGGTCTATCACACTTCTTCTGGTCATTTCTGGTGGTGACAACCAACTTCTTTTCCAGTATTCCTGGACGTTTGGAAGTGGATAAAAATGAGTCCAGTTTAGTAGTGAATGAATGATTATAGACTCATAGAAGACTCATTTTGAGTCTTGGAAGGGCTCTTAAAGATTATCTGGATCCAATCTGCTTCCATGGGCAGGGACATCTTCCACTAGACCAAGCTGCTCAGAGCCCCATCCAACCTGCCTTTGAACATTTCCAGGGATGGGGCAGCCACAGCTTCTGTGGGCAACCTGTACCACTGTCTCACCACCTTCACAGCCAAGAGTTTCTTCCTCATATCCAAACTAAATCTACACTCCTTCAGTTTAAAGCCATTCCACCTTGTCCAATCAACTCCCAGACCTTGTGCAAAGTCTCTCTCCAGCTCTCTTGCACACCCTTAAAGAACTGGAAGGGGCTCTAATATGTCCCCAAGGCCTTCTCTTTCCCAGGCTGGTGGCAGGAACACGGGCTTTTACAAAGCCTTGGCAATCCAGAAAGGAAAAATATGCAGGCTGGTCATATTAATTATCTCCTGAGAGGCTGCAGAAGAGCTGACTGTGAACATCTGGGAGTGCTCCGAGACAAGTTGGTCAAAGGGCACCAGAGATGTTCTGCCAGGAACAGAAACCTGTGTGGGTGCTGCAGCAGCAGTGGCTGTGGCCCCTGGGGAATGAGGAAATTGAAAGCGATGTCACCAGACCCAGTTAACTGCTCCTGAGATGTGGCTTCAATCAGCTACCTTTGGAGAAACCCAGAAGAAATTGCAAATAGCAACTGTCACCCAATTTCTGTGCAAGGATGAACAAATCTCCCCTGAGTAACAACAGAAAACTCCTCTTTTCTATGGAATTCCCTGTTTATGAGATTTACAACCAGGCATATATTGCAGTGGGACTCCTGAGGGATCAGCCAACTGTTTCTCCAGGGAGAAGAGGCAAGGAGCGGCTCAGCTGCCTGTTCTGAGACTCTGCTTCAAGGTAAGCTCTTGTTCCTTTTTCAACATTGACTCCAATATTTCAAGTGTTTCCTTAGCTTTGGAATAAAGAGATCAGACAAAGCGTAGGCTGGAGTTGTTGAGCTCCACCATCTGCCTTCCATGGAGAAATGAGAAGTTATGCATGCACTGAATTGTGCAGCTCTTTAACTTTTTGTATTAAGGAGGGCAAGGACAGAAGGATGGATTTGGGAGAGAAATTCAAACCAAGTCACCTGGAAAATTCACACCATAATGTTGACTAAGAATCAGGAGGGGTGAGGTGTGGTGCTGAGCGTATTAAGTACCAAAATTCCACCCATGACCGTGCAAAAAACCTCTGGCAAACATAGGTGCGGGCTACACTCCTGGGCAAACTTAATCTGAAACCCTGTGTGGGAGATGTTACAACTCTTCCTTCCAGGGACATCATATATAAAGAGCCAGTCTCAAACTGCAGCAGAGACATTTCAAAGTCCTTTGCCACTCTGGGGCTGTGAGCAGAGTCCTGAGCCCATATTTCCCACGGTAAGTTGGTTTCTCTCTATCTGATATTGAGAAAGAGATATATTTTAAGCTCATGGAGGGGTTGGTGCAAAAGGACCTTATAGGACCTTTTCTGCTTGATTTGGGGCAGAGATGGTCCTGCTCTGCAGAGCACTGTAAAAAGCCACTGCTCATGGCTCATATTCTTAGTTTCCTTGTCCCTTGTCCCAACATTCCTGATCCAGGGCTGGTAAAGAGAAAAAGGAGCAGATGTCTTGGGTGAGAGCAAGGGTGTGTGTAGCTCTATATCCTGAATATCCAATTCCATCTCTTCATTGGATATGAAGAGATAAAGGTCAGGGCAAAGGGTCAGAAGAGAGCAAATGTGCAAGGTGCTTTGTCAAGTCTTCCGCAGTCCTCAGCCCAGACCCTTTTGCAGTGTCAGGTGGGCTGTGGCAGCTTTCTGTCCTATGAATCCTTCCATCTGCCTCTCCTGTCTGCCTTCTTTAACATGGCAGACAAAAGATGAATTCTCCCACTGCTGCCTCCTGTAGTCACCTTAACCCTCTTTTAGATTTCACCTTCTTTGCCCTGATGGTTTTCCATATCCAGGAGGTCAGACAGTACCCTCTTCTTGGTCTCCCATAGTCCCCTGCTCTGGCAGCTGTGTCCCATCAGCACAAAAATGACTGCAGGCCATGGTCAGCTCTCTCCAAGCTGAGTGTCCCTCTGCATTTGCCTTCCAGGGGAGCAAGAGCCCTTCACCTGAAATCCTCCCACGATGCTCTGGCTGCTGCTGCTGCAGGTCTGGGCGAGCTGCCTTTGGCTGGGACAGGGCGAGGTGGTGGAGTCCTTTGCAAGTTGTCCTCAGTTCTTCTATGATAACACCCCCCCAGATGCAGCAATGAAGCCACAGAACCCAGCCTGGATCTGCCAGACCTTCAAAAACCAGCCTTTCTTTGCCACCTTGTACGACAAAAAGAGGCGTATTCCCATGTACTCTGCTTACAAATACGAGCCTGGATGGCTCACCACAAACCACATATGGACAGTTGAGCCCCAGGTGAGTGTCCTCTCTTACAGTATTTCACTCTGCAGTCACTAAATGATGAACTGCAGCATTTAACCAAACATCTCTATTTCCTCCCACCCCCACACACCTGCAAATGGACCCACTGGGTGGGATTCATCTCATCTCACTTCAAACACCTGCACCACATGATTCCTCTGATGCATTTCAAACAGCAGCAGCAGGAGGAGGAGTCCTATCCCAAAGGTGCCCAGTTTTCTGCATTGAGCTGAGAACAACATCAAGGCAAATTGCATTCCATTCCATTCCAAAGTCAAATGACCTCCCTCTCTGTGCCCTGCTGTGGTGGGAGATCAAGTGATGGGGAAAAGGCATCCAACAGCAGCTAAATTTGGGGGATCAACAATCCTGCTGGATTCTAATCTCCACTTTGCCCTGAGATGTTTTGTAACCCTGACAGAGCTTAATTTCTCACAGTTAGGACTCCATTTCTCTTTGTAAGTGACCTGAGAGAAATGAGGAGAAACTCAGAGATGACCCAGGGAAAAAGCCTTGGCACAGGCACTGAGTGATGAGAGGGTTTGGTGAACCCTGGGGAATGTATTGAGTGATATTTCAGGCAGTGAAAAGTGAGGAGCATCAGTGTCAGTCCAGTCAGAAGAGGGTGATCTCCAGCCATGGCCAGTTGCCCCTGAGCACTGCTGCCTCAGGCTTGGTTCAGAAGGATCCACCAGACACTCAGATCTCCCCAAACAACAGAGCTCTCCCAAATGTCCTTCAGACCTCCAGTGAAAAAGCCCAAGGGAATTATGGAACAGAAAGAGAGGAAGTTCAGGTCATTGCTAAGGACAGAGCAGCAGGATGGAATTTAGGTGTTCATGAGTGACAGATGAAAGCCACATGCCCTGTTCCAGAGGGAGAAGAAATATGTTTTTCCAAAGAGGAACAGAAAGGCGTTGGAGGTCTAAAAAAAAACCCGTTTGCACTTTGTACTCATTGGAACTCAAACAACTAATATGATATTGCACCACTGCAGTCTCCACATTTAGGGCTGGGATAAAAGCTTCTCTTGTTTCATAGAATCATAGAATCATAGAGGGATTTGTGTTGGACAGAACTTCAAAGATCATCTCAATTCAACCCCCCTGCCGTGGGAAGGGCCACCTTCCACTAGACCTGGTTGCTCAGAGCCCCATCCAACCTGGCCCTTTCCCTCCTGGACCATGGAGCCAGGTCTCCTGCAAACTCTTTGATTTTGGTAACTTTGTCCAGAGGTCCTTTTTCAGTACTTGGGTTCCTCAGGACTCTTAATGAATTATGAGCTCCTTGAAGAAGCTGATCATTTCTAACTTGTTTTTAGTGAAGCTGCCGAAGATGCTCCCTGTCCCAGATCAGCTCTGAGACGTTATTAGGAATGCAGTAGCATTGAGGTCTTTTTGATTAATGAACAAAAAGGCTTCTATCTTACAGTGACTTGTAGCCCCTCCTGGTAAACCTCACCTCTGGCACTGGTTTCTCAATCCCTGTGTCTGGGGTTACAGGAGGCAAACCCTGGTGTTCCAGGAGTGTGGTACACCTGTAGCAACCACAGATGGAATCAGAGAATGAAAGAATGGGGGTGGGAGGATCTGGGGTAGAAGTGGGTTTGGAGACAGGTTGAAAGGGAACCAGCTGTGTCAGGGAAGGTTTCTCACCAAAGACCTTCCTCCTTTCAAAGCCAGAGTGGAAAATGCTCAATATCTCATATATCCAGCCACACTCCCAGCACAGACTGCAGGCTGGATCACAAAGGTCACAAGTCAAAAGGAGAGCAGTAACATTCTGAGCTTCTTTTCTTTTAAAAGCTCTTGTGTTCATCCAGGAGGGGCAGCTATAGGATTTCTCTCAGATTCATGTATTTACATAGACTGAGAAGAGAAAAATGTGTTCTTGACACCTGGAGACTTCTGCTCCAGGGAAACCTGCTCCAGTACTCCTATCCCCAATACTAACACCTTTTCCTCTTCTTTACCTGTCAAGCTGATACTTTCAAATTTGCCCAAAAACATGCAAACAATGCAGACCCTTGAACGTCAATACAACATCACCAGAGCGCAAATCATGCAAAGCCAGGCTGTCGACAGAGACTATGAGCACAGCGGTTGGGACTGTGGCTATTTGAACCCCAATGGCCACCACAACACCCCGGCCAGCAGGAATGCGACCTTCACCCTCACCAACATAGTGCCCATGAACAAAAAACTCAACCAACATGCCTGGAAAAACTATGAGCAGCAAACGATGGCCAATAAAAGCAAGGACTGTCAAACCACCTACGTCATTGTGGGGGCTGTGCCTGGGAACTCCTCCATCTCCAATGGGAGGGTTAATGTACCCAGCCACATCTGGTCTGGTGCCTGCTGCAAGACCAAGAACAACACCATGAGTGCTTGGGCGGCCATTGCTGAGAACAACCAGGACCAGGTCTGGGACCTCACTCTGGGGCAGCTGGAGAACAGTTTGGCCCAGCTGTATGGAATGCAAAATGTTTCTCTCTTCCACAGCGACTGTCCCCGTACAAACCCCTCGCATCCCGGGTGTAAAAGGCTCAGGGGCTTTTCTCACATATCACAGTATCATAGAATGCTTTGAGTTGGAAGGGACCTCAAGGATCATCCAGTCCCCACCCCCCCTGAAACATAGCAGGAACACTAGACCAGGTTGCTCAGAGCCATGTCCATCCTGGCCTTGAACACTTCCAGGGATGGGGCAGACACAGCTTCTCTGGGCAACCTGTGCCAGGGCCTCACCACCCTCACAGGGAAGAATTTCTTCCTGATACATACTCTGACCCTGCCCTCTGCCAGTTTAAAGCTATTCCACCTTCTCCTGTCACTCCATGCCTTTGTCCCTCTCCAACTGTCCCAGAGACCCTTTAGGTACTGGAATGGGATCCAAATTCTCCTCAGAGCCTTCTCCAGCTGAACACCCCCAGCTCTCTCAACCTGTCTCCAGAGCAGAGGTGATCCAGCTCTCAGAGTACCTTCATGGCCTCCTCTGGACTCCACCCCAACTGGTTGGTGTCCTTCTCATGTTGTGAGCCCAGAGCTGGAGGCAGCACTGCAGGTGGGGTCTCATGAGAGCCGAGTAGACAGGGACCAATGTCCTGTGCAGTGTCCATCCTGCTCCCTTCTCTGGTGGGTTTCCAGCTCTGTCCCTCAGGGCAACTCCTCCTCCTGCCCTGATAAAAGAGAGAAGGAGGTGGGCAGAGCCTCCAGCTGGTTTGCTTTGCTGCCCATGCTGGCAGAGAGCTCTTAGAGGTGAGTCCTTGCCCTGGCAGTCTGGAGGGAACAGCTGGAGAAGAGCCCATGGACAAGGAAATCAGAGCTTCTCAGTGAGTCCAGAAGGGCTTTGCCTTGTTTCCCTTTTGCTCCCTACCCAGAGACAGGTCTTAGTTCCTTCCTCTCCTCATTAGCTGTCCCTCAGAGTGTGCTGCTGACTCGTCCTTCCCCTCCTTAGGAAGGCTGTGGGACGAGGGTGGCCCAGGTTGCCCACAGGTGTTGTGGAGTCTCCATTGCTGGAGAGGCTCAAACCCCAAGTGGACATGATCCTGGACAACCTGCTCTAGCTGAGCCTGCTTGAGCAGGGGTCTGGACTAGGAGATCTTGAGAGGTCCCTCCAAACCTCAGCAATGCAGTGATTCTGTGATGCTGGGAACCAGATTTTGTTTACTTGCTTTTGAAACCTGCACCTTGTAGAAGCAGGAGCTGAGGTCTGAGATAGGCAGGCTCAGGCATCAGATCTACAGGAAGCTTTGACCGGTCAGAGATAAATTTCCCTGATGCACTGCTTGAATAACTTAATTCCCTGCTGTGCTTCTGAACCTTTTCTGCAGATTTATGGCTAAAGGATTTTGTGACATGTCTTCAGTGTATTCAATATAATCAATGTATTCAACGTGTCAATCAAAAGATCATTGTGTGCTAGATTATGTAGTTCCTGAGTAGTTCACAATAAAATTCCTCTGCCCTAGTGATGGATTGTAAAGTCATCTTATATATAAACCACAAGTTGCTTCTTGCTGAAATTTCAATCACCACGAGTGATGTCACAGTCCTCAGAGCATCCTTGCAGGAGGAGGAGTGTCCAAATCCCCCCTGAAGATGCCATCACACCTACAATAGTGTCCCTCCAATCAAACTTTTCACACTGAGAGTTAGACTAAGAAATTGGGTCAATATTAGAGGTTTGTTAAACCAACTTAGCCTCTGGATACAAAGGCCAAACTTTCCTGTTATACAAGTTTTATAAGTTGACACCTTCAGCTCCTGAGGAACTGCTTATCTACTGTGTATCTTGCTAGGATCCTCCGAAGTTACACTCCATGTACACAAGAACCTGCAAACCTATTCAGACTAATTACACAATGGGAGAATTTCCTTATGTATTTTTTTACTGGTGCTCTTGGTTATCGTGTTAGTTCCCCTCCAATGGGATTTATGCACTCAGCTTTCACACAGCAACTGTGCAAATAGTGGTGCTCCAACAGTAACGAAAATCCTCAAGCATATGAAGTCTTTTGCACTTTCAAATATCTCTTTCCCTAGTGGATGGAATTCCATGTAAGAGCAGCTCATGAAAAACTCTACAGATTATTAGTAATGTCTGTGTAAACATCAGATCTGTTCTAAGGCCACTACAACATGAGCTGCTTTGGACAATCCAGGTCACATTCAGGTTCCCTCTGAAAGCACAGACTACTTGAACAAACAAAGTCTGATTTCACTTGAAACGATTCCCATGGAACTGCTAATTGGTGATTCATTGTAAACTCACAGCCTCACAATGCTTTCTAATGCACTGTGGAACCTTCCAAAGAGGTAGATTAATCTAGTGAAAGGGAATTAAGAGAGAAAACACATTCAAGATCAGCCTGACCTGTCTGAAGTGCCAGATGGATGGTTCTGGTGTTCTGGTGGATTTGAGGGATTTTACATCAGAGGCTCAAGAAGTCCAGGAAATGCCAGCCTTGTTCAGCAGCAGTGCAGTACCTTGGGAATGCAGGTTCATCTTCCTCCCAACCCTTCCATGGCCCAAGGGAGGAGTAGTCCTGACTGAGCTCCAGGCTGTGTAGATGGAGTGCAGCTACCCACTGTCCTCCAGACCTAAAGATTTCCATCCCTTCTCCCAGGTTGTATTTCCCCAGTGACTGCTATCACTTTGCCCTGCCAGAAGAGGTGGGAGATCCAGGTCCTACATGATTTGGATTTCCCCCAGATAAGCCATTCTAAGACAAATGAAAACGCTGGAGAAAACCATCTGCCTTAAACAATCTCAGTCTCCACACTCATTCAGACATGGTCCTCACTTTATGTATCTGAAATGATTGGATGTTTTAAAGAAAAACATCCTTTCTTTTTCATATGAGGTAACATTTTTCCCCAGACAAGACTCAAAGGCCAAAGTAAAGGAAACCATGTGATACAAATATGATAGATAAACCTGCAAGCTCAAGAAGGCTGAACCTGTGATTTCTGAAGTGGAAATAAACAGTTTGCACTGCCTCTGTCCCTCAGAGAGTAAATGCTAGGAGAAGTGACTTTTCTCTGTCCATTCCATGGTGGCTTATATGCAGATGGAATTTGATGACTAAGGCTACCCACAAAGACTTGGTGTCTTTGCAAGTGTCTGGGTAAACTCTGGATCTTAGATATCTAAAAAGATTTGAAAGCAAGGAGGTTTATCTTGCTTTTTGAGCAACAAAAAGAGGTAAAAAAAAAAAAATGAGGGGAAGGTTTTGCTGCTAAGTGTCTTCCAGTTTCAAACATGAGAAGTGTTAAAACTGCAGTTTTGGAGTATCAGACAGCTGGTGATTAACAGAGAGCACAGGTAAGGAAGGCAGAACATAGGCTGTTGATCACTTAGCTTAGGGGATATATAAGTCAGCTCTTGTGAATACAGATAGAGATATTCCATGTTGATGCATCATCTCTTCTTTTTTTTTTTTCTTTTTTTTTTAACAGTTGCAGAAAAGTTGTTTGAGCAGCTGTACCACTACGGGAAAGAGGAAAAAGGAAGATACAAGAGTCTCACTCCCTGGGGCTTCATTGACTCACAGAATTGTTTGGGTTGAAAGGGACCTAAAATATCATCCAGTTCCAACACCCTGGCCTGAGACAGGCATACCTTCCTCTAGACCAGGTTTCTCCAAGCCCCATCCAACCTGGCCTTGGACACTTCCAGGGATGGGGCATCCACATTTTCTCTGGGCAACCTGTGCCAGGGCCTCATCACCCTCATATCGAAGAATTGATCCCTCATACCTAATCTAACCCTGCCCTCTGTCAGTTTAAAACCATTTCCCTTTGTCCTGTGTAGTGGGTTGTCCCTGCCTGGATGCCAGGTACCCACCAAAGTTGCTCTATCACTTCCCTCTTCAACTGGACAGGAGGGAGAAAATATAACAAAGGACTCATGAGTTGAGGAAACGGCCGGAAGAGATCACTCACCGAATAGTGTCACGGGTAAAAAAGACTCAACTTGGGGATATTAATTGAATTTATTACTAACAAAATCAGAGCAGGATAATGAGAAGTAAAATAAATCCTAAAAACACCTTCTCCCTACTTCATGGATTTTACCTCCTCCTCCTCCAGCAACAAAGGGAGATGGGGAGGGGGAGTTATGATCAGTTCATCACATGTTGTTCCTGCCTCTGCTCTGGGAGAGGAGTCCTTCCCCTGCTCCAGTGTGGGGTCCCTCCATGAACTTCTCCAAAACATCGGTCAATCCCACAGTCAACAGTTCTTCACAAACTGCTGCAACGTGGGTCTCTTTTCCATGGGGTGCAGTTCTTCAGGCGTTCCAGTGTGGGTCCACACAGGGCCACAAGTCCTGCCAGGATAACCTACTCCAGCATAGGCTCCTCTCTCCATGGGTCAGCAGGTCCCTGCCAAGACCCTGCTCCAGTGTGGGTTTCCCATGAGTTCACAGCCTCCTTCAGGCATTCACTTGCTCCAGCAGGGGCTCCTCCATGGGCTGCAGGTGGGAATCTGCACCCCCGTGGTCCTCCATGGGCTGCAGAGGCACAGCTGCCTCACCATGAGCTGCACCACGGGCTGCAGGGGAACCTCAGCTCCGGTGCCTGGAGCACCTCCTGCCCCTCCTTCTGCACTGACCTTGGTGTCTGCATTGTTGTTCCCATGTTCTCACTCTGGCCACAATTACATCTGCTCAATAACTTTTGTTTTTACCTCGTAAATACATTATCCCAGAGGTGTTACTGTCATTCCTGATTCTCTCAGCCTTGGCCAGCAGCAGGTCCATCCCAGAGCTGGCTGGCATTGACTCCACCAGACATAGAGGAAGCTTCCAGCAGCTTCTCACAGAATCCACCCCTGTAGCCCCCACACTACCAAAACCTGGCTACACAAATCCAATATATCCTGTCATTCCATACCCTTGTCGAAAGACCCTCTCCAGCTCTGCTGAAGCCCCTGTAGGTACTGGAAGAGGCTTTAAGGTCTCCCTAGAGCCTTCTCTTCTCCAGGTTGAATACACCCAACTCTCTCAGCTTGTGTCCTGGCATATGGCTGCAAACAGAGATCCAAAACTGCCCATCCTTCAGCCCCATGAAGTGCAGTCAGTAACACAGATCACTCCAGCACACAGCTCCTACTCCTGTGGCACAGGAGGAGCACTCCTACATATTGCACATAAAAATTTCTCAGTGTCAATGATGGTGCCAGAATTTTCTTTATGAAACCATTATATAACAGATAAGACATAAAATAGAAATCTGTGAACTAGTCCGAGCACACACCTCTCTTTGCAAAGCACACATCAAACTTACAGGTACTTTCACGTCTATCATAAATTAAAAGCCCTCTTTTAAAACCAAGTTGTGTTTTTATGCTTTCAAGTCATGCAGAAGACAGCACTGTCAAATGGAGAGTTTCCTTCTGAATACCCACTGCCTGTGGGAATGGCTACTCCCCACACTTCCAACAACACTGACCTCTTTGGAGCTTCTCTCCTTTTCTGCCATCCATGCCTGTAGACCTTCTCAGAAGAAAAGGGATACCTGAAGAGGAAAATGGCTTTCTTTACCCTTGCTTCCTCTACTTTTCTCTTCAAACCTTCCTTCTCATTCAGAGTGAAGGGCCATATCAGAGAATTACAGAACCACAGAATCAATTTGTTTAGAAAAGACCTCCAAGATGATCGAGTCCAGCCTTTGAACAATCACCACCTTGTCAATGAGAGCACAGCACTAAGTAACATGTCCAGTCATTTCTTGAATACTTCACCACCCTCCCTGGGCAACCTGTTTCAGTGTTTAATCATTCTTTCTGTGAAGAAATTCTTCCTGAGGTTCAATCTGAACCTCTGCTGGGGCAGCTTGAGACTGTGTCCTCTCATCCTGTCACTGGCTGACTAGGAGAATAGGCAAACACCCACCTGGATACAACCTCCTGTCAGGGAGCTGTAGAGAGCTATAAGATCTCCACTGAGCCTCCTTTTCTCCAGGTTGAACAGCCCCAGCTCCCACAGCAGCTCCTCACAGGACATACCCTCTCAGCACTTCACCAGCTTTGTTGCCCTTCCCTGGACTTGCCACAGCACCTCAATGTCCTTTTTGCAGTGAGGGGCCCAGAACTGGACACAGCACTCGAGGTGTGGCCTCACCAGTGCTGAGTATAGGGGAAAATCATTTCCCTAGTCCTGCTGGCCACACTGTCACTGACACAAGCCAGGATGCCATTGGCCTTCTTGGCCACCTGGGCACATCTGGGCTCATGTTCAGCTGCTGTTGACCAGCACCCCCAGGTCTTTTTCCACTGGGTCTCTTTCCAGCCACTCTGTCCCCAGCCTGTGGTGCTGCACAGGGTTATTGTGGCCAAAGTGTAGCACCCGCCCCTTGGTCTTGTTGAACCTCGTCCAATTAGTCTTGGCCTGTCGATCCAGCTTGTCCAGATCCCTCTGCAGAGCCTTCCCACCCTCCAGCAGATCAACACTCCCACCCAACTTAGTGCTATCCGCGACCTGACTGAGCGTTTACTCGGTAAGAGGCGTATTACAAATAAGTCCTATTCCAACAGGAATAAAAAAAAAGCCATGGGAAATATAAATATCAATGCTATAGAGTGAGAATAAGTCAACAGGAATACAAACCAGTAAAAGAATGACATATACATTTTATCTTAAAATAAAAAACTGCACCAAGATCTCATGCCTTCTGAATTATAAACCATTTGGCTTTTGTCATATGACATGTGAGCATTTATAGTTAATCTGGTCAATCCGGGATCGTTCAAGTCAATGCAGAGAAACAGGTGTCAGTAGACCACAAATAATTTTATCTGTATATCTATATCTATATCTATATATCTGTGTGTGCATAGGTGTCTGTGTGTATACGTGGCCTAAATAAAGAAATATACACATACATATATTACATAATAATATATTTATTATTATAACATATATTACATATTTATTATTACACATATTTAGGCAATAGGGTGAGACAAACTGCTCTCTAAAGGGACTTGTTCCTTCCCCTTGCCTGCCTCAGACACAGACACTTGCAGTCAGCCAGATGAAACCCATCTTATCAGGCTGAGGTGGCTAAAAAAAAGGCAGAAGAACAATTCAGGCTTCACCAATTCCCAGTAATATAAGTACATGTCAAGTATTGTGTGTGTTTGAGCCTGTCCTCAAATGCCTTTGCTCTGGGTTCTCTCGCTCTCTGCAGCTACGAAAGGAGCTGTCAGATTAATCAGCTGCCACAATCTGCAGCATCCTTGTCTGAGCTGGAGCAATAATGTAGTAACTGTTGTGGAAGGGACTAGCCCAAAACAGTTGGGAAGAGGGGGGTGATGATGAATGCATGTGAACTATAAGTGAATCCAGTCAGATTTTCAGCCTGTGTGCAGGGGGGTAAATGGGTTTAATTTCCGAGAGGAACAGTTTGAGAAGGAGAAAAGCGTGACTGCATTTGACCCACCTGAGTAGGGAAGGGAGTGGAGGGGACATCAGGTGTCTAGCAAAGCAGGCCTGTTTGTGGGCAAGGTGTTGTGTGGGCTGAAATGAGAGTGCCACCATCTAACACACTTGGTCAAGTGGCCCATATGTACTCCTGGTCACTTGGGAGGGGCTGCAGTTATATTACCAATGCATCTGCTATATGCCAGGACAGGGAGAAGTGTTTTTGGGAAGCAGTTTCAGGCAGGGGTCTTTCCCCATCTGTCAGTGATGGGGTGCACTCCTTCAACAAGTACTCTGTAGGTGGAAAGTCACTCTATCCCCACAAGAATTAAGCTGCAATATTTTCTGTCTCCTTCACACACTGGATTTGAGTGTCCAGGCTTCCTCCTCTTTTGCCACTGGTGGTCTTGGAGTTGCTGCACCAACCTGTTTTCTTCTGTGACAAGTCATCAACTTCACGAGTTTGCATCTGAGTACCCCAATTCCCTGAGAAGTCTTCCCTACAATGGGAAAAATACTTTACTACAGGAGGGAAGAGGTAAGTTTTCTTATGGTTTCTTCTATATTTACTATGAGAAACCATAGAGTACTTTTTGCAGAAGACACCACTGAGGATTTTAGTTCCTGTTTCATTTATTACTCAGTTACTATCTTGTCTGATATCAGCAATTTCATCACTTCTTCCACCACAGGGCCAGTAAAATGTAGATAATTCTTGACACTTTTTCACTTACTATATTTTCAGAAATCATACAATGGCCCCAAATCCTACAATCTGCACTATGCTTGACCATCTTCACTAAAGTGTGCTTCAAAATATTGTCTTCACTGTCGTGAACTGGCAAAAATCCACTGCTGATGTGGTTTCACAAGGTCCTCCCTTCCTTGTTTTTAAGAAAAATCCTCATTCAGCTAAGAAGAAGAGCAACCAGTTATTAGTAAGGAACATGAAGAGAAATGGGGAGGAGGATTAGCAAAGAGGGAGGAGAAGAGGAGGATTCTCAAATGTCAGATAGGGACATCTTGGTTTAATAAGGATGAGGAGCCCGTGAACAGGAACAGCCTTGGTGCATCTCAGTGTAGTAACAGAAACAGCCAGGAGGCCAGACTAAAATAGGTCTGAAGCCCAAAGTGTCATGACACAACTCAGAAATCAGGGGGATGAGGGAAACAGAATCACGTGGTTGTGGTGGCAGATGCTCCCTAGACTTCCCACAGGTTAGTTAGCCAGGGAGAGAAAGACTGACTGTGCAAACTTATCTGAAACCAACATATTTGCATAATTAGCCCTAATTCCCCCATGGGGTTAATTTTCTGCCCATTGTTTGAACTGTTATTCTCACTTCCACACTAGATGGGACAAAGTATGCTTTTTAGAATCATAGAATCACTGATTTGGGGTGGAAGGGACCTTTAAAGGTAATCTAGTTCCAACCCCCCCTGCCTTGGGCAGGGATATCTTTCCACTAGACCAGGCTGCTCAGAGCCCCATCCAGCCTGGCCTTGAACACTTCCAGGAATGAGGAACCCACAACCTCTCTGGGCAGCCCATTCAAAAGTTTTTTGATTTCAAAAGCTCTGCTTCCTCCTTTCCTTGTGCCAGTGCTTGATAGCTGAACCAGACAACCCAAAACCCAGGGTCACTTATTTAATACCAAAGAAGGTATTCAGAAATTTAAGCAGTGCAATAGGGAGGTGGTTGATCTGTCAATAGTTCTTCCACTGCTGGGGATTTTTTTGTTTAGATTTCACATTTCCCTCGTTCCATCCCACTTACCGTGTTGTCTGCTTGGCGAGTCACACAAAGACAGCAAGAATGACAAGCAGGACAAAACAGATAGCTGTCAGAACAGAAAATCAATACCGTTAGCATCTGGTGTTATCTTAATAATTGCAGAATTTTTCCACATTGCCCCATTGCTTTGCTCCCTGGGGCAAACAGGACCTAGCCAGAGGTGACTTGGGCAACTAGAGATTGACCACAGCCAAATGGCCAGGGACTACTCATGTTGTGGTCTCTGGAGTAATTTGCAATATCCTTCCTTCCTTTATGTCACACCACTATTCCTCCTCATTATAATGTGCCCCACAGTCATGGGCAGACTCCACCTGGAATCAAGAGCCCTTGTGTAAAGTCTTGAGCACAGGCACAGTAAGAGACTATTTCTATTTCAGAGGCTAATGGTTGAATGGAAGATGAGGAAGGGGGAGAAGAAAATCTCTGCAGACTGATCTAAATGCATCAGTTTAGCTGTGAGGAAATGTTTTGTTTGACCATCTTTTTTTTTATTCCTCTGAAAATATGAAAGGAACACATCATTGAAATATTTACTTTTTTTTTCCTGCTTTTTTTCCAGTTGAAGTGATTCACTGAATTCACAGAAAGTCTCAGAGAAGAATCTGAAAATGGCTTCATTTAAAAACTAGACTTTTGGTTGATCTGTTTTCTTTTACACCCCTTATGAGCCTAAGAAATCTTCTTTATAAAAAGCTTAAGTGCTTAAATAATCTGTTTATGCTGTCTCTAATAACTTGCCCAATACATGGACGTAGGTTTGTCTTGAAGTATATTTACTAGCTTTTCTAACAGAAATAGAGCTGTTTGGTAGAACAGGAAATTGAAAGGCAAAATAACTGCTCTGGGTGATTGAGTGAAGTCTTTAACAAAATGACATACCTGTCACTGACAGTGTCACTGAGGAGGAAAGGGATGGATGAGTCAAACCTATGAAGAGAGAGTAGTTCTTGATTTTTGTGTCAATTTTTTCTTCTGACAAACAGCATCAGAGCAGTGATGAGGACACAGTCAGGCAAAGAACCAGCTTGCTCCAGCATCAAAGCAGTGGTGAGGGTAGAGTCTGATGGTTCCCCCTCTGCACAGAAGAATTGATAATTGCCATGTTTGTTTCTCAGCCATCAGTAGATGTTTCCAGCCTGGATATCAACATATGTGTTGATATGATATCTGTTAATGGTGGGCATGAAGTGAACTGGAATGGGATCCATCTAAGATCTCTATTTCATATGAGTTTGAGAAGGATGACTTTCAGAGTGCCAAGCTAGGATTTGCAAACATGGTTTCAAACAGGACATGTTTGTGCCCAGAAATATAAGCCAGAACTTCCCTGGTGCAAAAAATTCATTGGATTTCTCTCTTATCCCTGAAAGGAATCTCTGAACTTGTGCCAGTATGAGATATGGAGGTTTTTAACAAGAGGTTCTGCAAGAGTGGTCTGTTGATAAATCTCTTTGTGCTGAGCGCTGGGGGAAGAACTGAGAAAGGGGAGGATATTTCTTATCAAGCTTCACTGAAGATATCACATCATAACAAATAGAAAGGCAACACTTTAGGGGAATAAATGTTTGGTGCTCTCATTACAAGGACCTGACCTTGCTTAGGTTTGAGTGCATTTTGCAGGATACTGGAATTATTGTTCTGCTGAATTAAAAGCTGAGGGCCTATTTCATTTTCCAGTTTCATGTTTTTCATTCATAATCCTAATTTTAAAATTTTGAAGTATTTGTAATTTTAAAATACTTATAATTTCTGACCATTCAATAGGCTGTATCATTTTCTAGGACTGGTATATTGGTGGATTAGCAACATACAGCAAGAAGTGCTTTCACCCTGATAGTACCAAGTGAAATTTTCAATGGAAAAAATATTACTGTTGTGATGGAAGAGGAAAGACCAGACAACACATTGTTACTGATGTACCTGGAACACTCTGAACTGGGCACCACACGGAAACAGAGGGATCTATGAAATAGGGGAGAAAGTCCTGGGTTAATGCTGAAAGAGAGTGTCAGGTGAATCAGGCCATTCATTCTTACAATCAGAGTAGCAACGAGAGCCAACAATGGCCAAGTGTCACCTGAGAGGTCACTCTGCAAACAAAAGGACCTGCCCAAACCATCCTGCTCTGCCACATGGTCTGGTGTGGTCACAAGGGCTGGAATTCCTCTCACCTACTGTTCTGGGTGGCCTCTGAGATAGTCCTCCAGGCTGAGCTATAGTCACTGGGGAGAAACAAGCCTTTGCAAGGGGTAATTCATCTAAAATAGATGTGAAATAGGGCAGCTAACAGTGCCACCAACACCTATCCTCTCTGTTGGTTATAAAGGCAATCCAAGTCAGATGTGGGCAGCTATGCAGTAGACATCTACAGTTCTGTAAGATTATTTTCCTCTTAAAGCTCAAAGTACTGGTGAAACCTGTTTTTTTTTTTCTCTCCAGTCTGTTGGTAGGAAAAGTCCTCTCATGTTGTCCTTGCATTGGCTCCCACCTCATTAAAATTCATTTCACTTCACTGACCCAGAGGAGGGTAATAGAAACCTGTGGACTGTAGAGGGTGTGCACAACTGGGTCTGTCCACCTTCAGTAGCTCTGCTTGATGCCCAGAGAGAGCCCCAAACCCTCAGTGCAGTCACAGATGCAATTTTGCAGTTACTATGAAAGACAAAGTAGGATGCAGCTCTGTCCTCCCCAGAGGTGTCATCTCCAGCAGTCAGAAATGACATCACGTCAGAGCTCTGAGTTACCCGATCCCTCCATCCCGAACCCCCCAGCAGGTTGTTCCCTAGGATTGATTGATATGCTGAGTTGGGTGGTCTGGACCCTGCATGAACAGGTCATGACAGTGGTGTGGTGCAATAAAAACCATCTCACCTGGCTCAATAGTCTGTGGTGACCTCGCGTTGCTGTCGTTGGTGCATCTCACGTCGAGGGGGGTCCAGGTGATGTTGCCGTTCATGTTCTTGCACGTGCTGGTGCCACAGGTGGGGGGTCGCTTATCATAACCACTCTGGCATTTGAAATGCAGCACTTGTCCCATGTAATAGGGTTTCTTCACTCTTATGGAGGCATGTGGAACAGTCTTGGGGGGACCACAAAAATCTGTGGGATCAGAAGGCAGCACACGGCTAAAGCGGATAGATTTTACACGCTGCTTTTGCTCTTGAGAATTACGATTTGCATTCTTACAAAGTACAGACAAGCAGGATATACCAAGCCTTCCTAATTCTTGGTTAGGATGTAAAATACTTATTTGCTTACATCATATCACTTACTTGGCCAAGATATTAAGGCAATTGGTTTTTTCCCTCTGTCTGCAAAGTAGTTAAATATTACTCATCATTCTTACACTGCTTCCATGGAAATCAGTGTGAGAAGTGTTACATTATTGAATGGGCTCTTATTCACAATTTTGGGCAAACTCTGAAAAGTCTTCTTGCTTCTGGGGTGCAAGGATCCTTGTTTTAATTTCTGGCTTCTGTGTAAATTCTAACTCCATTGTGGGAGCTGTTGGCAACAAAATTTTCTCACCTGTGCTAGAAGTTACACTTGCTGAATTACAGTAGGATGAATACCAGAGCAAAGCCAGAGCACTCAAACTTTGAGGGGTGGGATACAACTGTTTAAAGTTCTAACTTGCAAAGATAAGTACAGAAGATCATTTGTTAGAGCGGTGCCCAGCTTTGTCTTATATTAACTAACTCATTGGAAAAACACCTCTACAAGGTCTTACAGTAATGGGTGGGCTCCTACTTACCTTTCTGATCAAACTCTGAAAAGTTTTCTTGCTTCTGGGGTGCAGGGCTTTGTGCTTTACTCTCTGGCTTCTGTTTAAAATGTAACTCGGCTGTGGGACCCGTTGACAGCAAAGTGTTCTTATCTGAGGAGAAGTTACATTTGCTGAATTACAGCAGGACAAAGAGAAGAACAAAGCCAGAGCACCCAGACTTTCAGAGGTGGGATGGAACTGCTTCAAGTTCTAACTTGCAAAGGTAAGCACAAAAGATCATTTGTTAATGCCCAGCTGTGTTTTGTACCAACTAATGCATTGGAAAAACACCTCCACGTATAGAAAAAGGACAACACTCACTTACCAATGCATTCAAATCCACTGTAGTCCCAAAAGGCACCCTGCTGTCCACTGTTACACTGAATTCCTGGGTGATGGCCACTTTTTCTGTCATAGCCACTGTCACATACATAGTACATCTTGGTCCCTGGCACATACATTTCAGCAGTAATATCAGCAAATTCAATCCTTGGAGGATCTGGGCAACCTTCTGCAAACGGAAAGCCCAAGAATCAGGACAGCCTGTCATTCTACTTTATCCATCTCACATCTTTCTGTCTTCTGAATACCAGACATGTCCAGCAGATGGGCAACACGAAACACTACCAACATTTTCTTGATGAAGCTGTACACAATCATATTGGAGAGCAGTTAGTGGGACCAGAGTGTGCAGCCCTGAGCCTATGGAGTGAGGCACAATGAACCAAACTAAGGCATTAAAAGTTGCAATCATCTATAAGCAAATCCTGGGAATGGGTGTAGACTCACAGTTCTGTCTGAGTACACCAAAGTGCAGCTTACTGTGAAATAAGTTTGCAAATGTAACGTGTCCCAAAACAAGGACGTGAAATGTTGTGTCATCAGCAAATCACATCTAAATACACTTCTCAGTTAGTTGGAATGAATTAAGTTAGATCATTTCAGTGCACTTGAAAAGCCCACTGAATCTGAGTTGGAGACCCAGAAGTTGATAAAGGCAGTACTTAATGATTATTTAAGGACTAAAGGCTGAGAAATTATAAGATAAGATAGGCTGGTTGCAATAGGGTTGGCGCTCTGCATCTTTGGGTGCATGATCTGTGGCCCTTTATGCTTATGCATTATAGTAACAGCTATTATGAGTAAAATTTCTTAGTCATCTTGTCCTCACATTTTCTGCAGCCGTAATTAATGCAGCCTTAGCAACCGCTGAGAATGGCTGTGAAAGGTTCCTGAATCCCTGATAGCTGTTCATCATCTGGTGTCTGCCCTTGACTCCCAAAGTGCCTTCTCCTTGAAAGACCAACAGCAACTGAACCTACAACTCCCAGCCCCAGCCCTGCAATGCCCTTTTCTTTCATTTCCTCGCTTTGCTCTTTTCTGCCCTTTTTACTTTTCATCATCTTGCTGCTTTAGTAAAAGTCACAAAGTTTGAAGAAGGCAGCAGTTAAAAACACGTGAGCAGCTTAAAAACTAATCTGCATAAGGGATGTTTTAATCCCCTTGTATCTTCGTGCTATCAAAGGATTCGCTTTGTAAACTACATCAGACTGTGGCTTTGAGAGAAGCAACTGCACGCGAAATAGTTAACCACATGGTTTACCACAGACTGTCAGGGTGATTAAAATTAAAGAGTTATCAGATTAGCACCAAGTTGAGATCATGTACTCTCACTTTCCCTGAAAGCTAAAAGCATGTTTCCCTCAAGACTTCAAAAGCCTCTTTGAAGCAGACTGCAGATGTGAATCTCAGCACGAGGCACTCAAACCTACAACTCATTAGCGTCTTCCTAAGAAAACCCACAACATTTAACCTACTCATCATAAAGGGCAAGCACTGTTTTAGTTGATGATCAAATGAAGTTGGGTTCTTCTGAACTTGCACACATCAGACAAGGGCTGTGCAGAAATGGTGCACATGGGAGACGGCGAGCAAAGCCCACCAGGCTGGATCTGCTCACCCACATTGCAACCTTCCTAGGATCCAGCCTTTTAATGCCATCCACATCACTCAAAAAAACCTCTTCTCACACCCAAATAGCTGCAGCATCTACTTCTTTGGCCTTTACCATATTCCTGTCTCTGATTCAGAAAGAATTTTGATAGATTAATTTCCTAGATCTCATTGTGACCTTCTTGTTGCCTCCCTTTGAGTTCTATCTGCTTCACTCTCACGTCAAATATTTTGCTTTCACTTTCAAGAACCTTCTCCTTAGCAACCATCATAACCTTTCAAAACGTTGGGTTCTCTTCACATGCTATTGCTCCTCACCAATGTCTTTGATATCAAAGTCACCAGCTTTTGGGGTTTTTGTTGTACCAGTCTTCACACTGGGAGGAGCTGTGCATGAATAATATGGATATTGCAAGATACCCATTGCCATTATTGCTCTTCACTGTCCCAAAGGATCTTACATATCTTCAGAGGTGCCTGTCTTTAAGTGGTCTTCTACTCATCTTTTGAGAACAGGTAGGCACTCAACATGCAACCCATACAACCTCCTGTCAGGTTGAAGTGATAAGGTCCACCCTGAGCCTCCTTTTCTCCAGGCTGAGCCCCCCCCAGCTCCCTCAGACACTTCTCATCAGACTTGTGCTCCAGACCCTTCCCCAGCTCCATTGCCCTTCTCTGGACATGCTCCAGCCCATCAATGTTTTTCTTGTGTTTCATGCCATGGGACCTCCTGGTACAATATGGGAAGACTGTGCAGAGAGGAAGCAGACCTGGTGAAGTCTTGGATCATATTCCCTACACAGGATGATCTCTGGAGTGAAGCATGCCTAAAACTTCATTCCATCCTTGTGCCCAAGGAAACTGCATGGTTTGCTCCTAAAAAAATCACCATCCTTGCTGTGTGGGTGGTAAAAGAGCCAAGGAATGGGAAGAAGGCAGGGAACTAGGGATTGGCAGTATAGATTTACTCCTTCACTAGAATTCTGATTTTTAGAGGAAATAAACTTTGCTCTTTTTTTTTTGCTGTTTTGCACCTGGTTGGGAATTAGTCTGTCCATTTGTTTGAGTTGGTGTGATACAAAGATACTCATCTTACAAAAAGCCAGCAAACCTGGGCAGAACCTGCCTCGCAGCCTGTGGTGGCTCAGTTTTGCACAGCCCAGCTTTCACTGGGTTCTGCATCCAACAGAGCTGCTCCAGGGCTGGACTCCTGCTAGTATTGGTTTAAAATACTACCCCCCACATAGCCTTCATAGCTCTTGAGGTTCTGTTTGCTTCCTCATTTTCCCTGCCCACGCATTCTAATTTTTCATCCCCATGATGAGGTGTTCAGTGTCACTAATTTTTTCTCTTTCAATCCCAATGCCCACTGTTCTCCCTTTCCTTAATTCACAAGATTCATCATCTCTCTACCTACCATTCTCATCTCCCACGCTCCAAAAGTACCCTGGGAATGCATTTCTCTGAACTTAGAGGTACTGAATGGACCAGAGAGGTTGATGTAATTGTGTTCATGGGATTTACCCCTTCTATCAGCTGCAGAATTGTGAAAACACATAGCTCTCCTGAGGCAGAGGGGAATTACTGTTTCTCCCCATATTAGTGGATTTTTAGTGCCTACAGCAATTCTGGAAATTCTGGAGAAGGTTTCAATTATAATCATGAAGTAGATGGAGGCAAACCCTTGGAATTAGAAGGAGAAGTCAGACAATAGTGAATTCAGACAATAGACATCCATGAAACATAAAAAGTATTTTTGCCTCTCCTGGGGGTCAGAGAAGTTGATAAGTTTTTTGAGACCTGCAAGCCTTGTCATCTGAGCCAAAACATAGGTGGGATTCCTGCTATCCCTGCTTAAGCTAAGAAGCCTGATGCTATTTGAGGTGTTTCAGAGCCCCTTGACATCCACATCAGTTGTCTGGTATCACACAGGACTTAGTGGAGGGAAAGAAACCCAGTAGCTACATCAGCATTAGTTCTTTCAGCACTTTCATTTCTTCCCTGGGGATTCCCATTCATGTGTGTTAAGGACCCAACCACAAAACTGTTCTAAGTATTAGGATTTATGAAGCTCTCCTGCCTACTTTTTTCATGTCTGAGTTGGCAGAGCAGTGATAGATGAGGCATCAGAACAACACCTTTTGTCCGTGAGAAGTGAAGAGGGAAAATTTTGTAACAGGTATTTTTAGCATTAGGTAAAACACAGACAGTGAGTCACACCACGATAACCTGAACTCAGAATTTCCTCTGTCACGTGGCTGTGTGTCACCAGCACTGACATTATTCTGACGTGAAATAAAAATGTCAAGGTGCAGAAGTAGGATGATTTTCCCCTAAATACAAAGGCAGTAAGACAGGATCAGTAGGAAACTGGATGTTCTGAAGATTTGGTCAGAAGCAGTGGAAGAAACCAGGCACTTCACACACCTGCCCAGTTCAGAGAGGAAAAGCACCTCTCCCCAGAGAGCGCAAGAAATCAAACCAGGCCAAAATGAAGATATTTCCCCAGATGTGTCTGTAGAGGCAGAGCAGCCCTGAGGATCCATGTGCTGTGTGAAACTGTGTGCTCTCTAAATGGCCTCTTGAAGATGAAACTGGTGTGAGTGAAGAGAAGGAATCGATACTGACAACTGGACAGAAATGGTAATGAAATTTTTCTAACTTCAAAACTTACTCCCCAAGGGTCTGTTAACAAGCAAGCCTCAGCTCTGCAGGATTGTTTCCCCTCCTATTAATGTCATTTACTGTTTATGTGGATTTGTAAGCTGGGAATAGATGCCAGCTGTGGGGCTAGAGTGCAGACCTCAAGTTTATGGTAATTTGTCTGTGGGATTTTAATTAGCTATACCTTAGATTACACAGATGTTATCTTATAAAATCATTTGACCAGGCACAAGTTTTAATGCAAAGATTGAGGGAGGAGAGATCAGCCTTATGGGGCAGGAGATGGGTTTGAATATTCCCAGCAGTGGAGAGGAGGCACGTCCTATCTTAAGGACTAGGCAGTTCAGTGCCTGATGAGTTTGCTGTACAAATGTCTCTGTTGGAAAGGCAGTATAAAATAAACTGGAATATAAGGCAGCAGGAGCTGTCCATTAACTTCTTGTAGGACCACAGAAAACTAGGTTTGGGAGAAATGCACTTATATTATCTCCTGGCTTCATCATGCTGACCAGCTGTTTGCCACTGACCCAGGCAGTGGAATCTAATGCAAAAAACAATTCCATATACACCAAGGCCAGAGTTGGTTGGACAGTGGATTAGGCTTTCTCATGCTAAGCATAATTTAGCCTCAGGAATCTGCCTTCTTAGCACCTTCTGTAAGAAGTGGAGCTGGGTAGACCTCTCTAGAAGACAGCAGGCACCTAATTTAACTTCTCTAAAGCAAAGCTTAAAGGTGCTTCTCTGTTTTTATCACCTACAGTGGTGGAAGGATGCTCTTACATGCTCACATTGATAATTAGGGTCATTTACCTAATGCATTGATGAATCTCACTCCTACCCTATCAGGGAGGCCAAGCTGTGGACTTGGACTGAAAATGTGGAATTTAAAGAACATTAGGAAAGAGGGAGAGTGCTTCCTAAAGCAGGGAGAGGGAGAAAAAGTAGCCTGAGCATGGAGTGCTGCATAGAAAATGTACTAAGCGAAGAATGGGGAACATTTGTGTTTGTTTCTGGATGTTTATAACATCCTTGGCTCTGTGGTGAAGCCACAGAGATCAAACTCTTTAAAGGGAACCACGGCACATGGTTTGGTAGCAGAACACAGAGTCAGGTTTTGAGAATATCATACATGAAAGCCTTGTTTTGGTGTGCAACATTTGGGGTTTGAATAGATTTGGCTACATTTTCGCTTAAATCTGCTGCCTCAGTAAAACCCATGCCTTTATTGTCTTCATCTAAAAGGAAAAACAAATTACTGAGAAAGAAAATTGGCTTTTTAAGCAGCAGCAGAGATTCAGATTCTTTTCTTTGCCTGGAACTTTCTCAGTCTTGCCTTTTGTAGGACTGAAAGGACAGCAGAGAATATCCTCTCTGAAAATAATTGAATGGTCTGACAAGTGTGTGTCCCTGTCTTGGGTAACAGTGAAAAAACGGTCTGGTGGAGCTCTTTTGATTTCACCTCATTTGGCTTTTGGACTTGGCATTGTTATGGAGCTTTTCACTGAAGCTCTGAAGATGGAAATTTTCTGTACATGTAGATGATTTTTCTGGCCTTGCATGAAATACTTTTCCACATAACAAGGACTGTATATTCTTTATCTGAGGGCTTTACAAATCAAGAACATAAAGAAAAATCAGCAGACGACAGAGTGCTGCTACCCTGGCAGGGCTGAGGAACAGGGAGTCAAGTGAGGAAAGCCATGGAAGGATTTTGGAATTGTGAGTTTTGGAGAAGCATGGAGGAGATGGAGCAGAGACTCAGTAATCCATCCAGGCTGTTCCAAGATTCAGGACCAGGGTCAGGGAATGCAAAATATCGGTAGAAAATATCCAAAAGCTGGGATTTTGATGCAACAGGGAAAACAGGAGAAACAAAGCTGTACATTGAGAAAGAAAGCAGGGAGAAAAAAATTGCAACACTCTGAAGGCAATAGCAAGCAAAGTCAAAAGCAGTGGCTTTCTAGAAGGAGATAAAGAGTGGATTTTTTTCTGCAATAAAAGGAAGGGACATAACATCTCATCTCTGATGAGGTGGGAAGATAATTTCTCCAGATGAAGGAAGAAGTGGATACTGCAGGATCTCTCTCTGTAATACTTGCTTGTCCACAGTAGCATCACAATATTTAACAATTTTTTTTAACCTTTGTTTTTTATTGAGGCTGTATATTGGGCATTTTGCTGCTGAGGGCCACTGTGGCTGAAAGGTTTATAAGGGTTTTTTCTCTGGTTGACCTTACAAGAAACACTTGTACATGTTTGACAACTTTAATGTATTCTGCATTGCATTTCAAATCCATGGGAGCCAGCACTAATATGCAAGTATAATGGGAAAGAAATTCCTCTCATTTAAATGACAGAGATCTGGTACCCATCTTGTGTGAATGAAATTCACTTGAATGAAATTCTTTCTTTTGTGACTTTTAATCCTTTCCAGGTTTAACTTGCAAATCTATTCAGTGTATTCCTGTGAGATGAACAGCAAGATGGAAAGGTTGTAGGAGCACAGACCAGCTTTTACCTTGTGTTTGACCCTCGCTTCAAGCCTAATCCATGCCTGCAGCTTCTAGGTATTGCTGCTGTGCAGAGTAAAGGAGATAAATGTGATGATCTTCACAAGAAAGTTGGCATTTCTCTTCTCTTTAACACTAAGGAATAGTTTAATTTTTATTAAATGGATGATCATCCCACAGCTTAGTTTTCCTACTTTTTTGTCAGAGAACTTTGCCTTCTCAAAGCACTTTGAGATCTATTGGTGAAACTGTTCTGTAAAAAAAGGGCTTTTTATATTCTTTTTCCTCTAATTATGCTTATTCCTGGTAGTGGAATTTGCCAAACAATGTTTAGGGTAGGATCTATTTACAAACTTGAACATGCAATGCTGGGATGAGCTGAAAAGACAGAGGCAAAATAATAAGAAAAGCACTATATGTGCTGAGACATGGTTGATTTTTGACCACTTTGACCCAGCCTATTCCTTTTACTTTGCTTATATCTGTCCCCAGGTCTCCTTGTTGATCCTCCTAAGGAATTAAAAACAACAGGTGTTACAGCCACAATACCTCAGGTGTCTCTACAATTAAAAACCCTTAATTGGTTAAAGGTGGTATTTCTAACTTAGCATATTATTTGCAGGGAGATACCTATATAAATACACATATATATATATTCTGTAATTACAAATATATATATAAATATTATGTTTAAACATTGAGAGAGACATTGAAAATAAACACAGGAAGCTGAGGAAAGAAGAGCTTAGTAATACAGTGAAGAATGCAATGCTCTGCATTTATTCATTCACCAACGAATTAAATCACATCAAACAGCATAAAATGCAACTGCTCTAACACCCCTCTATTTTTTTATTTTTTTTTTTTTTTCAAAAAAAACAGAAAGATTTCTGATAAGCGAGACTTGCCAGCAGGAAATTTCACAACATGTTCCAGGCACAGTAATACAGAAAATGTGATCTGGGGAACCTGACTCATCCCAGAACTGATCCTACTGACGCATCTCTGGCTGAGCGTCTCGCAGTGATGCTCCTGCACTCCCTGAAACACTTGCTGTGGGCACTGGCACTTCATTTGCCAGGGAAAATGCCCCATGAAGGAGAAAGTACAGCATTTACTGGCAAAACACTTCAATGACAAAAAACCAAAATCACCTGGTGGTTAAATGTTTGTGAAGGTCCTTCCTGCATTAATGAGTTTAGTCATTAGTAACACACTCTTCCCTTGGGATGGCAAGCCCATAGTAAAATTCCCAGCCCTGCTAAAGATGATCCATCAGCAGTTACAGCACCAGCATATCTGAGAACCTGCCTTAGGCTGTATGTGCTCATACCTGTCAACCTGGACACCATCATCACAGAATCACAGAATATGCAGGAAATATCACTTTTATGGAGCACTGAGAATGGAAGACTTTTCTTTCCCCCTTTGAACAAAATTCAAATACACTAATATATATCACCAGACTGTTTCTCAATGTACACACCTGTCACAATAAACAAGCCAAATATAAGCAGTATCACCATTTATAAAAGTGTAAAATTAAGCTGAATGAATTAGCTGCCTCCATTCACAGTTTATAGGTGCTATTGGTTGGGAGGCATGGCTGAAAAATATTCCATATCTGTAGTACCTGGAGCAAATTTGGATGGTGCTCTTTAACTAATAGCATTGCCATCAATTTTACCTACAGAGGTACTGACATTTCAGTGTCTATTTTTACATTTGCTGAATTTACAAGCAAAATGGAAAAAGCAAATTCAAAGAGCTACCCAAGGCTGCTTTGATCTGCCCACTGTTCCAATGATGAGTTGGAGGATACATACATTACTCAGATGAAAAATATCCTGTAAAGCTCTGGATTTTCTGCAGCTAATGGTTTGTGGCCACAAAACCCATTTCTCTCATTTCCTTAGAATAATAAATTCCTTAAGGTCTAAACATCTTTCCTTAGCTGAAAGAGGTCGGGATGTTGCGAACATCCTCCAACACCCCCACAAAGAAACCCAAATCACATTTTCCCTCCCCAAGAGGCAAAAATAGTCTTTTACCTCGCTTGTTCCCCTTGATGAATCCAAACAAGAGCCACATCAAAAGGCACTTGAGCTCCATGGGGCTTGTCCACATCTCTTCCCTGCACCGCCGAGGACGGTGAAGTTCCTCAGAAGCGATGAGCTGCTGCCAACCAAGCCAAGGAGCCAGTCACTGCATGGTTAGAGCAGTGGGGAGCATCACCCCATGTGTGCAGGGAGGACTTTGGTCAGAAAATAGTTGTTTTGCTGTCTGGCTCCACGGGAGAGAATAAAGGCTGCTTTCTGTTCAGGTATTAGTAGCTTTTATCCAGGAAATCAAGCTTCATGCTCGGCGTGGCGGAGTGTGCCATCGCGAGTAGGAAGTGGTTTGACACATCAGAGCTGCTGACTCCAGAGCTGTTTCACTACAGCTGAGGTCAGTAGAAAGGGGTAAGATTTTGGTAGGTTTGTGCAGGCACTCAACTCCAAATCTGTGGCTGGATGGGTATTGGAGAGGGACCATCACTGTGGAATAGTTGTCTGATAGGTGTACGATGATAGACCTCAGGGACCACCTGTGGGCTCTATCTACAAAGGAATGGTTCCATGGGCTATATTTTTTGGGTTTTGGAGGTCTTCTGCTTATGATGATAAAGCCACATTGTGTTTATTTTTGTTGTAAGCATGTTTACGGTTTCTCTGAATCACAGCTGAGGTTCTGAAGGATGGATAGTTTGATCAAACAAACAAAAAACCCCATGAGGATGAGGCTGGCAGGTAGGGAAAGGTTTTGCCTTGTTCCTAAATTATCTGCATGTGAAATGCTTCAGTGAAATTCTTCCAAATGTCAGTGAAAAACTGGAAATGATCAAGGAAGTATCAGACTTTATGCAGGTTCTTTTTAAGCCACTTCCACAGAAATTATTTCTTGTTAGTATCTAGAGAAGTAATTGGGATAGACTATGGTAAAAGCAGATTTAAACTAACTGTGGTATTCTATCATGATTACTACATGCTAGGCATTTACTTCTGCCTTATAAATCCTTAATAAATTAAATCTTCTTAACAGGCATGCTAAGAAATTGATGTGAAACATTTTTAAATGCTGCTACAGCTGCGTCCGTCAATCTCCTACCTCTCTCTGGATGAATCTCCCTTTGCCCTTTTCATGAAAGATTTTGTGCAGCTTCACTGATGCAGGTGACAAGTCCTCTTGGGGGGTTTGTCAGCTCTGAGGCTTTGGCCAGGAGATTACCTCCCAAATCCAAATGCAACAGGGCAGGGAGAACAAGCAAACCTTCTGAAGCAACTGCTGTGTGTAAAATGCTCTGCTCACTCCAGGGCTGCTTTGTGCTCCACAGATATTTACTGCCCTTGATTTAATATCAAATCATCTTCCCTATTTAACAGTATAATAAGAAAAACTCATGCCAAAGCCCACTAAAGGATTTAGAGAGTTTTACTCCTGAAAAATGTGTCTGAAAGTCTTAGTCCCCAGTTCTCTACCTTTTTCCAAGATGCCTGGAAATATGCAACTGCCTGAACTCTGTGGCCATCTGGGCTGGTAAAACATGTTTGTTATTTTGCCCAGAAAGAAATCCTTAACTTTTAAACACAATTTTTCCTTTCCTCACTAAACATGGGGTCTGTTCTTTGGATGTGCAGGGATTTACTCCACAACATCTGCTTCTATTTCTTGCCTGGCCAAACTATTTAATTTTCCGTACCTGTTTGCATGATGAAGACAGAGATAGGGGACCTTTTCTGCAGTCCTTTAGTTCAATCTTTCATGTAGCCATTTGCTTTCAAGCTGCAAATCTCAGTGTAGGTGGGTAATAGCCATTTACGTTTTGTTAGAAAGGGTGAGTTTTTATCCAGGTCTGAACATAAAATGTGAGTTGTACTGGAAGGAACGGTGACCCCAGGTGGCTAATTGCTGCAAACACAGTTTGCATGAGAAAGATCCATAACTCGGCGTTTAAGCCCTTTAAAGGTCAGAAAAGAACGGTTATGGCTTGTGAGAGGTATTAGTCAGGTCAGCTTTGTGAAATAGGTCAGTTTGCTAAACGATTCCACGAAAAAAAAACGGCGGTGCTTCTGCAAGGAACTGACCCAAAACAGAGCGAGGCAGAGAAGGGCAGGGTGAGAACAGAGGGACCCAGCAAGGGGGAAAGGTATCCAGGCACAGAAAAAAACAGGGCTTATGAGAAAAAAATCATAACTAGCATTATAATTTAGATGATACACATGAGATATTAGCAAAAGAATTAGGTGTGGCAATAAAGGAGGGGATGGACTGTGAAAACTCAGTGGATACCTGGAAAGTGGTGGAGGGAAACACAAAAAAAAAGCATCTTGAGATCTAGGAAGGTGTAGGAGGAAAAGAAGGTGCTGCTGTCTCCGTTGCTCATTGACTTTCTTCCGTTGATCACCAGAGTTTTGCTGCTGGGAGAAGTTCTCTGTTTCAGCAGAGACTGGGAGGAAAGGGGCCTCTCACGTAGCTCAGGCCACCACAGACAAGATTATAAAGATTATTTTTGTTCAGTGCCACAAGACCGCAAAAGATGCACAAATGGAGTTGTCAGGGAGCAAACCACAGGCACAGCTCACAGCTCCAGCTTTTTTTGGCCTAGGTTTAACAAGGGCCTTTTGAAATCCTGCAAGTGCTTTTAAAACTCTAAGTACACAAACTCATTTGGTCTGGGGGTCTGTCCTTTCTTTAAACTGGTTTCTAAGCCAGCTTGAAGAAAGGACAACACTGTGACCTTACTGCAGCTCTTCTCAGTTCAAAGAAGTGATAAACATCCACATAATTCACTAAAATAAACAAGCTTTGTGTTTTCTTCTACTTTTTTTTTTTTTATGTGAATCACTCTTACACAAATATTCTATTCAAGGGAATAACATTTTATACCGAGCTTCCTAGGGAAGGGCCTGGGGGTGGCTTTAATAGCTAAATAAACTCTATAATCAGTATTGCTTATATGTCCTTAAAATGATGGTAATGGTGGTTGTAGACTCACAGGATGCACAAGGGCCACACACAGGGCCCTTCCCAACCTGCACAGCAGCATCCAGCTCTGCTGCAAAGTGGAGGAATGGGGAAGCCTCAGTTATTCCAAGTCCCTGAAATGGCCATCAGAAATTTTTCATCCAATCTGATTATTTATAATGGTCAAACTGGTTTTAATCACTTTTTCTTTCCCATGAAAGTGAGATGGAACTGACACGAGGCACACAAATTTCTCATCTGAAGTGAAGGGTATTTGCAAGGATTTGGGTTCAATTCAAGAAGGAGTTCTACAGTCAGCACAGTTGTCAAAGTTCCCCCTTGAGTCAATGGGGAATCAACAAGAGCATCTAGAGAGTGATTCACCTCCTCTTCTGGACATCCACATCCACCAGATGAATCAGTCTTCTCAACTTCTCTCCCTCCCATCTGCAGGCAATGGTTAAACCAGCATAACTAGGTTAAACCAAACATGGGTCTTTTAGGTAGCTTCAGCTGCACGAGAGAAATCCATCCTGAAAACCCCTACTGAATTTGGAAATAGAATTTAAATTGCTTATTTAGTGACTGAGAACAGTCTTTCCTGTCAAACATTCTGGATGTGGTTCATTACACTCTTATTAATTATTCCTTTCACTGATTTCACTGAGTTCTGTGATAAATATGTGAGGACCATAAAATTGAAAGGGGCCTTGCAAACCCAGTACTCAGTGTTGGGCTTAATTCATCAATCAAATCCTGCTTGGTTGGTGCCTGGGGTTAAACCACAACATTGTTATTGTGTTGGGGTTTTTTTGTCTGTTCTCCAAAATTTTCAGGTTAGTATACAGCAACAGCCAAAAATCCCCCAGAAATCAGACACCAAGCACATTATTATTACAATAAAACAGTGTCTAATGAGCACATCTGGAGGAGACTGAATTTTTAGTCTCTTTCTCCTCAGACTTAGTGTCCAGCTGAACTCCTGGCTTATGTGAAAAATTCTTGATATATTTAGTTTCCATGTAGTGAGTGCTGGCACAACTTCCTTAATACAGCAGTGCCTAGATTGGGTTCTTTAATATCTCCCCATGCAAATACAACTGAATAGTACAGATAACTTCCTTCCTATTCTTACTTGTAATCACCAGCCCTTTGGCCTGAGCAGAAAAAAATCAGGAACTTAAATTGATAAAGGAAGCATATTATTGCATAATCATATCTGTTCCTTCTCTCCTCCTTTTTTACCATCAAGTATAGTCAATCAAGTATATTTAATGCTGTAAAGTGCACAAGTCTGAAGACAGCCTCTGCAGTGAGCTCCTTACCCAAGGCACCCTCTCTCTCTACTTGATTTCCATTTTACAATGGGAATGTAAAAAGAATTTTTACATTATCTGTGAAGTTATGGAAATATATCCTAGATGAATCATGAGGTGAGCACAAAAGTGATTGGAAAATCCCCGAAAAGAAAGTGCCCTTAAAATGGTTCAGAACTGTGTCGGATGGAAGAGCATGTTGAGTGGCACTGATTAACCACCAGAAGAGAAGGATGCATTGAAAGGTGGTTCCCAGGTTAGAATGTGGGTTTTTGGTTATTCAGTATTTTCAACAGTTACCTGGATGATGAATATAGACAAACTTCACTGCATTTGCAGAAGATGCTGGGCCAGGAGAAACTATAGAGGGCAGGAAAGAAATTCAAAGTGACCTCAATACGCTGGACAAAAAAAAATTAGAATGCAGTTTAAAGATTAGGTGCAAGTTTTATACACAGGCAGAATAAAACAGTGAAATGGAGTAGTGGTATCACTGAATAGATACCTGATCTTCAGAAAACGAACCAGGGCTTGCAGGCAGAAGACCAACTCACAATGTCACACATTAAAAACTTTAATTCTGAAATGTATAACACATGCAAAGAAACCCCTTGTTCTGTGCTGGGACAATGAAGCCATGGATAGGGTGCTGTGCCTAGTTGTGGACACCACAGGTTGACAAAAACATGGAGAAGCAGGAGACAGTTCAGAGGAAAGTAGTGAGAATGACAAGATAGTTTAGGAAACCTCTTCTAAAAGAAAAGGCTGAATACCTTGAGGCTGTCTGAGGAACGATGATAGAGAGGGGGACTAGATAAGAGCCTTAGCAGTGGTAGTGATAGAGCTGATCTAAACATGGACTAGATGACCCCTCAAGTCTTCTTCCAGCACTACAGTCTAGGGGGTGGTAAGGATTGTGCTCTTCCTCCTTTTTAGACTCGTAGTCCAGCAAGATGCAACCAGTGCAAACACCTGAGCTGGCTGTCTAGACTCCCTTTATCATCAAAGAAGACAAGTAGGGCAGGGCTGTAACTTAAAAATTATTTAAATAAGCCAGATATCCTTTTTAGAGGCATCAGAAATCGGGGGAGATGAACTTGATCTCCATCAAGTTTTAAATGACAACCTGTTACATTATATGACTCCCATCCCAACTTTTGCCCTTATATTACTAAGTGAGCTTCCAATGGTTGAAGACCACCATTAAAAGTCTTTCTGCTGCATGTCATGAGGCACCTTTCTGCATCTTCTTTAGCTTCATGAGCTGAGCAGATGCTTCTGTTTTGGAAGGCACTGAAGTCTGGTTCAGTGAAGGCACAGTTAATCTTGGCTGTATGAATTTTGTTGAGTCAGCTCTGAATTTACCACCTCATAGGAAGTTGATGTAGATGTTCCAAGAACTCAGGCTAATTTCTCTACCACAGAAATTAAAGCAAACTGTTGCATTTCAGTTCTTAGATCTTAATCTACCTCCTTCCCTGGGAGTCAAAAAAGAGCTTCTGAACTGTATAGATTTTGAGGATTCCTTATAGAAATGCAAAAAAAGAAAAACTAAATGCAAATACTGCTCTTGGGAAATATTTTTTAAAATCCTTGAACCTGAAAAACTTGGAAGTTTCTAGATCTAACCACTAACCAAGAAACGTTAGTGTTCAAGTGAGAAAATTGGTGTGGTACTCAGGCAAGAAGTACAGAGTACAAAAAATTAAAAGCTGAATGTAGAAAGTTCGGGATGCATTTTTCTTCAGCCAGGCTAAAGAAACAGAAAATTATAAGAGTTTTTCCTTCTTCAGCATAAATTATTAAAGCTGACCCTTTTATTCAGTGCAGAATAAGGGTTCATGACTTGGTTTTTTGTCCCTAATGAGGCTCAGGACTTTCTCCAACATCTTTTTGATGAGTCTCAAAGCCTCTTCTCACAGCTTCAAGTGCAATCCTTCAAATTATTGCCAGGGTAACTCAGGCTTTGTTACAAAAGGTAGACCTCATGATTGAGCACGTAATTTCAAAATCACGATTTCCTGTGGTTGCTGTAGGATTTTCTCTGTAGGGCAATTTTCTAATGTACATTCATCTGTTCTCAAATACTGCAGCGACACCAGTGTTCAAGAGGTTGTAGATGAAGGCAAACTAAAATGGGACAATTAAGCATTGCCCTGGATATCAAGGAAGCACATTTGAAGACAGAAAATTATGGTTCAGGTATTAAATGTACAGATAACTGGTGGATATCCTTTTCCCTGTGTTAGATCTCCATGGTCTATTTTGTTACTGTTACTCTAGTACCATTTGCATGGATTGAGCACTATTTGTGCAGTAGAGAAGGATGGTGTTGGAATGGAGATTTTGAGATTAACAAATCATAGAATTATAGAACCACAGAATGGTTTGGGTTGGAAGGGACCTGAAAGATCATCCAGTTCCAATCCTCCTGCCATGGATGGAGATGCCTTCCACTAGACCTGGAAAGACCTGCTCAAAGTCCCATCCAACCTGGCCTTGAACACTTCCAGGGATAAGGAATCAATAGTCTCTCTGGGAAACCTGTTCCAGTGCCTCCCCACCCTCACAGTAAAGAATTTCTTCCTAATATCTAACCTGACTCTACCCTCCTTCAGTTTAAGGCCATTCCCCCTTGTCTTATCCCTTCATGCCCTCATGAAAAGTCCCTCTCCAGCCTTCTTGTAAGCTCCCTTTAGGTACTGGAAGGCTGCTCTGAGGTCTCCCTGACCATGAGATGATGGATGTTTGAGGTGCAAAGCTCTGAGTAACTCAACAAGCCTGTGGAGGATTTCATAGCACTCCATGTCTTTCTCCTGAGGAAGCTTAACTGCTGAGATGAGAATTTAGGATCAACAAGGTGTTTTTCCCCTTTTCTCACTTAATATTAGACGTTGGTTTAGATGCAGACTTCTGAGCTGGTCACCTGCCCTCACAGTCAATGAAGAGCAGTAGGACCAGCTCTGATGACCTATTTTAGGTGTCTGCATTGGGGTGAGATGAACTCCACTGTGAAATGTCTGCTTCTCTGCACTGGCTACAAACAAGCAGAGCACCCAAATGTTGCAGATGTCACCAAACCTCCCACCAGGTTTTCAACTGTCTCAAACAAACTCCATCTGCTATAATTAGGAGCAAAAATTACCCTGTGTTGCCCTTGGTGTCTATAACAGTCTCTCAGTGCTTAGGGACCTTGGCAGAAATAACCTCTCTACCATCAAATTTATCCCCTTCCCTCAGATGAGCTAGAAATTTGTCCAATGTCCCGGATCCAGACCCTGTTTCCAACCCCACCATCCCTCTGCCTCTTGTGGTGTCGTGCCCAGGTTATAAATGCTGGAGCACAGCAGGTTTGGGGCTGAGCTGTGGGCAACTTCACTCTTGAAGGGTAATGCAATTAAAGGAGAAAGTAATGAACTGCAGATGGCAAATCTGTAGTGTGGAAAGGTCCAAGATGTCCACACCAGTCCTAACACTTGTGCTGTTCAGGGCTTTGCTGATCAGTGCCTCTCTGGTGGACGGGAGAAGAAGGAAGCAGGAAGGTGACCTTAGACAGGATCAAGCTGACTGCAAAACATGCTAATGAAATTCATGAGTTGTTTCCATAAAGCAGTTTATATTTCATGCCCTGTAGCTGTTCTTCCAAGAAAACAGCAGCTCTTTATCAGGCTGTTCAACACAGGTACACTCACCCCGAGGAAGTTCCCCTCTGACCCCCATGAATTGAACTGTCCACACTTTGCAGCCAGACCTCATTTTAGCACCTTCATCCATCCAGCCAAGGGAGCTGCCCAGTGATTGGCTTTACAGGTTGCAGAGGAATCACTTGTGTGGGGCAAATGGCCTCAAACTTTCTCCCAGAGGTCAGGAACAACAGGAACAAAGTTCATTACAACTCGAGAGCATTCAGTGCTGAAAAAAAGGTCTTCACCCCAAAATACTGAGCTCAGACAGTGAGTGCAATCAGCTTTGAATTTGACTGTTTTTACCAACTGCACAAGAAATGTGCAAATTTTGCTGGAGATCACCTTCATCCAGCAGAATCCCATCATGTGTGGGACGATCTTGTGCTTTGAAAGGGAATGGTGACACTCAGTGCAGGCAGGAAATCAGATGAAAAAAACAACGTGTGGGATCTTTTATCTCTCTTCTGGACGTACATGCAGCCTCTTCTTTATTGATGCCTCTGATAATCACAGTTCAGCCCTTCTGAAGTCCTGCCTACTTTGATCACTGCATGTTGATAACCAAAGACAGCCCTATAGGAGAGTATAGTCCTATGAAAAAAGCATTAAACACTCTTACAATTTTAGGCTCTGTTCTAAGTGGAATGGTCCCAACTCCTAAAATTCTTTATTTCTAATTCCAGAGATCAGCATTTCCTCATCTGAAGGGTTTGACTAGCAACTGTATCTTACTTTTAATATAGGAAATTAGTAATTAAGTGAGAATATTTGGAGTAGAGGGGTTCACGTGACCTCATGTCACACACAGAGGCTGATGTCACATGTGTTGAAGCAGTAAAGAGAGAACTATTTCCAGGGCTGATTTACTTCCTATCAGCCAGGCTCTAACTGCCCCTCACTCAGGTGCCCTCATGACCATCTTCATTGTATCTGTCACCTGCATTGTACAAAGAGTAGCACTCAAAAAAACATCTCATTAACTGTTTTCATGGTGAGCAAATGGAAAACCTGAAATATTTGATATGACTAATAAAAACCATACACTGAGCCTCCTCAATTTGGAGTGTTTTGTCAGGTCATTTAAAATTAGAAGTGGAAAGCACTCCAGATGCTGCACCAGATATGTGCAGCTCCAATGCTATAAAAAGAATAGATGGAAAATAATATAAAAATATAATTTGTAACAGAATGATAGTATCTACCTGCTTGGTTGTTTAGGGTTAAAAGAGTATCCACCAAGATGATTATTTCTGTGTCATCTCTCTTCAGTGGGATAAAGAAGATTCAAAAATTAAATCTTTGCACGAAGACATTAATTGCATCTGTATTAATGGAAACTAGGTTGGCATTCTGGTTGCTGTGGCATCCCAAGAGATCATGCACATCCAAACCTCAGCTTCTCATGGTCCCCAAAAAGTGACATTGTCAGAGCAGAGCTGCTGGTACTGACTCATGGTCACAACCGTTGCCATGGGCTCCCCATGGTGTCACAGCCTGGGTCTGCCCTTGGAATGCTTCATCCCTGCAACATCCAGCTCCAATGTGAGGCTTTAAAATGAGAAATCATAACCAACAGATGTAGCTGGGAAACCAGATGAGCGGACCTGCTGCAAAAGGCAACAAGCATCAGAAGAATGAGCCCAGAGGAGATAGCTAAGCACCTCATCCTAATTTTGGCTCTTCCAGTAACTCCAAATGTAGCTTGGGGAAGTCACTTCCCTGCCTTTCTCCTTGCCCTACACCTGTAAGCTCTTGATTACAATAAATTCCTTGTAAAAATATTCATTGTAACTGCAGAGGTGTCTCTGTGTTCTGTTGCTTGATGCCATGCAGTCTTTGAGCAAAGACAGGACTTAGTCTTAGAATCACAGAATGGTTTCTGTTTGAAGGGACCTTAAAGATCATCCAGTTTCAACCTCCCTGTCATGGGCAGGGACACCTTCCACTAGACCAGGTTGCTCCAACCTGGCCTTGAACACTTCCAGGGATGGGGCAGCCACAGTTTCTCTGGACAACCTGTGCCAGGGCTTCACCACCCTCACACGGAAGAATTTCTTCACAATATCCCTTCTAACCCTGTCCTCTGGCAGTGGGAAGCCATTCCCCCTTGTCCTGTCACTCCAAGCCCTTGTCCAAAGTCCCTCTCCAGCTCTCTTGGGGACCCTTTAGGCACTGGAAGGGGGTCTAAGGTCTCCTCAGAGCCTTCTCTTTTCCAGGGCAAAGGATCATTCAAGGCATCTCCTCCGAATTCTGAATAGCTAGAAAACAACAGAGCACGAGCTTAGTCAAAATGTTTCTACCTTATCTTTTAAAAAGAGAGAGAGAAGAGCTTCATTTGTTTTTGCTTCAGGAAGCTCTCTGCACCAACGGAGAAGAAAGTCCCTTTCTAAAATAACAAGAAATTCATTAGCACTTCTTGTACTCTTTTAAGGTCACCATTACAGATATTTTTGATAGCACATCCTTTTACGCACATGTGGTCTGCTCTGATGGTGGAGATAATGCTGTTTACCTGAAGAGCAGGTTTGGGTTGGGTTTTTTTAATGTCTTCCTTGTTTTTCAGGAACAGAAGGATGGACAACGCTCACAGTTAAGGTATTGGAAAGAGAGTAGAAGGAAAAACAAAGCACATGGTGAACATTGTCATATTTAAAAAGCTGAAAGCTCAGTGTTCAATTCTCACCATTTGCCTTCCATGACACAATGATCTGATCCACGGTGGGATCAGATAGTAAGGACTTTAAGGGACTCTGTCTCTGCCCACACTGCTTTTTTTTTAAGAAACAGAAGAGTTGACAGGCTGGGCAAGATTACCCATCAGTGTAGTTCAGTATCAGGCCCTTTTCAATAATCAGGAGAATATCTGAAGGAAGACACAAAAAATCCTACCTAAACAAATGCAAAATAATCAGCTTTTGTCCTTAACCTTGTCTTAACTTCCAGTTATTGGGTTGTTCTATAACATATAAAAGTTTTTTTCTCTTTTATGAGATGTATACTCCGAATAAACACACAGCTCTTTGTTTCTTACTCCAGCAGTATCTTGTGAATTGTAAAGTTACCAAAAACCTCAAGGTACACAATGATTTTTTTTTCTCTTATAACATGAAAAACTATGAACAAGAGTAAGTCCTGGGATATAAAATGGAATATGGAAAGTGTCCCAGCACATTTGGAAAGTGCTGTTCCAGGGACTATTTTCCAGAGACAAGGACATAGCATGTGCTTGAAAATGTGCTGGGCATCTCAGTTTTAGAGAGCTAAAACTGGATGAGATTAATTATATTATAATCGTATAAGACGTCATACCTGATCTTAATTGCCTGGAGAAATATAACAAGTAACAAAGCCATAGAAATCGTCATAGACTCATCAAATAATTTGGATTGGAAAGATAAAGCTGGTTATGAGATCTCACCTGGATTTAATCAGTTGGGTTTTGCAAGCCTCCAAGAAGGGAGACTGCACAACCTCTCTGGTCAACCTGGTGCTGTCTGTGAACACCTCAGTGCCCATAAATGTGTTATTAACACCAAACAGTTCTGTTTATGCCAGGACTGTTGTGATGGCCACCATGACAGGACAGCAGAGAATTCTCTCTGAACCCAAAGCTCTTGGATTCAGCTGTTTTGGGCTGAAAACAGTTGTTCAGGAGAATTTGATATAAATCTGCAGCAAGTGGAAGAATAACCTTCCCTATCTGTGAATCATCAGTACAAATGCATTTCCATAGTGGTGTCACATGGCTTGGTAACAACCTACAGTTCTTAGAATTTAACCTCAAATCCAGAATTTTATTTCAGTCCAAAAAATGTACCTGTAAATTTGGATAGAGCTTTCATTCACATGTTTCAATGGATGGTGAAAATTGTTGCCTGAGATTCCTTTTCTTTTTGAGTAGTCGAGTTGCTTTCATGGACAGAGAATAGATGACCAGAATCCTTCAAATGGTCTCAAGTTGGGATCTTAAACCCATAGGAAATGCTTTAAAGTCACTATTAAACCTGCAATAGATTGAAGCAATATTTTAGGAAGGGAATAAATGATTCTAAAAGGGAACTAGCCCTTCTAAATTTAACCTGGCATAAAATCTTCAAACCTGCAGAAAAGTCAAATAGCAAAGGATCTCCACTGTAACACTTAACACCACTCAACTTTTTTAAAAAAATAGAAGCTACTGAAATTTTGGGGGAAAAAAAGGATTCAGCCAATGTTTGGCTCTGATAGGAGTGAACTAAAGGGAAAATGGTAATGTTCAAATGAAAGTTCTCACTGCAGGCATGCACAGTAATGGTTGGGAAGGAAGACAAGCCAGACTGTAAAGCTGATTTTCTCCTTCTCTTCCAAACCCTCCCTCACTGTTTGCCTTGGCTTCCAAAATCTGTCTCAAAGCTATTAGTTCTAAAGCTGATGACCAGTGCAATGGAGGCTTAACCCTCCCCTGTCCCCTCTCATTTCCATAAAATCACAGAATCATGGAATATCTCAAGTTGGAAGGGACACATAAGGATCATTGAGTCCAACTCCCAGCAAAGGTTCCTCCCCCAGAGGGTGGCTGGGCACTGGAACAGGCTCCTCAGGGAAATGGCCATGGCACCAAGACTGACAGAGTCCAAGGAGCATTTGGACAATCCTCTCAGGCACATGGTGGGGTTCTTGGGGTGGTCCTCTGCAGGGCCAGGAGTTGGACTTGATGATCCTTGTAGGTCCCTTTCAACACAGATTTCCAGGATTCTAGAAAGACAAACCTCCTGAAATCCCCCCAATTTACTGATGCCCCAGACAGTGGGATTTTCAGCCTGTAGGAAACCTGCATTTTTGGCACAAAGACTCACTTTATGGCTAACACAGGAGGGTTCTGAATAACTTCTTATCCAAATCCTTCCTCCAGCAGAGCAGCACAAGCATTTTTTTTCTCTCAGTGATGGCAGACATCCCATCTGTACTGAGTCTAGTCATGTGTAATATTTACACTGTTACGTTTTCACACGTTTTCTCAGTTCCTCAAACTAGCTTGAGACAGTGAAAGTAGGACAAAATGGTCATTTCCTCATTTACAGCATTTTTTTTCCCCATTGCTGGCCAAACAAAAACACTCCACTGTGCAGTGTCAATAGAAATGAAGTTTCCTTTAGTTGTGATCAAATATATTGAAATATGTGTTGGAAACTTCATCTGTGATGAAATGTTTCTGTTCGGATTTCTTACTCATTTCTTACTCATTTCTTACTCATTTTAGTTATGGAACTCAGCCAAGTATGAAACTAGGTAGAAATGTGAAATAAGTAATATAAGTGAAAAAAAACCCCACAATTTTTGGGGGGTTTGGGTTATTCTATATATGGCAAAGAGACAAAGTTTCCGTCATTGCTTTCATTGTCACATTTTCAGCTATTCCCTTAGCAGAAGAATGAATATTTCAAATGCCTTTCTAACTATTTTCAATTCTTTCAGATTGCTACTTCATGGAGTAGCTTTTCAAGCCAGTAAACTTAAGTCAATCTTCCGAAGCCAGGTTGAATTTTCCCCTGGCATTTCCTCTTTGTATTTCATTTTTGCCACGTGGGCAAAGCTGAATGAAGATCATTGGGAAGATGACAATGATAATCAAGCAAGTATTTTTTGGGGGGGGGTGGGGGGGTGGGGAGAAAGCAAATAAAGTGCTCTCATCAGTCCTGATATTTTGCTTTTGTGCCACATTGTGGTCCCCACCATTTCCCACCTGGGGGAGTGAGAGCTGCTCTGTTCTCCTGATGCTCAGAGGTTTTGAGGGGTGGTTTCCCACAATCACGATTGACACCTCAAAAAACTCCAGTTAGGTTGCTATGCGCTGCCCTCTAATGCCATTTTGGCATATTAGCAACCCTCACCCTCAAAGGAGATCTGTAACATAGTACAGATGATCCACATCCACCACACACTGCTATTGATGCTTCAGGAAAATTATAATAAATGAGGCTTTTACAGGCTGCCTTTTTTGTGTTGTGTTTTTTTGTTTGCTTGTTTGTTTTTGACTTTTTTGTTTTGTTTTTGACTTTTTTGTTTTGTTTTTGTTTGTTTGTTTGTTTTTTTCCCCTTCTGCATTGCTTCATTTTACATCTTCTTGAAGATCACCACCAGGGAGAAAAATGAGAACTCCCCATTTACCTTTTCTGTACCATTTTGGGTGCTTGATGCTTTCAGGGTCCCCTTCAACTGCTTCTTTTCACCCAACACATCTGACTTCTTTGAGTTTTTGTATTGCACTGCTGCTTCTTGGAGGGGATGACATGCCCAGGAGTGCAGGTGGCCACTCAAAGGTGCATGTGCGTGTTGGATTTATGAGGATATTTTCCCCTTTTTTAAAATTTTAATGCTTCCTAGCAGCCTGTTTGCTTCCTTGCTTCCTTCAGAGCACTGAGTAGGCATTTCTAGAAAATTATCCACGATGAATGCAGCATCCCTTTCCTTAATGGAAGCAGCTGATTTAGAGCCTGCTGCTGTGTGTGTTTTGTCAGTGCTATTTTCTCCTGTGTGCATTGCTTTGCATTCATTAACTCTGGGTCCCATCTGCCATCTCATCACCCAGTCAGTGTCACACCATCCCTCTGCAACTTCTCCCTTTCAGCTTTTGGCTGATTACTCTGAATAATTTGGGATCCACAGCAAATTTTATCACCTTGGTTGTTCACTTTTTCCAGGTTACCTGTTGGCACAACGAGGGGTCCCAGTCAAGGCTGGTGGCTCTTTCTCACAGTGGGAAAATCGGGAGTTTATTCACAGCTTTTTGATCCTGCCTGTAACCTTATCTCCATAATCTGCCTCCTCTCCTCTCCCACGAGTTCAGGAGACCCAGCTGCACCAAACTCCTCTCAAACTGATGGAAAAATTGCTAAGCTGGGAGAAGGAACTGCAAGGAAAAGTACAGACAGGGCCACGTGAGATAAGAAAAGCAGGTACAGAGGTAGGACTGCTGACACAGCAACCATTAGTGGGATTCAAGAGGAAAAGCACCAAGATGGAAAGGTCTGAAATCCTAACAGAAAAAAATAAAGATAGTTGGAAGATCAGACTTCAGTACCATCAAGGGTCTGTTGGGGACACGGAGCTGGCCAGTGCTGCCCCACCTTGGCAGATACAGCTGAAAAGGAGATTTCAGCCACAAATCCGTAGGCTTCAAGATGTGTAGTGCTGGGGGTGACCTCACCAATTTTTCCTCCATTTCCAGTCTACCCAGGACCTTCAGACTTGACAGCTGGGTGAGATTTCTCTACCAGCCTGCAGCCTTCCTCAATTTAATGAGCAGGATTCTGTTGGATCCTTTGCTCCTAAATGGGTGTGTACAAGTACACGGTGGTTATTATCACAGTGATGGATCAATTTTGATCCATGCCTAATGCACTTTCCAGACCTAACCAAGAGCTGCTTCTCTTCTTGTGAATTATGATTCATGGCTTTAATAAGTAGTTATTTATGTGTCTAATAACTCAGCCTTTGCCCTCCCTGTTGTGACTTGTTCCAAGGAGGAACTGAAATCTCCTGCTGTTGCCATGTTTTCCATTTTTGCAGACTCTAACCTCATTTTGGTTTCTCCCAGTGACTGTCATTCTGTGCTATTGCTCTGTGACATTTCAATCCACAGTGATTTCTCTCAGTCCTTTTTGATGCAATTAATTATTTGACTCCTTCCTTTAACATAGGATGCTGGTTCTTTTCCTAATAGGATTCTGACACTGCAAAATTAGTGTCTTGCAGATTTTTTTTCTTCCACAAGGTTACAGATTGTGAATTATACCCAGCCTTCCTTTAAAAAATGCAGGCATTGCTAAGGCAAGAAACCAAAGGAAAATACTTGGGAGATCCTCCATAAATAAAGTGAAAACAATTTCTTCTGGTATTTAAGAAGCTTTCACTGTTTTTATGAAAACAGACATACCTGTAAATGTGTTTAGGAAGATTGTGTTAATAAAAAGCAGCATAAGTAGGAGAGGAAGTAGCATCTTTACTTACTAACACCATTTTTTCAGCTCCCTGTGGGGAAATAAAGTGCACAGTAGCACAGCTGAAAGTAATGCTGGAGATAAGGACCTTGTGATTCATATAGAGATAGTGTCTGTAACATTTTGAGATTGAAGTGCCCGATCTATCTGCTTTGGGGTTGGAGGTTGTGCCTGGCTTTGCAGACAATCTTGCATGTTTATCTGCTTTTTCATGTGGTGCAAGTGGCCGAAATTCTTAGAAAGCTCAGCTCACCTGATTTGACACGCTTGGTATGAGCAAAACCGAAAATCCATCCTTGCCACTGTCAAAGAGGAGACATTGAATAATTAGTGCAAGACTTTGGGGTGGGAATTTGGTGTGGTTAGGTAAAATCCAGGCTCAGGCAGATACAGAATTTTAAGGATTGCTTCAGAAAACAAAAATTATTTCTGCAGACCAAATCAGTCTTTAAGCCCAAATGACATAGTGAAATAAATACTTCTAAATAGCTAAATATTGTGCAACGACAATTATCCAGTGACCTCAGTATTAGTGGCAGTGATGGCAACAAACATGCCAGAATAAGACAGGGATGTCTGATGGGAAAGAAATTTTCTTTCTTCTTCACTTTCTCAGTACAACTGCATTGTCAAACTCAGAGGAGTCTCATATCATTGTTCCCATTTTTTCCTCCCAAATTTAAGATGTTCTTGTTAAGTAACTGGAAATGCTGAATGCTCAAGGAGACAAGATGTCAGATTACTCATTCAATAAGCTACCACCGATTTCTCAAGGAGTTAGAAACACTGTAGAAAATTGTGATATAACATAAAAGGAAAGTAGTGTTGGGCATAAATACAGTCCTGCCCTCTGCCAGTCAAATTCCTAAATCAAACTCCAGTATAGTTCCAACTAATAAGGGTCAGTGGCAGCTCATCATATGGCAGGGACATATCTCTAAACTCAAATCTGTTTCCCCAAATCCTCACAATTCAGTTGTAATGATATTTCTTCCCTCCTCAGCAGCAACACGGGCTCTTAGATCTGAAAAGTCCTTAACAATAATTCAATTTCTGAGCGTGGGACTAAAGAGGGGTTTGTTATTGCTGTCGCCAATGGGATTTGAAGTGTTTTTCTTTACATGAGCTATATGGAGCATCCGAAAATATTTGCTGTTTGGCATTGAACCATCCCGCCAAAATAAACTTTACTTTCTGTTTATTATTGTTTGTCTCTAGCTTCGTGATTCCATACACCTCCTTTAAAAAGGTTATTGCAGAGAACACCGTAGAGACCTGATGAATGTCGCGTGCAGACTGTGAGAGGAATAACTTCCATCTCTTTTGGTAGGACAAGAGGAAACATCTATAAACGGAAAGAGGATGGGGTTAGATGAGATATGGGGAAGAAATTCTTGATTGTGAGGGTGGTGAGGCACTGAAACAGGTTGTACAGAGAAGTTGTGCATTCCTCTTCCCTAGAAGTGTTCAAGGCCAGGTTGGACAGGGCTTGGAGAACCTGGGATAGTGGAAGGTGTCCCTGCCCATGGCAGGGGGTTGGAACTGGATGATCTTTAAGGTCCCTTCCAACCCAACCCGCTCTGTGATTTTTTGAGAGTACAGATCGCACGCCACGAGGACTGTGAAAACACAAAGGAATTTGGGGTTCTCTATTCTTCTTTGGGTTCTCCCTGTCAAAACAATGTGCTGTGAAGTCCGAGGGGGGAGCAGCCTTCCCACCGCCTCCTCCACTGCCTCCATCTGGGGACTGCATCCTGCATCTCCCATGGGCGCTGGGCTCCCTCCCCAGTCCCATACTGGTTCATACTGGATGGAGGGTCCCATACTGGTCCATACTGGGATGGAGTGTCCCGTACTGGTTCATACTGGGACAAGTGCCCCATACTGGGTCATGCAGGGAAGGAGTGCCCTGTACTGGTTCATACAGGGAAAGAGTGTCCCATACTGGTTCATACTGGGAAGGGGTGCCCCATACTGGTTCATGCAGGGAAGGAGTGTCCCGTACTGGTTCATACTGGATGGAGTGTCCCACACTGGTTCATACTGGACAGAGTGCCCTATACTGGTTCATACTGGATGGAGTGTCCCGTACTGATTCATACAGGGAAGGAGTGTCCTGTACTGGTTCATGCTGGACAGAGTGCCCCGTACTGGTTCATACCGGGACGGAGTGTCCCGCACTGGTTCATAATGGACGAAGTGCCCTATACTGGTTCCTACTGGGACGGAGTGTCCCGTACCGGTTCATAGAGGGACGGAGTGTCCCGTACCGGTTCATAGTGGGACGGAGCGTCCCGTACCGGTTCATAGTGGGACGGAGTGCCCCGTACAGGTTCATACTGGACGGAGTGTCCCGTACCGGTTCATACTGGACGGAGTGTCCCGTACCGGTTCATAGTGGGACGGAGTGTCCCGTACCGGTTCATACTGGGACGGCGGGTGTGTGTGGGCACGTCACCGGTGCCGCTCCCTCCTCCCGCCGCCAGGGGGCGGCAGCGCAGCGGCGGCGCGGGGCGCAGTGCGCAGGCGCGGGACGGCCCTTCCCGGCGGCCTCAGCGCCGGCTCATGGCGCGGCGGTGCCTGACGGGTGAGCGGCGGGTCCGGGCTCGGCTTCGGCCTGGGCGGTGGGGAGGCGGCGCCGGAGTCCGCAGGGTGTGGAAGAGGCAGGGCGCGGCGGGAGGAGGGCGGGTGTACCCCGCTCAGCGACGCCTGGGAGGGGTCCGGGCCTGTGTGGAGCGGGGGGGGGCGGTCAGGGCCTGCCCCCCCCGCCTCGGCCCCTGTGTCCGTAGAGGGCTGGACATCACAGAGATCGCAGCCCAACCTTTCTTTTAGCCTGGGTGCAGCTCCTTTGTCGCTTCCCCGCGATGACTGCACCCTGCCCCCATCCATCCATCGTTGTCCATAGAAGAGAACGGAGCTGGGGAAGGGTCTGGAGCAGCAGGAGCGGCTGAGGGAGCTGGGGGGGCTCAGCCTGGAGAAAAGGAGGCTCAGGAGGGACCTTCTCGCTCTCTGCAACTCCCTGACAGGAGGGGGGAGCCAGGTGGGGGTCGGGCTCTCCTCCTAGAGAACAAGGGACAGGATGAGAGGACAAAGCCTCAAACTGCATCAGGGGAGGTTTAGACTGAACATTAGGAGGAAATTTTTTCACGGAAAGAGTGATTAAACACTGGAATAGGCTGCCCAGGGAGGTGGTGGAGTCCCCATCCCTGGAGGCGTTTAAGGAACGACTGGACCTGGCACTCAGTGCTCTGTGCTGGGTGACACGGTGGGGGTCAGTCACAGGTTGGACTTGATGATCCCAGAGGTTTTTTTCCAGCCTAATTGATTCTGTGATTCCCCCGCAGTGCATCCTGTCTCCCCTAGAAGAGCAGCACTCCTGCTGCCTAAATCCTGCTCCCCTGTGGCAGATGGGAACTCCTGCAGTGCCCTGTGCTCACCCTGTGCCCTGTAACCCCCTCTGTGGCTCGTTCCCTGTGCCCATATATTTAGTATCTCCAGGGAGTGCAGCCACCTACTTTTCTTGCTCTAAACTCCTTTGTGCTGAGCCTGGTTGTTCATATTCCACTGCAGGATTAAATTGTTGTGTTTTGTGGTTGTTTTTTTTAAAAATTTGTGCTGAGCTTGCCACGTTTTGGTGTTGTAATTTATTCGGTGTCTGCTGCCTCTGAGACTTTTTCCACAGGTTTAAATGCACATAATTTAAACCCACAGCAATAGCCATGTCCTGTATGTCAGGAGTTTCCCTCCCAAGTGTCTGTCACGTCTCTGGGATCAGTATCTTCCTGATGAATTTATAAGCTTTCAATGCAGGCTGTTAATCAATGTTGCTTGTAAATTAAGAAGTTAAAGTTTTGAGGTGAAGGTGCTGCAATCCAGACCTGTCAGAGGCTAAATAATCTTACAGGTTGTGCCACAGGTGACAGACCTCACGTGACATTCAGATTTCTCTTCTTCCATCCATGTCAGATGCAATATCAGACAAAATGATATATTTCATGTCATGTTCTTGATGTTACCTGCCTAATTTTTTTTATATATATATGTGTGTGAATTCTCTGTATTTGAGAAGCCTTTCAGTGTTGTGGAAATTATTGCTTAATACTACTCTGGCAAGTCTGTTTAGTATAAAAAGCATGCTCCTTTATGATGCAAAAAATAGTGAAATTTAGGAAGCTGATTGCAGTGGTTGCCTGTTTGTGTGGACAGTTTTTTAAGGTCAGCAGAAATAATAATTTGTGTTTGATTCAGAAGTCTTGAGGCCCACGTGATGCATAATGTTGAATTTCTTTGTGAACCAGTGTTTGCTGTATAACTCCTTCAAAGCCTCAAATGATTGATATCCAATGGTACAAACATAATTTTGGGAAGTTTCCAACACTTGTTAATGCTTGAACAGTTTTCATTACCTTTCAAACTCATACTTTTTAATGCAGTTATGACTATTTGCTACCAGCCAGAAAAATGTTACTACTTTAAATTTTCCCTGGCTTCGAAAGAAAATATATGTAAAAATATGGTGTACCAACATATGTAAATTAGTAGCAAATAACCTGGAAGTAGGTTTGCCGTGTCATCTGGAGTTTTTTTTCCTTTTGTCTTTCAGTTTTAAATTGAAGAGAAAATGTCACTTTACGATGACTTGGGAGTTGAGACCAGCGACTCTAAAACAGAAGGCTGGTCCAAGAATTTCAAACTGCTGCAGTCTCAGCTGCAGGTGAAGAAAGCAGCTCTCACACAAGCAAAGGTATAGTCCCTTTGTGGTTTTGCTTTATTGTTATTTATGATTATTGCATATTATTGATCGGTGCATTGTGTTTGTGACCTTAGAATACCAGCTTGGGGTAATTTTGCTGGGATTTGTCTGTGAGTTTGTAGCAAGGAACCCAGCAAAACTGAGCAGGGGAAAAGGTGAGATGTGTGTTTCTTGAAGTCTGTTAGAGAGTTTCTTGCAAAATTAAAACTGAATGAAGAGCTGATGTATGTGCTGCAAACCTCAGATCTTTTAATGAACAGAGCCAGAAGCTGATCTTCAGATTTAACTATCAAAGATAGTGAGATTAAGCTTTTTCCTTTGTTCTAAAAGTAAATAAGGGTCATGCTGTGATTGATAGTTCTCACTACTGGCTATTGGTTATTCTTGGCATTTTGCATCAGATATTTACATGCTTGCATCAGTTTATGCTGCTTTTTAAAAGGCTTTCAGTGCTAAAGTGCAAGTCATACTGCACTAGAAATTTTTACAGCAAGTATTTCCAGTGCACATGAGAAGGAGGAGTACAAGCAAATTCCTTGAGTTTAAACTCTGGCAGAACCGTTTTCTCTTTTTATTGCTGCAGTATTTCGCCCTTTTTCTTTGTGCAGTGTTGGTATTTTGGTTGAGGCAGGACACTGTGTTCTTTGTGGTGTGTAGGTTCTGTAGTGGGATTACTTAATTAAAAAAGTAGTAGCCAAATACTTAAGTAGGCACAGCATTTTTTCACTGGAATTACTCCTGATTTATGCTGGTGAAATTGAGGGCAGGATTTAGCTGATAATTGGAACAAAGTGCATGAATAAAATCCTAATGACTACTGTATCAGTGATATTCTTTGTCCATGTAACTGATGTACAGGATGTCCATAGACTAATGGAAGAATAGAAGAGGATTAGAAAACTCAGAGTTCAGAATAGATTAATAGATGTTATCAGACGATAAATGTGAAGAACAGTAGATCTTTGGAATAAAACTGAATCCCTTCTTAACAACCTGACTTGGTTTAAACTCATCTGAAGAGGTGGTCTGAATTTTTAGTGTGTGTTTCTGGTTCTAGTCTGAACCTGGGACCACTCACCTACCACTGCAAAGTATATCAAGCTGCTTTTTAGAAAACTGTTTTATCTTTTTTAGACATTTTGTGTTTTGGTGGTTTTTTTGCAGAGTCAGAGAACAAAACAAAGCACAGTCCTTGCTCCAGTGATTGACCTGAAACGAGGGAACTCATCTGATGAGAGGCAGATCGTGGACACACCACCTCATGTAGCAGCTGGGTTAAAGGTAAGGCCAAGGCAGCTAAAAAGTTAGCAAATGTTTTGAAAATGGAATTCTTTGACTGCAGTCTCTATTTTTATTTTCTCATCATCTTTCTTAGTGGTCAGAGAAGTGATTGTTTTCTGAAAATGTCTTCTTCTGCTCAGAGTTCTTTAGTTAATGAGCATTTCAATTTAATACAGACTTCCATGTGGTACAGCATGGAATTACCAAGGTTAATGTGCAGTTATAAAACAGTGTTCCTGGAGTATTTCTCCTGGACAGCTTCAAAGTACTTGGCAAGACACCAATTTGGTCAGGTAAATAATGACTAATTGTGATTGCACCAGAACTGGACCTGTAAAACAATCAACTGAAAAATAAAAGAAAAGCCACCTAACCTTTTAAAATGGATTTCTCATGGTGAGGAATGTAGAGAAACTTTCCCCCTGAAGCTTTTTCAAAGGTGATAGTTCTGAAACAGTTCTTTCAGATGAGAGGAGAACAGCCTGTGTACCTGTTCTGGTATCATATAGCAGCTGATGAAAAAGCCTGATGAGATTGTGTGGGAGGACCCTGGCAGATGGCTGCAACAGCAAGAAACTGTAAAACTTGTAGTAATGAATTAATGGGGATTAAAAAATTCTTGTCCATGAGGATTTGCTGCTGCTTTGTGTTTGGCAAGGGGAGGGGGTGATTCATGTGAGGTAATGAGAGACTGGATGGAGTGATAGTTTTAAGTAAAGCAAAGATTTCTTCTAGTCACAGTGGGATTAGGATGTTACCTGCCATTATAGGAGTCAGGAATTGGAAGTGTTTAGTTCTTGGTTTCCAACTGGATGTTGTTTTCAGATCTCAGCTGAACAAGCTCCTTTTTCCATTTTATTTTTTTTTGAAGGATCCCGTCCCTAGTGGTTTTTCTGCAGGAGATGTGTTGATTCCTCTGGCAGATGAGTATGATCCCATGTTCCCAAATGACTACGAGAAGGTGGTGAAACGCCAGAGAGAGGAACGACAGAGGCAGCGTGAGCTGGAGAGGCAAAAGGAGATTGAAGAAAGAGAAAAGTAAGGCTTTTGTGTGAACTCGTGGCGTATTGACACTCAGACACATCAGTTTGTTTAGCTTTATCCCTCCAAACGATTTCAGGGAAATTCTGAAAGGTTTAGTGAAGAACACTGTGCTTGTGCAGTGCTTTAATTAATGTTTTAATTCTCCTGCTGAAGTCACCTAACAGTGCAAAAATTATGAGAATTATCAGGTTTGCAGCCTCTTTGGCTGAAAGGTGCATATCAGGTTTCTAAACTTGACATTTCTGTGTTCTAAATTTACTTTGTTTCAATAATAGCAGCAATATTTGGGTACTTCGTGCATCATTGTCAGACTTTGACCTTGCAGGTATTTTATAGTATTAGATGTCAGTGTAACTAGAATGCAGAAAGGCATTTCAACACTCAATGATAAAAAAATCATTTCTGCTCCTAAATATTACAGACTGATTCAGGAATGCATTCAGTTTTAAAGATGTAATTAGCACAGTTTTTGAGAGTCATAGTTGCATTTCTTTTTTTTTTTGATACTCTACATTCAGTTTAAGTAAGTTAATTATGTGTTTATTACTCTTTTGTCTCTGCACAAAAAAAAATATACTTATCTTTAATTACCTTAATACCCTTTCCCTGCAGTAAGAAATCTTTCTAATCATATTAAGGAAGTTGAATGCAGATTCAGTGTCTGATTGAAATAAGTGGTAAAATATCTTCAGGCAGAAGATTATCTTTGCTTAATTTAAGTGAAATTAATAAACCATCTTCGTCACAGTACAAAGTTGGTGGAATTACAGATCTGTTGCCCTGTTTAGATTGTGGAAATTAATATTTCTAGTCATTTGGACTTCTCTGTCTTCTCTTTATTATATGTTCATTGTTCTGATGGAGGAGGAAGCCTAAGGCTCTATCCCATTGGCATGCAAAACCTCAGAAATCTTGGATGTCATTCCCACAGCTTCAGCACTGATTGCTCTGTAGTCATGTTTGTACTTGTGTGTAGGCCAAGAGTCTTTATACATAACATTAGAGAAAGGAAGTGAAAAATGCATAATGCATTCTGACTTCAGATTGGGGAAGCAATCTCAGCCAAACCTGCATCAGATGTTGCTTTGGGACCACAGGCTGTACATTTGTTTTGCATTCACAGGGTAGAGATCCATAAATTTTGTGTGGTTCCACAGTATAGCTGTTTTTAGCATTCTGTAGCACAGTTCTGATGGCTGTGCTAGGAGTGAGATCTGATTTATGCAGCAAGCTATGCTCTTAACTTTTGGGAAAAAATACTTTTCCTTTTTCTTCTGAAATATTAAAATGAGTGATTTCATGGTCACATTAGATAACAGTTGAAGTGCAAATAATTCTTGAAGAATTCCTCACTTAATGTTAGAAGTTATGCCTGAATCTTACTTTAATTGCCAAGGATGTTTAGGCATGATGATTTTTTTAATTGAGTAAATGATATGACTCTGTATAGCCTGTGGTGGAGAATTTATAAGGGATTCTGTCCAGAGCAGGGTGATTAATTAATGTCTGTAGTCATTTAGTTAACTCTACTCTCTTTGAACTAGATTTATTCAGGTGCTTCCTTCTTTCCATACATTCTTCCTGACTGACTTGTAAGTGGAAAACAATCTTGCTTTAGATCCGTCTTATGTTTTACTAAAAATGCCCCATGAGGATAAAAGCAGAGAAACAAATAATAGAGGTGTTTACTTACACCTTCATAGGAAACATGGTAAAATGCCAGTTGGAGTGGGGCAGAATAATTCACACTTCAAAGGTGGGATCACAAATTAAGGCACAGAGTTAACTTTGATGGTTTCTTATCCTAACTTACTGTGTCTCCTAGAAGACGTAAAGACAGACATGAAGCCAGTGGGTTTTCCAGAAGACCAGATCCAGATTCTGATGAAGATGAAGATTATGAAAGGGAGAGACGGAAAAGGAGTAAGGGAACTGCTTGTGGTTTTGATGGGGAGACAGGGGAGGAGGAAAAAGAGGGGTGGGGGAATGCACAATCTCATTCCTGTTTCATGGATTCTGTGTTTCTTTTCCTCAGATGAGTCCACAGTTGTTTCTGAGCCTTTAGAATAAACCTGGCATTTTGTTACAGCATTACTGTTGTAATGCAGAAAACTGATTTTTTTTCTTCCATGGAGGCAGGTGGCAGCTCAATTATTTGTGAAAATACCTCTTTTTACCTTAGTTTGTAGATACCTGTGTTAAGTTTCTGCATGGTGTAGGTTCCAGGAGAGGAGTGAGCCAGGAGATAAAATCAGGCTACGAGAATCACTGTTGAGTTTTCAGCTCATCATTCCTGCTTTTGTTACTTCAGTGCCCTCAGAGCCAGTCAGATGATGTGGATCAGGGTGGTGAAATATGTCTTGCATAAACAAAATTAAGCTTTGTTGTCTTTCAGCAGCAAAGTTGCAGTCAATAATTCATGTCTGTTGTGATGTCATCCAAATTTGTTGCCTTCCTTTTTGCTCATAGGTATGGGAGGAGCTGCCATTGCACCACCCACTTCTCTGGTTGAGAAAGACAAAGAACGTGAGTACTACAAAATCCTCCTCTCAACCCAGCAGTGTTTATTTCTCACTCAGCATGCTATTCAGTTGAGTCTTCCTGCCTTTCCCAGAGGATTCTTTGTGGCAGCAGGACTTGTACTAGTTCTTTGTTGATGGGGGGAAGCTGTGGGGAACCTGTGATGCTGCTGTGCTTCACATCTCTGTTCTGAAGGACTCTTTCTGTGTTGCTGGAGAAGTGGTTTGGCGCAGTGGAGTGTTATAACCATGTTCAGTTACTTCTGATGTGGGAAAAGAAATGTCACAGGCAGGTTTCTCTGGGTAGACTAGAAGCCTCCACAGCGTGGAGAGGGAATTTTTCTGTTGCCCTTTGCTTTAGGAAGTACTTTGTGAGTATCTTTTCTGAAGGGATTATGCACTACAGACAGAATTTTGTAATTTTTTCAGGGGTACAGTTCAGCTGGAGAGATGTGTGTGCACTGATGTTTCTTTCCCTCAGTGAAGATCACAGTTGTCCACGAGGTGGCATCATCTTGCCATAGGAACAAAACCATTCCCTTTTTTTTTTCCCCGTGTCTAACTGTTGTGTACTTTAAAATTAAAATAATTAGCAGTATGTTGTCTACTCTAAAAAATAATAAGAAAAAAGAATCCTAGGCGCACAAACTTTCCTTTGGGAGTCCTCAGTTTATTTATGAGAAGACTGGAATGTAAAAAAAAAATTCCAGAGCTTAAGTGAGTAATATAACAGTGAAGGCATTTGACATGTGTAAACATTAAAAACAGAAAGAGAATGTTTTGAGTAAATAATTAAGAGCAATTGAGTGAAAAGTAAATATAGGCTGGAAATGGTACAAATATCCTGAGGGGGAGAGCTTTTAAAATGTGACATGATCCCACAAGGAAACCTTTGTATGGCTTCTTACTTGATGCTTAAATCTAGGCTGGAAAAACAAGGGAAAATATTGCTGTAGCAGAAATCCAAAAGTCCAATCCATTTGCTACTCAAATAGGATTTTTTTTCTTCATATGACATCCCCAAACTTCACATCTGACCTTTTATTTGACAAGATCCAAGAACTCGTTCCCAAGAAAATATTCTAAAATGAAGTCAGTCTCATAGAAGTCCAAAAGACTTTTCAGAAGTGTTTCTGCGTATTTTCTTTGGTGTTCTGTAACCTGTTTTTTTACATTTTTCCATTAGACCTGTCAGTGGAAGGTAGTTTAGCAATCTGACCAGTATGGCTGAGATATCCAGGTATATCTCCATACCCCAGGAAGAGTTGCAGTTCAGAAATTCTCAGTGAGATGAGTTGCATTCATTCTTTTTAATAGACTGGTTTCTCTTCTGTGTAAATGTAAAGTGTATTTTTGCTCACAGTCTTTGGGCCTGGAGCTGTGTACGTTGATCCAGTTTTGTTGTAATTCTGTTCCTCATGAGTGGACCTTCTCAGTTTTGCTTGACCTCTGCCTGGATAAACTCATTGTAGTCCAGGTGGCCTCTTAATGTTTTTTTTTTCTCCATTTAATAAGAGTTTAATAAATACATTTTAGAGTTGTGGGTATCTATATCCATAGGAAGATCCACAATAACTCAAATCTTGTTTCTGAGAGTGAGAGAGAGGTGACAGGATGTTAAAACAGCACATGCAAAGGAAACATTCTTCTGATTTGGATTTATGTGGAAGGCTTTTATTTATAGTTTGTTGGGATTTTATTGAAAAAGCAAATTGTTTTTTTTTCTTCAGCTGTAGCATCATTCCCATATGAAGAGGAGTCCAGACCTCGGGCACCATCTTCCAAAGCAGCAATTCCTCCTCCAGTGTATGATGAGCCAGAGAGGCCTCGTTCCCCCACAGGACCCAGCAACTCCTTCCTTGCTAACATGGGGTAAATGACTGACTGCTGCACATTTTGTGGAAAAAGGCATTGGAAGGTGGTGGAAACCAAAAGCTAAAATAGTTTGTCAGTGGAGAAGAACATAGCCCATGTATGTATGTGGTTACTCTGAGTGCAGAGAGTCCAAACTGGCAGGATACAGAAGAAAACAGTGGATTAACTGGATTGAGGGAAACACATCTGAGGTGGTTGCACTCCAGGCTGTGTTTTTAGTGAGTTCTGAAACCACATTCCAGTTTAAAGTGTTTATGGCCTGTACAAGCCAAGTTAATGGAGTATACAGGAAAACACAGGTGGTATGTTAGTTCCTCTAGATTTCTTATTCAGCTTTGTCTTAAATTTGCTGCATACCAGTGGGCAAATCATTTCAGCTCTGCTTTGTTTGTTCAGAAATTCAGAGCATGTTTGCCTGAATGTATCAGCTGTGGCTGCAAACCTGCCCATTTACTTTTCTGCCTTGTGTGTAAGACTTGTGTTCCTACTGTGGCAACAAAGTGAAGATGAATCTATAGTTAAAAACAACTTAGAGACCTCAGTTTTGAGTTTGTTTTTCTTCTAATTGTCCAAAAAAAGGATAACCAAACTTGGTACTGTTGGACCAGTTTGTTTGTCATTACCACCTCTAGTTAGCAGTACCCTGGGACCTTCACTTTACTGAAGGAAGGGCTAAAAATCTGACCTAACCTGACCACACAATTGTCTGTTTATTCAATGACTTAGTGTTTTAATCTTTCAGCATTACACAGCCAGACTTCTTGACCTTTTTTAATGTGTGTTTCAGGTACTATGCTTAGGAAATAGTCATGTAGTCACTGATCCTGCATTTCCTCTATTATCTTGTTTGCCCATTGATAAAATGGGGGTGACTGAGCATAGAATATTTACTGTGGTTTAAACTAGTACACCATGACATGTTTTTTGTGTCTGGACCTGTCAAGCTGTGGTCACCAAAGAAATGTCGACACCTGTGGGTATGTTTTCATTCTAACTGTTCCTTCACTAGGAATTTCAAAACCTGTCAGTGGAGGTGCTTTTTGTAAGGTACTTACAAAAATGTACCTTTAAATAGCTTGGGGACGTTGCTGCCTCAGGATGCTCTGGAAAATTCAGAAAAATTAGACATGTTTAAATTAATACTGAGGATATCCAGATTTGTCATAGGAAGGGCTAGTAAGGTCTTGTCCTCTGGAGCTTACACCAACTTGGAACTAATAGATAATAGGTTGTAAATTGTAGAAGCTCTTGTGTTTTCTGTCTCTGTGTAAGGAGATTTTAGGAGGTAGAATATTTGAGCTCTTGGGAGTAATGCAGTGCTAATGTTTTGTGGAAAAAACCTTTACTAACTGATGTTTTTTCTCTTTGCAGGGGGACAGTAGCTCACAAAATCATGCAGAAGTATGGTTTCAGAGAGGGCCAGGGGCTGGGAAAGCATGAACAGGGGCTCAGCACAGCACTGTCAGTAGAGAAAACAAGCAAGAGGGGTGGCAAGATCATCGTTGGCGAGTCTACAGAGAAAGGTAATTGTGTCCTACAACAAGTCTGAGAAATGAAGCTCCTGGATTTTTTTTTTACCATCTGTCCTTGGAGAAAATACTGGAGTTGGAAGAATGGCTCGTATTCATTCTTGTGGAAATTATCTTCTTTATCTTGTAAAGTCCTGTAAACGTTTTTTAGCTCGGCCTGCCCACAGCACCTCTGCCTGAGCACAAGTGTTGGAAGTCAGGAGAGCTGATTTTTAGTTCTTAGGGAATCTGAAGCAATTCTGAACTTAGGAATTGTTTCCCCCAAAGAAGCAGTATGTTGTCAGTACATTGTCAGTGTTCTAACTTAATTCACATAACTAGAATTGATTTTTCTGCTTATTGTCCTTCCAAGTAGCTACAAGTTGTGAATAACTGTTCCCCTACAATATGAAACTACATTTTTTGGCTTTTATTCCATTTTTCAATCAATAAGATTCTGATAAAAGTCCCCAATTGAGCTTTAATCTTATCTTACCCACGATTCACTGTTCTGTCTTTGTAACAGAAACAGGCAAGAAAGCAGATTCCAACCCATTGACCGAGATACTGAAATGCCCAACTAAAGTGGTCTTACTAAGGGTAAGTTGGGAGTCAGAGAACATGTGTTGATGTTGAAATGTTAAAACTTATGTTCCTCTTACAAGACTCTGCATAGTTCAGAGGTTCTGGCCTGCACAGATGTGGTGCTTTGTGTTCTGGAGAAAATATGTGTATTCCTGAGATAAGTATTTCAAATCAACACTGCTTTAAATTGTACAGTTCCCCTCTCTCCTCCTGTGGCTCTTGAGCTTTTAAAGCATCCATGGTCACAGTTCACAGGGCGTCTCTAATTTATCTACACAACCATCTGCACAGACTCCACCCAGTAACTTGGGTTTATTCTTTTAACTTTCAGAACATGGTGGGTGCTGGGGAGGTGGATGAAGATCTTGAAGCTGAAACGAAGGAGGAATGCGAGAAATATGGCAAGGTTGGCAAATGTGTCATCTTTGAGGTAAGAGAGGATCTTTTTGGCTGCTCTGAAAGTAAAACTGAGCCCTTGTCCCTCACAACTGGTGTGTTACTGCCTAAGAGAAGGGACATAGATAAAAGATCTCTCAGGGTGCTTCACTGTGTTGGGATTCTGGATTTTACATATCTGTAAGATACAAACTTTCAGTTCAGAATCTGGGCCAAAATCTCAGGGTACTGTGATTTTAGAACCTTTTTATTTTGTTCCCTTCACTACTTTTGTGAAGAACAGCACTTTAAAACAGTGGGCTTGCTATTGTTCTAATCACTTCTGTTTTGGGGCTTTTGTTTTGTTTCAGATCCCTGGTGCCCCTGATGATGAAGCTGTAAGAATATTTTTAGAGTTTGAACGGGTTGAATCTGCCATCAAAGGTGGGATCCTAAATTGTGTCCTGTGACCCTCAGAGTTACCTTTTGTAGAGAGATTAAACAGTCTCACTGATTAGACTGTTCAGTTAAAGAGATGTTTACTTCATTGAATTGCTGCTTGCTGACGTGCTCTTGGTTTCAATTCCAGCTGTTGTGGATCTAAATGGAAGGTATTTTGGAGGCAGAGTCGTGAAGGCTTGTTTCTACAACCTGGACAAGTTCAGAGTGCTGGATCTGGCGGAGCAAGTTTGATTTTAAAAATCTGGCTCGAGGTGTCACTGTTTTGGCAATCACGTTTTCAGCAGTAGGCTGGGAATGAAGAAGAGAAAAGTAGCTTTCCCAGCAAACTGGAAACAAGCCTCATTGAATGGATTTTTCACATTCGTTGTGACCTATGTTTTTTTGTAATATAAAACCCTTTGAAAGATTCACATCTGTGTGGTTTTGACTGGCACATTTCTGCTTATTGCTCTGGGGATCCTGGGGTTTGTTGCGCTTTCAGATGACTTTGTTCTTTTGAAAACCCTCTGCTGAGGAGATGCTTTGTCTGTATTCCTGCTTTCCTTGTTCTGGTGCTTCATCATGGAGTCCCTGTGCTGCATCCACGATAAGTGGGAAGCTTTGGACAAGGACTACGTGCTGTGATGCTTCTCTCCCCTGGTGGTATCTCCTAGAGTTAGAGCCTTGCTCTCCTAAGTCCTCATCTCTGCACACCAGTGATTTGGGCTCGTTGGACAGTTGGCAGTTAGTTTGTTCTCCTGACTCCAGGACAATACTTTCTATGCCAGGATGGAGACTAAAGCAACAAGGAATGAGTTTGTCTGTCTTCCCAGATCCAAAGAAAATCCATGTTTAAAAGGAAGGAGGAAGGAATTTAATGGACTGTTGGCGGGAGCTCTGTGCTGTCAGGCAGTCTGTGCTAGAAATACCCAGGCATAACTGATTACAGGCCCTTAGTGAAATGCTGTAGGTAGAACTGAGGGACATTCCTGTATCTGGCCAGGCATCAAATTCTCACTTCCTCCAACATCACACGTAGGTAACTAACTTTGTTTAATCATTTCAAACCTGGCATTTGCTCTCTCTGTGTATATTTCTATATTTGAGGTCAAATACCATCAGGCTTAGGCCTCTTTTTTTTTTTTCTTTTTTTTCTTGAGTGCCTGTGGAAGTTTTCAAAGTAGGAGGCCATGGAGGGAAGTTCTCGTGTGAAAATCTGAAGAGTTGATAAACTGAACTACTTAACACTACAACTCTTTTATTTTTAACTAAATGTAAAATACTACACAGCTCTCGGGTTTTATGTTTGCTTTTCTTTTGGGAACAGCATGTGACAAAGAGTTGGCAAGAGGTGGCTCTGCAATGGTGGCAGCTGTCTCTCTGCCCCCTTGCACCCAGAATTGTGCAGATGCTGAAATTATTGTGAGCTCTGAAGGCAATTTAGCTGTTTGAAAGCTGATGCTGGATGTCTTCTTCCTGTTACATTCATGTATTGGGGGGAGGGTGTATAGACCTTTAGTTCAACGCTGTGAATATCTCCAGTTGCTGCCCTTTTATGAAGTTTTGGCTGCAGATCTCTATGACAAACCCTTGGTCTTGTGTTTGGCTTATTTTGTCCGCTTGTGTTCCACCAACCTCTGTACAAACACTCGCTTGTAAAACAGAATTTTTAAAAAAAGCCTTGTATTTTACCCTACTGTGTGTTGGCTTCCTTACTCTGCTCTCTTGCTGCACAAGGCCTGCCCACAGAGTCAGACCTTAATCCACCCCAAGGAACCCTCATGAACAGAGGTGAGGAACAGGCCTGACTAACACCAAAACCACAGGACTTGGGGCAGTAAGAGATTCTACTGCTCTTAGTTTTCTCTTTGACCTTGAGCAACACTTTAAGGCCTTTGCTGCTCTGTAGTAAAACAAAGAGATTGGCCTGATATGAATTAGCATAGATTTGCTTATAGGAGTCAGATAATTTGAGTGGCTGCTGTAAAGAATTAAGCAGTCATAGCAGATTTAGTATGATCTGAACTTGGCTTGAAATACAACTTGGCTTCAAGCAACGTGATTTATTTATGGCTCTTACTTCAGCACATACCTTTGGGTGACTGGCTGTAAGCATTTCCTGAGGTGCACACACTAATTTTTGTGTCTTTAACCAGCTGTTCTGCTGTTTAATACCAGCTTTTGAGCTTCCAGTCTGATAACTTGGAGGTTTTCCATTTGCTGAGAATCACTTTATCGGCAACTTTTGAATCATTTTGTTCCAAAAATCCTTATTGTGGTTGAAGACAAGGGTAACATTTATCCATGAAAACGTAAGGGAGAGGGTTTGTTCATTTAGTGTTTTGTGTAGGAGACTGATGCTATAAATGAGATATTTTTTCTGTACAATAGGGTCACTGAAGCATCACAAGCAAACCTACTAAAGTGGTAGCAGAGCTACAAACCTGAGTTTCATCTCTGTGGTGGGTGCTTTACAAAGACATGGCACTGGAGCCAGGTGGCCTTGGGGTGCTGCCACAGCCAATAGTGCACAGGTGTGGAGACCTGCAAAGGGTCAGACACACTGACTGAGCTTGGTCATGTCTCACTCATCACTGATAATCTCCTTGGTAGGAAGCATTTTTTTGCAAATGTACATTCTCCCTGTTCTTCAACACTGTCATCGTGTTGGCTCACACTTCCTCAGACATGGCTGTATCTTGCATGCCTTGAAAAATTTGCTTCTGAATTTATTTCTCTGCTGGAGAATTTGGGCTCCTCTGGAATCTTGTTACTGACTTCTATTTCTAGTAGTTTCTCATATGACTTTTTATCTAACACCTCCAGCTTTCCCTGCTTATACATCCATTTTTCTCCTCTGTGATTCATCAGTGCCCTTTCAAAAGGCTCAGCAGCACTTAATTTGGAGTTCTTTGCAGCCACCAAGTTTTGCTTGGTTGCTTGTCTTTGCATTCTGGAAATTGTGCAGCCACCTCTTTCTGTAAGGTACATGCTGGTGACTCTGGTCTTAAGCAATAAGATTTTTGTTTCCTCTTTTTGTGTGGTGCCTTAGAAGGTTCTGATTTTACAGGAAATGAAGAGGGTGATGGGCCATTAAGAGCATTTGCCTTATTGGCACTGCAGGATTGGTTATTCTATTTCAGCTGAAGCGTTGGATGTCTTTCAGGTACGATTTACTAAAGTTAAGCTTTAATTCCATGTTTTAAGTGCCTCTGCAAGTGCTGTGATTCTCTGTGTGCTGAATAATGTGCTGAATAACTGCACCTTCTCTCGGGCTAAGTACGAACTGTTCATTGCTTCTGGGAATCTGGATCAGATGTCTACTTGGAGAGGTTTGACAGTGTCCTGAAGGGAACAAGAAGCTGACAGGGACGTGTAGGACGTGTGAGCCCGGGGCTGAATGAGGTGCTTGGTGCATTAGCAATGCTGAGGTCTTAAGAGCATAGTGGCATCACCCTTTGCTGCCTTGTTCTCTTCCTAATTGAGAACATTGGGTGCTATTTTAACAGCAGAGATTTAGTGACTTCATTGCTTCCCTAATTGTTACAACCCCAAGGTGTTCCTGAGCAGTAGCAGCTATTTCAGAGCCCATCATTTAGCACACAGGTTATGATTTATTGTACTATGTGCTTAGCCTAAGTTGAATTTCTGTTGGTTTATCACTTGCCTCCTCCATGTCAGACTAAAATATGATGAGCTGGAGGTCACAGGGAACGTTTTTAACACTACTGTCAAAATCTAAGCTTGCTTTGCCACTGTTATGTGAAAGGTGAGAGCTGTTGCCCCAAAGAACTTGCTGTTTGAACACAGAGGGAGGTACAGGGAGTGTCTTGCCCAAGAACATGCAGAAGGTGGTTTGGAGAGTTGGGATTACACCCTCTTACCCTGTACTTGCAACTATGCAGCCAAAAACCACATTCCTTGTGGTGCTGCTTTTTATTTTGGCAACAGAAAATGGCAAGTTCTCTTATCCTTGAACTTTAGATTCTAAAGCAAATTCAGGAGGATTTGTAATTTGTGTGCTGCAGTCTGGGTAAGTGCTTGCTTTAGGAGGGGTTTATCTGAAACCAAGCTCCTGTGGTAGGTTTGAGTGTGTCAGGAGAAAATAAGCATTTTAACCCCACATAGTTTTCTTAAAGGTAGGAGGACAAACATGGAAGGTTTCAAAGAGGTTCTTAAACCTCTCAGATCTTTCTTGCTCCACAAGCAGAAGTCTAATAAGGGAGTGAGTACTTTGTCCTTATAACACTTGGTGCAAGAGGCCCTGAGCAAGACTCAGACCATCCTGAGTTGCTTTAAATCAAATCCCATGTTCGTGCCTGGGGTTGTTCCTCCCCAGGTACAGGACTTGGCCCTTCTGGTTGAGCTCCATGATGCTCCTACCAGCTTCTTCCCAACCTCTCCAGGCACCTTTGGGTGGCAGCAGGACCCTCTGGAGTATCTGCCATTCCTCCTAGTTTGGTGTGATCTGCCAGCACGCTGGGGGCACACTCTGCCCCATCATCCAGATAATTAGTGACAGTGTCTGCCAAGCCAGTCATTTCATCCTAGAAGGTTATCAGGTTGGTCATGCACAGCTTCCCCTCAGTGAATTCATGCTGGCTGCTGCTAATGATCTTCTTGTCCTTCATAAAAAACAATGTTCAGGATTAGCTACTCCAGAATTGTAGAAATGAGTTAAAATTCTCTGTTCCTTTTCCCAATAAAGCAGGAGCTGCTTGTGATTGTGGAGGACTTACTATGTTTCTTACAAGCACTTTCTGTACCAATAACTGCAGTACAGTGTGGTAATGGTTGAGTCCTTAGGAGAATTCCTGCCCTTAGTTGTCCTTAAAGAGGAGTAGGGGTTGACTCTGTTGGCAGTGTGTGCTGTCTGTTAATTTGCTGTTGCTGAGGAGGGAAAGATACAGCCAGGAGATCTGTCTTTCAGCTATGCTGATTTGTGGAGAGGTGGCTTTTCATACATGGATTTGAGATTAGTGCCTGGGCTTGGGAATTTTTTTTGATGTGTCCTGTAGACAGGACTTCTAATAAAGGACTTCCCTCTTGCCCTGTGATGCTGTGATTTTATTCAAGCTGCAAGGCAGTTAAAGAGCAATCCCGGTGCCTTTATCATCCCATCAGTTTGGTTTATCCTCACACACCACCACTGGCTTCTGGTTACAGCTGTAGAAGGGGTTTGCAAAGCCCAGTTGGAGATGGTCAGGCAGCTCCTGGCAGGACACATGACCCTTGACTGTTTGTTTAATATGTGAACCTCATCTCTGTCCCACTTTGGCCTAAAACTGCATTTCAAGTGTTTTTCACCTGTGATGTAGTTTAGTGGATAAATTCACCTGCTTTGTCTTGTTCTGACTCATAAAGTCATTGAATGGTTTGGATTGTAAGGGACCTTAAGGATCATCTTGTTCCAAGCCCTGCCCTGGGCAAAACCACCTTCCACTAGACCAGGTTGCTGAAAAATGGACATTTTCCTCAAAGGACTTTAATGACATTTCCTGCCTCAGAAAGGATTTTTTAAGGATGCAAAACTTGGCAATTATATGAGTTGCTCACAACACCAGCCAGCTCCAGAGCCTTTAACCCCTGGGCAGCCCTAGATGTAATGATAGATACTCATGCCTTGTGTCAGGAGCAAAGGATCCTCCTCCTCACCAAAGGATCTATGAACTCTGAAACTTTTTCTAAATGAGTGCTTAGGTTGCTAAGGTTGCCTTTCTTTTTCAGCAGGTCAGTGGGATAGATGTGCCCACTTGCCTTGAATGCCCAGCATGATTTTACCTCCTTTTTACTGCAAAAATACTTTTGAGTCCAGTTAGTGGCAAGGAGAAAAAAATTACTGGAAAGTCTGCAGGACTTATAACTGCTGGAATGAAAGCTGGGCAAACACAAATTCTTCCACTTATGTTCCTCAAGAGAGAAAAATGGATGATAAAATCCCTGTCTGTGTGCCTGTGTTTGGTAACTTACCCAGAGTTGTGCAGTAGCTGGCAGTAAATACAAATGTGATCCCACTGTGAGCTGTGCTCCTTTCGGGATCTTGCTGTCTGTCTGTGTCAGGCAGGGCTGGGTCTTGCTCGTGGCTTTCTGTGCACGGGTGCAAACACAGCTTTCCATTTCAGTGAGCAAAGTCCTGCTTGAATGGGGGGGGAAGTGGGCACTGAGATGGAAAAGCTGCAGTGGAAGAACACACATGAAAGCCAAAGGAAACATTGCATTAATTGGAGAAGGGATAGCCTGTATACTCCTGCAGATGTTTCCTCTCTTACCTGCTTTCTCTGATTTCTGATCCCTGCAGAGCTCATAATTGCAGCTTTATGGCTTTTCCTTTCTTTTCCTTTTCTTTTTAGCATCAGGAAATGGGGAAATCCCAAAGCACGAGGATTTGTGCTGCGTTTCATTGTAGTTAGTATAGAAATGTAAGAGCACAGCCTTATGTCTTATGTCCAAACAGTGTTACCACTCCCCAGACTCTCAGCCCTGTACCTGTGGGCAGCAGGGGACAGGGGACCACTGTTCTGCTCCCACTGGGCTGTGCAGGACATCCCACTGCCCTGCTTGGGCAGCCTGAAGGCTGGTGCTCCTCCCCATCTCCCACAAGTTGTATCCCATGCTTGAAGCCCAAGACAACGTCAGCTGTATGGAAAAAAAGATCTTTCCCAGGAAGATGCCGAACCATTTCCTTTCTTCTCTCCTGATTCTTATTCCTCCCCTAGGAAGAATGTGGGGGGTTTTGCCAAAGCATTTTTTAAGCATCTTTGCCACTTCATACCCCTGAGTTGTTTTCCCTCTCCCAGTCTCTGAGGTGTGATCTCTGGCCTCCATTTGGGAGCTTGCAGCAAGTCAACAGCTCAGGAATCCATGTGGTTCTGCCAAGACAAAGGCCTTCATCTCATCATGGATTTCTCCACCTTTTGCCCCAGGCAGAAAGCTGGGCAGCATTTTTGGACTTCAGTGCTTTGAACTTGTAAAACTTGTATAGCAACTGTGAACCAAAACTCAAATGATACTCTAGCAAAACACACCAGGCTCTTCCAGCACCTGCTCCTCTTGGGAGGATGGGAAGGGAAAACTGGTGGGGATTTGTGTTTTTCTGCTTTGGGAGAGTGCTGGGTTTGTGCAGTTGTAGTGATGGAGAGTAATCACTGGGAGAGGATATGGGCTGGAGCAATTCCCAGTAACTTGTCTTCCCTCTTTGTAGGAGGGGGTGATGCACTTGCCCAGCAAAATTTAAAGACTTAAAGCAAAATTTAAAAGTGGGATTTGAGGATTTGCTTCAAGCACAAATTTCAGAGGAAGACCCAGGATTGTGCAGCCAGCCCTTCTCCCTGCACCACACCAGTTACAGCTCTGCACATTGTCCCACATAACAGTAGCATCCACAGGTGCTGTCCCAGAAGTATCATGTTCTCCTGCAGGGGCTCAGCTCTCCAAAGGAAGTCAGGAATTAACAGCTAATAGGGAAATCAAGTAAGTTTTGAAAATATCTTCAGCTATCACAGTGCTAGTCATGTATTTCCTGCCCTTTCTTCACTTGGATTTCTACCTGATCATTTAGAAGTGTTTCACTTCGATTTATCTCTATCCAGTGTGTTGATTTATTCATGGGCAAAAGCCTGATGGTTTCTGTTTTTTCTGCAGTGTTGGGGAATACAAAAGCCTGGAAACTTGAGGCTACTATCAGCTTTTATATTAAAAAGTAATGATGTTGGCATCATAAAATCAATACTTACTTTTTCTTTTTTCTGATTAAAAAAAATGGGGGGGGGTTAACTCCATGGCAAGGAGCAAGCCTGGAGTGTGTGAAGTAAAATTGATTATTTGTTGCTCTGGATGCATCAGAAGAAGAATGCAGATGTTTCTCCAAATGTGACATTTCCTCTTCAGTGCCAGGTTGGGTATGTGGTAGCAGTTCAAAGCCATGGAAATCAATGGAGAAGGGAGAGTGAGTTTCCTGCATGGGAAGAGCAAAATCACGTTAGAAACCTGCTGGAGCTGGCAGCTGTAGAAAAGCCATGAGGGTTTGTACCTGACAGCTGCAGTAACTACTGCCTGCAGACCACTCCTGGGAAATGCTGTCCCGTTCCTTCTTCCTCTCCAAAACCCAAAAGCTGATAACTGTGCAAAACAGGAGACCAGGATCTGGAGCTGTGCAAGGCATCAAGAACACCTGGTCACAGAATCATAGAATGGTTTGGGCTGGATGATGATCTTAAAGATCATCCAGTTCCAACCCCCTGCCATGGGCAGAGACACCTTCCACTACAGTAGGTTGCTCCAAGCCCTGTCCACCCTGGCTTTCAACACTTCCAGGGATGAGGCATCCACAGCTTCTCTGGGCAACCTGTGCCAGTGTCTCACCTCAGAGTGAAGAATTTCTTCCTAATCTGCAATCTAACCTTGTCCTCTGTCAGTTTAAAGCCATTCCCCCTTGTCCTAAGTCTTTGACCTGTATCTTTCTAATCTAATCTCGTCCCCACACCTTTATAGAGCACTTAATCTTTGAGATATGAAGAGGACAGCTCTAATACCAGAGGTTAATAAAAGTAATCTCTCAAGGTCAGGTTTTAGTGGCTGGGGGGGGAGGTTGGCTGCAAAGTCTCCAAAAGCTTATTGTTCCCAGTCCCTGCTGCATATTAAGCCCTGATGACCTGGTTGTGCTGCCTGTTCTCCCAGCAGAAACAGCATTTCCATTGCCAGTGAGAGACCATGAGCCTCTCTGCAACTTTCTCTTCTGCTGAATTTGCAAGGCTGAAGAATCAGGTTGGTGATCAACATGTGGGGAGAGCTCGCTGTGGGAAAGGGAGCTGGGTACCATGCACAGAATTACACAGAATCACCTGGGTTGGAAAAGACCTCTGAGATCATCGAGTCCAACCTATGACCTAACACCTCCTTGTCAGCCAGGTGTCTCTGGCTGCTGCAGCTTGGGAAAATTAGCAAACACCTTGGGCATGGGCTGGAAACGGAAGCGTGATTGTCAGTGCCCGGTCACTGAAGTGCCACCTTGGAGGCTGGCTTAGGCACAAGAGCAGCTCTCAGCCTGCTCGAGCACCCAAACATCCTATAAAAGGACAAAATAGGATTATGCAAGGCAGATCAATCAATGTAAGCACGTCTCCTGACATACCCAGAGCCAGCAATTACGAGCGCCCTTGTCTTTCTTGGGTTTGTGCCACACAAGCCATTCAAGATGTTATAAATATTTCAAAGGAGCTGTTTGCATTCTTATTTGCTTGTAGAGTACAACTCCTGTATTGAAGGAGATCCCCGTGACTGATTCTCAGCTGAAATGACTGCGTGGCTCCAGCTCAGGAAAAGCACTGACATTCCTGTCTCCCAGACTGCTCCCACCCATTATCTAACTGACTGGAAAGGGAGGAGAGTGGATACCGATTTCCTGGCTGGGCAATCACTGATATAAAGATCAATTATTCCCTGTATGGGTAAGGATATCTCAGCTTCCCTCAGGTATGTGCAGAAATGCTGAGCAGCTGAGCTCATCTCTGTGCCCCTCCATACAAAGCCTGGTTGTGCATCCCTATGGATCTGGTGCAGGGTGGGGAAGGCCAATCCAGTCTCCATCTCCATCTTGGCCAAGGAGGGTTTTTCTGGGGTTGAGGATGAAGCTGAGGGCTGCAGTCACTGCATCTCAGCTGGAGCTCCTCTGCTCTGGAGCCAGGCTGGGAGAGCTGGGGTTGCTCACTTGGAAAAGAGAAGGCTCCAGGGAGACCTTAGAGCCCCTTCCAGTGCCTAAAATGGCTCCAGAAGAGCTGGAGAGGGACTCTGGACAAGGGATGGAGGGACAGGACAAGGGGGAATGGCTTCAAACTGCCAGAGGGCAGGGTTAGATGGAATATTGGGAAGAAATTCTTCCTTGTGAGGGTGGTGAGACACTGGCACAGGTTGCCCAGAGAAGCTGTGGATACCCCCTCCTTGGAAGTGTTCAAAGCCAGGTTGGATGAGGCTTGGAGCAACCTGGGATAATGGAAAGTGTCCCTGCCCATGGTGGGGGGTTTGGAACGAGATGGTCTTTAAGATCCATTCCAACCCAAACCATTCTGTGTTTCTACAAAATATGGGTTTAAGCCTGGGGAGACAGGTAAAAGGACCCTTTGCTGTGTCAGTTCTAACTAAACAACCCCCCTAAAGTATTAATAGTCATTACATTATGCTTTTATGTCCTTTGGAGACAGTTTCCTCCAGGACACATTTGGGAAAGGTGCTGGCAAACATCGAGTCTCCGAGTGCCTCTCCCATGGAAACCAGCACTTGGGAAGATCTCCAGAAGCATCTGGACCATCCCTCAGCCCCAGGGCGTGATCAGTGCTGGCTGAGACCTTTCCCACCATGTTTGCCCAACTTTTCTGAAAACCTCAAGTGATGCTGAGCCACTGCCACCCTCTCTGACTGTGCAGCCTGGCATTTGTGCTCTGCCAAGAGGAGATGCCCTGATTTCACTGTCCTGGACCATAGTTTGTTTAGTTTAATCTAAACCTTCTTTTGGGACCAACCTGATTCTCAGCAATTTTTTAATTATCATTATTATTGTTCTTTTATGTTGTTCTTTTTAGATCCCAGACAGGAAAGCTGTTGAACAGTCAGTAAGGGGTGAAGATCCTCATCCACCAGAAGTACCCAGACTATGTTTGAAGTCTTCTCTCTTTATTTAAACTGCCTGACACCACTGAGATGCCTGAGGTGCTTTCTGTGGGTGAAAAACAATAGTATCTGATACAGGGAATGAAGCAACAAGATGCTCTGATTCCTGTGATGGCCTTGGCTGGAGCTTGGAAGCTGATTTCTGGAATTTTCCCATAGGGAAAATGGACACCAAAGATGGTTCCACTTGAGATCTTTCTGGTCCAATGCACAGAATGACTGGAGCAAATCCAAGAGCAGGGACCATGTGACAGAAGCACCTTAATGGGGACCTGATCCATCATCCTCTGATAAAGGACCTGGTCACACCTGCAAGGCTCTAAAATGCTCCTGCTGGGAAGTTTTTGGAGCTGAAGTGACAGGGTTCAGGCAAGATTAGTGCTGCAGAAAAAAAACTACACAAGGAGTTAAGCCCCTTCCAAGCTGTGCAGGCACTGAGCAGAATATTAGGGACAACAAACTGGAACATGAGCACCCAAATGTGTATTTTGGTGGATAAGACACTCGAGTTCATTATTGGGTCTAACCCTGAGTATTTTTCATCCTGTTTCTTTTGCCAAGCCTTGGAGTCATGTGCTGGAAATACTCTCCTGGAGATGAACTGCTAATCCATATTTATACTGGGTAATAAAACTGTAAAAATCTATTTTTGTGTTTTATAGGGATTTGAAAGCTCATCACTCCAAGGAATATCACTCATTTGCCAAAGCAGAGGACTGGTTTAGAGTCAGGGTGAACCAGTAGAGCTCCTGGGTCATGCTGCCCTGGCCTTGGGCATGGCTGGGGTGTCCTTCCCTTCTGCCTGGATATTGGAGCACCTGGAGTGAAGAAGAGATCTCCTTTACCTTCTGTGCTGTGTGGCAGCAGCACATGGATGTCCAACCCACCTGCCTTAAACTTTCCCAGCCTGTGGCCACTTAAGGTTACTAAATGTCCCGCAAAATTCCGTTTTTGGATGATTTTTCCCCAAGAAAATGGTTGCCTGCTCAAGTTGCCTGGGCAGATGCAACTCCAGCCTGTCCAACCATGTCTGCGGGGGCAGGGAAAAAAAAAACAACTGCTGTAACTGGTTCCAGTTGTTGAAAGGAAGCCCAGCAGCCCATGCCACCAAATCTTCTGTTCTTTTTTCCCTCACAGGGTGCTGGGGCTCAGGAATATTTCTATGTGCAGTGGGCATCACTCCCCAAGCAGGGCAGAGGCAGCAATGCCATGTAAGATGTTGATATCCCTGCCCTCCCTGGAGCCACAGCTCTCATAATAGCCTGGGGGGCACTTTTTTTTTGCAATGCTCCTCACTCACTGGCTTAAACAGGTTTCTCCAGGGGAAGTTAAGCCAAATCTGGCTGACTCTGCACTGGAGAGGATGAAGAATGCTCACCACGAGCACCATGGTGGTCTGGATGGGGCTGGAGGCTGTAGGAGATGGGCAGGAAGGCTTTAGAACACCACAGGGCTGGTTTGGGGAAAGTCTTGGTGACTTCAGGAGGGAAAAACAGTTTTGCAGGGAGCAAAGACACAGCAAGGAGCTCGTGGTATCACTGTTAACCACCAAGATGAAAGGCTGGAGTCTAGTCATGTGCAGTTCAAAGAGTTTCTCTTGAACTAGCTCCAAACCAATGCCTATTTCTACCTCCAGGGAGGGCAGTAAAGGAGCCACAGTAAAAATAAACAACTGTCCCAGGTGATAATACTCCCCATTGGTGCTCCAAGACTCTGGGCTGAGCTCACGACTCATCCCAGCCCCATGATCCTGGGAGAGAGGGATTTGCCCATCTTCAGCATGGGGGTTAGAACAGCAGGATCTGAACTTCCAACTGCCTTGAGTGATCCAGCCTGCACATGGGCAGACAGGAGATGCTAAACAGGGGGATCTGTGTTTCTGGTACCCTTGTTTTGGAAGCAGTTGAATTTTCCCAGCTGGTTCCAGTACCACCACAAAGAAGATGGGATCAGTGTTCTGCTGAGCTCAGAAATCAGCAGAAGTGATGCAGGAGCCCAAAACTCCATTATCCCACTCACATCCATTACACTCGGTTCTGTACTGGTCCCACCAAGGAAAAATCCACCATAGACCAACCAAAAAACCCGTTCCCAGCGCCTTCCATCCCTTTCTAAGGCCATCATCTCCTTGTCCCGTCCCTATTACCTCTCTCCCAGCCCTGCTGCCTCCAGGAAGGGAAGGGTTAAAACCTCTGAAATTACAAGAACTTCCTCCTTTCCGCAGTGCCACCCTCCGAATGACGCGGGTTTCTGCCGGGCTTTGCCCAAATATGTCCGTTTCCTTCTAAGAGAAGAAGGAGGAGGAAGGAAGAAAATACAAATACAGAAGAAACATATATATTTTAATATATATATATAATATCTAAGAGAAGGCGTCCGCAGCCACGGAACCCAGGCGTCCGAGCGCAGCCCTGCCTCCCCCTGCCCCATGCCGTTCCGCAAAGGTAGGGGATGGATGGAGGGGCAACACCCCGGGATGCTCCCCCGGAGCGGCGGGAGGACCTGTCCAGGGCTGGGGCTGGGGTCCGTGTCCCGGCAGGGATGTGAGGAGATGGGAGCACCGGGCTGTGCCCGGCTTTGCCGCACCGCTGACTTTCGGGGGAGGATGAGGGACACCCCTCCACGCTGTGTTTGGGGGCAGTATTTCTGTGCAGCCTGCAAAGGGCAACTGTCCCCCCTCCACCTTCCCCGAGCTGAGGGGCTTTTCGTCTTGTCCCTGCCCGTGGGGATAAACTGGGTGGTGCAAGGTGCTCTGGGTGGCGCAAGGGCTGAGGACAAAAGGACGTGGGACGGTTCTGGGCAGGGGTTGTTGCCGGGGGCTGTTTTGGGGCGATGCAGGCTGAGAACTGCGCACGTTTGTGTCCTTGGGAGGTGCTCAGCGGAGGGGCTGGGAGCCCGGGAGGAGAGACTGGGGAGGTAAATGGCTTTTCGGAAGGGTACCTCACCTGGGCGAGCCTCTTTCACGCCGTGGTGCTCTCCGAGCTGCTCAGCAAACCATCTCTTTTCCCCAAAACTCCATCCCAGCAGCGACAGAAACCTCCCCCTTGCCATCCCCTGTCTTGACACTGTGGGCAAGAAGGACCCAGTTATGTGACCTAAAACCCTGGTGGGTGCTCCTGTGCTGCCCCACGGGGCTATGGATGAGTTTTACATCCCTTCCGGGCTGCTGTGAAGGAGACTTTAATGTCACCTCCTCCTCAGCCCGGAGGGATGTGCGGGCATGGTGGAGGCACAGGCAGGGGTGCTTGTGGTGGTCCCCTGTCCTGGCAACTCTACTGGGAGGAGAAAGGGAGGGGAAAAACTCTTCTCCAGGAGACAGAAAAGCCAGGGAACCAGGGTTAAGTTGGGATGGGCAAGGACACAGGGAGAAGGTGCTGCTCAGATCCCACACAGGTGCTTTGCCAGAGTGGATCGGTGTCCCTGGACCATTGGACAGCCAGTGCCGTGCTGGGGCTGGCGGGGCAGTGGCAGAGGGACACTGCAGAGATGTCACACTCTGAGGCTGGCATGACATCAAAGGGCAGCAGGGAGGGAGTGAAAATTGCGGAGAGAGGGCTGGATTTGTTTTTCTCACCTCTGCGTGCGCTGGGGAGGATGTTTTGGGTGTGCGGCAGTTTGCCCGCAGTGATGTTCACAGAACCTTTATCTCGGGCGCGGAGATTTCTGTCGCCTTTTAAGCCTCAGCGAAGCGTGATGTGGTTCACACCCTCGCATCTTGACAGAGCAGCAGACTGCAGATCTTGATTTAATTTTAGGTGATAAACGGACTAATTTAGAGCAGAAGGAGAGATGCTGGGGGGTGGGCGGTGGGAGGAAAGCAGAACTTGTCAGGCTTTAAAAGCGCTGAGCCCGTGGTAGGGAGCACGGAAAGATGGAGGGGACCTTCTCATGCTGGAGGGCAGGTCCCGTGGCCCCGCTGCAGCCTCAGCAGGGATCCCAGTGATAGAAATGACAGGCAGATCTCCAGCCCTTGGGGACACAGGGTGGGTTTGAAGTGATTGATGCTTTTCCATGCGGTCCTGCCCAGTACACCATGAACTGGGGAGGACTCGTTTGCTGAGGGACCGTGCTGTGCCTGTCGTCGCTGCTGGACACCTGGGGCACAGCTGATCTCCAAGTCCTTGGCAATTCGGTTCTGCAGTTGTTGTGTCACCCTCGCAGCCGTTGCTTGTCCACAAACTTCCTCTAGAGGTCAACCTTGAAATGCCAGATCATCTGCCGGCAGCTCCGTGCATCAACTTGCAGCTCCAGAAAGTCCAAGGTGGCAGGGGGGCCACTGTGGATGGGTTTTGTCCGTTGCTTTTGTATTTTAGGAAAAATTTCCTCCCCACAAGGGTTGTCAAGCCCTGGAACAGGCTGCACGGGGCAGTAGTGGAGTCATTATCCCTGGAGGGATTTAAAAGACATGCAGATGTGGCACTTAGGGATGTGGTTTAGTGGTGGACTTGGCAGTGCTGGGTTAATGGTGCGACTTGATGATCTTACGGGGTTTTTCCAACCTAAGTGAGTCTACGTGCATGCTCAGCTCATGTTGGAGACCCTCTGAGGACCCCTTTTCTCACAAAAAGACTCACTTAGCCTAGAACAGGCCTATGTGAGCTGCCCTTCAGAAGCTGCCCAGAGCCAGCTGTGCACGTCCTTAGTTTGAAGAATTGAGCATGAAGATATTTTCCTTGTAGCTCAACTTGGTGCATAAAAATCCTTGCTGAAGGTGGTGGCCTGGGCCGGGTTGGAGTCAGGCTGTGTGCTTGATCCTCCCAGAGGAAAACAGGACTCCAGCCAGCTTGGCAAGGAGGCTGAACCTTTCCTTTGGGAGCCTTTTGGGAACAGTGTCTGACCCCAGGGCTTGCTCACTGCCACCCAGATCCAGGGGGCAAAGAGGAGGCTTTGCCTAAGGGCTGCTGCTCTGCACATCCCAGGTAGCTTGAGGCACAGGGAGGCTTTGAGATGAACATTCCAGAGGATCTAAACTTTCTTTGCACAGCCCTGTGTGTGGAACTGGAGTATCCTGCAGAGTAAAACGCAAACTACACCCCTATCTCTGCCAGTTTCTCACTGCTTGCAGCTTTGCCATCACTTGTCTGGGTCTCCCCGACAAGTTTGTGGAAAATACTGGTTGCCTTGGCTCTGTTGCCTCCTTTCTCCTTGAGCATCATAGCCAGTGGCATTGCCCCAGGATCTGCACTTCATGTCTGTACAACAGTTGCCATTTGCCCATCTCAAGGCACTTGGCAGTTTCAAATATTAAAGAAAGGTATTTCTAGCAGAGATGCCCAAGTACAACAGAAGGAATGAGCTTAGGGCAGGAATTAATTTCTTCCAGCATTGCTGCATCAGCTGGGGGAAAAGTGGAGAAAGTCCTGGTCCCCAAACAGTGCCATAACCCTGGCAAAGGCCCATCCAGGGCTGCAGCTCTGCTGGCAGGAGGTGCTGGGAGCTTTCACCTAAAGTACCCTTCCTGAAAAATCTGATTTAATTACTGCAGCTGGTGGGGGGAAGCTTGGGAGTGTGCAGGTGATAAGCTGCCAGGATATTGCCAGAGGGACATTTGTCATCTGTCAGAGGACTAATGAAACCCTGGTTTTATTGCTGGCTGGAAGGAACTGGAGATAAGACTGAAAGCCAGTGAGCAGAGATTGAATGCATGATCACAGAAGCACAGAACAGTGTGGGTTGGAAAGGACATAAAGCATCACTTCGTTCCAACCCCCCCACAACGGCAAGGACATCTTGCACTTGATCAGGCTACTAAAAGTCCAGTACAACCTGGTGTTGAACACTTTCAGGGATGGGGCATGCACCACCTCTCTGGGCAACCTGTGCTAGTGCCTCATCACCCTCATTGTAAGAGATTTCTTCCTTATATCTAATCTAGATCAACTCTCCTTCACTTTGGAACCATCACCCCTTGTCCTACTGCAACAGACCCAGTTAAAAAATCTGCCCCCATCTTTCTTATAGGTTCCCTTTAGAAACTGGAAGAGGCTCTAAGGTCTCCCAGGAACCTTCTCTTCTCCAGGCTGAACAACCCCAGCTTTCTCAGCCTGTCTCTACAGCAGAGGTGCACCAGCCTCTGAGCATCTCTGTGGCCTCCTCTGGACTTGCTCCAGCAGCTCCACATCCTTCTTATGTTGGGGAACCTAGAGCTGGACACAGTGCTCCAGGTGGGGTCCCATGAGAGTGGAGTGGAGGGGCAGAATCCTCTCCTCACCTGCTGCCCACACTGCAGGATGAGCCCAGCACACAGAGCACACGGCTGGGGCATGTCCAGCCTCTCATCCACCAGTACCTCTTGAGTCTTTCTCAGCAGGGTTGCTCTCAATCCCTTCATCCCCCAGCCTGGATTGATATCAGAGGTTGCTTCAACCCAGGTCTGGCTCCGCAGGGTTTGGGTACAGCCACTGTCAAGCTGCCAAGGGCAAGACAGATGCCTGGTGCAAGTGGAAACCAAACATGTGACGCTGTGAATATATCATTTATGGATATATGTAAAGGTGTGGGTTGACTTCAAACTGTTGGATGGAGAACTCATTGGACACCATTTGGATTGCAGGTCACCAGGGCATGTCACTGCTGGAATTCTGTGAGCAAAAATGGTGTTGAATGATTTGAATTGGGCAAGAGAGAGGACTCAGGGCCCTGCTTGATGAGGAGGCAGATTCTGGAGTGGTTGATGTTGATTTTGGCTGCTGATGCTCTTCTCTGGGACTGTGAAGGAGGATCATGCTGGTGTCAGAGTTGGGCCTGGATGGATGAGGGTTGTGGTTTGGAGAGATGATGGTAAACACTGTGTTTCTGCAAAGGGGCTCTTGCCAACATGGACACTGGCTGTGGTTGTGCAACACTGGTACAACCACAAGCAGAGTCAGCTTGGACAGCTGCAGCCAACTGTGCTGAGCACTCTGTCTTTGCAGGGTACACAAGAACTCACAGCAAGGTGGAGATTAGAAGAGCCTTGGGCATGTGGTGGACCATGGCTGGGGTCCTGAACAGTATCTGGAGGAGCAACCACAGCTTGCAGTGGCAAAAGAAGGAGGGATGTTGAAAAAAACACAAGCAGAGGGGTCCAGGGAGCTCCTGAGGGGTCTGTGGCTGAAATCTGAGCTCTGTCCTTCATCTGCTGGGCTGGCAGTGGAAAGCCAGTGGTACCTCATGGTTGCTGCACACACGAGTTGGATTAAACATCTCTCCCCAGGCTGAGAACAATCTAGTGGGTGTCCTCACAAATGTCACATGGGGTGAGAGGGGTCTCACCTTTCCTTAGCCCTCTGAGTGAGGCGTACAGTGTGAGCCAGTCCCACCAGGAGGCAATGTGTGGGCAGATCCCAGAGGAGGGTGCTTTGATGATGGATGGGCCCAGTGGCCCCAGTGGCAACTTCTCCATGGCCATTGACCACAAGGAGAGCTGGACACTTGTCTCCAAGGTGGCAACATGTTGCTGAGATGAGCACAACCTCAGGGCTAGCAAGGGGCTGGAGGAGCTGAGAGCCCCCCACGCAGAGGGGAGCAGTGGGTTTGAAAACCATCCCTAATTTTCCCAGGGTCCTTCCTCCCCACATCCTTACCTCCATAAGGGCTGATTCCTTCAGCATAAAAAATTCCCATGAAAGTGCAGTTGTGGCTGCTCCATCCCTGGAAGTGTTCAGGGCCAGGTTGGACGGGGCTTAGAGCAACCTGGTCTAGTGGAAGGTGTCCCTGCCCATGGCAGGGGATTGGAACTACACGACCTTAAAGATCTCTTCCAAACCAAACCATTCTGTGATTCTCTGATCTCCTGCAAGCAACTCGTATTCAAAGGTGGCAGAAGTTATTACACAGCAGAGGAGCTGATAATGGGGATTGTTTTGGCAGGAGAAAGGGCCTGGTGGGGATGACATTCCAGAGGTGATTCCTACCACCAAGCACTATGATTTCCAGACACGTGGTGGGAGGAGCCTGGTCACTGTAACAATACTGCTCTTTATTAAGCCTTTTTATTTTCTGTTAGCAGAAGTTACGACATCTCCTGGTCTCATTTCTGCTTGCTGAGATCAAGGAGGCTCTTGTTAGCAGGAGCAGAGGTGCTGTTTGCCCATGAGCATGAAGGGAAAGGGCAGGACTGTGCCACATCCCGGTATTGTTACTCCTGCTGCCTGTCCCCTTCTCTGCAGAGCACTTCCTTGCTATCACAGCTCCTGCAGTGAGTCAGATTATAACACCCTCTGATGGGAAACTCTCTGCTTTTGCAGAGTGGTTAGAGCTAAGGGTGGTGAATTGCCTTTCTGCAGCTTTTTTTGGTAATGAAAGGGATAATTCTGTCACTTTGGGATGCCTTCTGGCTTGCTGGCAATGCCCTGCAAACCCACATGCTGCTGCCTTTGCCGGTCACGCCACTCCTTGTCATCGTGTTTTTTTGGCAACCCTGAAAAACTTTTTATGCAGCATTTCCCATCAGAGGCACCAGGGAGGATTTATGAGCACCAATGGGTAAAGAACACGATGCAGAGAAGCCAAGTGTGGAGTCAGGAGCTGCTTGAGGGGGGTCCTGGCTGCTGCAGCTCCCCGTAGGGGCTGTCCTGGTGACAGTGACAGCGTGGGTGTCTGCTCAAAGGGCAGGGAGGAAACGTGTGGCAGAACTGGCCCCAGCTCTCCTGACTCACCGGCTCGTGCCTGAGTCAAACCATCGCCTTGTTATCAATGAACACCTTTCCTGGAAGGTTGGAAATCCCCTCATGTCCTGCTTTGCCCCCTGGCCAGTGTTTCTTGCCGAGGTATTTTCCTTCTTGCTCTTGGTTTTGTTTCATCCCCTTTCACCTGACTGGCCCCTTGAGCCAAACAGGAGTAAACAACCCAAAGGAACAGGTGTCTGTCCCCCCATTGCGCCCCTCCCAGCACCTGCTGCTCCCTAAAGCTCCAAGAAAGCACCCAGTGAGCGCAGCCTCTCCACTGCCTCTTGGACATCGCACTTTCTTTAGCTTTTATGACAAGCCATGGAGAGTTGTTAGCGGATTTAAGGATTCACCACGCCCAGTGGTTGTGTTCCCGTTGGTGCTGATGGGGTTTTGCACAACCAAGCAGCAGAACCCAACACATCTCGGGGTGCTGGTGTAGGGCAGGACATGCCAGGCTGTGGTGGGAAGGTGGGACAACCTTTGCTGGCACCAGCTGCAGGTGGAACCACCACTCCACTAAAACGTGTTGTAGGAGGCTCACAAGGGGTGTGCAGCTCCCTTGAGGTCCAGTGGGTGAATTGGGGCCCACTCTGCACTCCAGTCTCTCCACGGAAACCATCTAGTGGGGAGAAATGTGTTGTTACCATCTCTCAGACTTCCTGAGTCTGCGAACTAAACCACGTGGAGATGCAGTCACTGATAGCAAATCCTCATCTCCCAACCTGGGAGCAGGCAGACATGCCTACAACCTGCCTTGCCAGGGCCAGCATCCCACCTTTAGGAAAAACCCTCCTTTTGGAGTCCTGCCTCTCTTCTGCAGGGATGGAGAAGGACTCTCCATTGCTGTATTTGTGTGGCAAACAGGCACTGGTATGACCCTGGCGCTTTTAATGCCTCTACCATCTGAAAACCGGGCTCAGTGGCCTTGTCACATGGGAAAGACACCCAGAGTTGGCTTGGGCTTCACTGCAGTGCTTGGATCACACCACCAACAGCCCCCAGGCCGCTTTTCCACCTGGCATCCCACCATGCCTTTGCCACCACGAGCCCATGCTGGCAGAGCAGCTGCCAAACCCTTCCCTAACACACCCTCCACGATGGGGAAATTAATCTCGGCATAAAACAACTCCAAAGGCTTTAAATCAGATGACCGCGGGTCTTTCACGGAGGGACGTGGGAGGATTTCCAAACCCAGCAGCCAGCAAGGTGTGATCCCTGTTTTCCTGGTGCGTGCCTGCACACACGCACACACATCTCTGCAGGGCACCTGCTTTTTTTTTTTCCCCTTCAGAGCCACATTTTAAGGCTGGAAACAAACAAAAGAAAAAGAGGATGGGGGACTGGCCCCAGTTGGGAGTCAAGATCAAACTCACACAATCAGCTTCAGATTTCCCTGGTGTTTTTTCCTGGGGAATTCCTTGTCCTTGCAAGAGGTATTAAGTTTCCCCTAATACCTGGGCAACATTTCCTGTATGTACCTTAAATATTCTTTGCTCTAAGGAGCAAATATTAATTTCTCTGTATCATTCTTTTCCAGGCTGAAACTATTCCCCAGTTTTCTCCTTCCTGGAGCACAAAATCACTCTCATTTTGTGCTCTCCCATATATCCCATTCTGAAAACATCTCCTTGGTATTGCCCATCATGTCCCATCCCAGATTAAACCTCTTCCCAAAGGCACAGGGCTTGGAGTGAGATGTACCTTTCCCTCGTACTGAGGAACCAGCACCATCCAGGCCAGAAAACCCAACATCCCTACATTTTCTATAACAACCTCTTGCTAAAACACCCTGAAATTGGGCTTTCCTTCCCCCCCCATTATTATTATTATTATTACTATTATTATTATATTATCCCCAGGGACATCATGCTGTTTCTTCAGATTGGCTGCTGAGACTTTTTTGTTCTTTCTTTCCCCAGTCCTTCACTCCTCACTAGATGGTTTCCATCTTTGTACCTTGAAGCAGGGGAAACTGAGGCATGGGAGGTTGCAGAGATGGGCTGGAGGCCGCTGTGACTGTGCCTTTAGTTGCTCTTATCCACAGATCCAGCTCTCTCTGCACCAAATCTGGCTGTGCCAGAGCATCCCGAGGTGTGTGTCTCATGTAGGTATATTTTGGTGTGTGTTACTGGACCAGACCCCATTGTAGTGCAACATGGAGCTTCTAAATCAACCCATATAGGTAGGAGCAGGCTGTTAAAACCCCACCTGGAGAGATGTTGATTTGATTTGGAAATGCAGGAAAGCTTTGCTCAGCCCTAGAAAAGTTTATTAGAGTGGGAAAGCTGAGATGGACAAATGTGAAATGGTTTGGGGAGAAGCGATAGTGGGAAAAGAAGGTACTGGTTGTGTCTTTACACAGATCCAGCCCCACTTTGGGCTCCTCTTTGAGCAGGGACACGGTAGGGCTGGTGTTAAATTGCCTGCATCCCTTCAGCCAAGCTGATTTATTTCCCTCCCTAACACCTTGGCTGCCTCTGGAGCTTGTTTGTCCGACCGGACGCAGGGAGAGCCTTTTCCAGGGCAGAGTGGTGAACTTGTTTACCCTTTTATTTATCAGTTTATTGGCCCTGCCCGGGCTGCTGGCACACAGGAGAGGGACGGGGATGCCGGGATGCCGAAGCACGTGCCAGCTCTGGGAAGCCGCACGGGCTGTCCATGCCCCGTTCACATGGACACAGGGAGCAGGGAGGAAACACGGCCGGGCTCTGCTTTCCCGAGCTGGCTGTCACCCAGCACTGCCACGGCTCTCCCAGCAGCTGCACCTCCTCCGAGACATGCGAAAGGAGCATGAGCAGTGCCGAGGTGCTGCTGGGCTTTCCAGCTATTTCCAGGAGGCCTGGAGAACAGCTGAGCGTGATAAACAACAGGGGTAACCCACCAGGATGAGAGGTGTTTTTCTCCCAGTGGTAATGGGAGAAAAACTGGGTGTCTTGTCTCCTGCTGCAGATCCAGCCACAAGAACAAAGGAGGAATGTGATACCTCAAGGAGGGATGTGACACCCCCAAGGAGGGATGTGACACCCCCAAGGAGGGATGTGACTTCCCAGTGTTGGTCTCTCCAGAGCCAAAATGATCCGGCTGCTTCTGCAGAAGGAGAAGCAGGAGGATGGGTTGCACTGGGTCTTGCTCATGGGCTTGAAGGTGGGGATTAAGCAGCTGGTGGAGCTGCTGATTTCTGTGCCTGGGAGGGTGAATTTTTCTGCCCCTAAAAATGCAGATTGGCACTGCCAGGTTACCCTGCACAAGTGTATAATAAAGGCTTCTTTTTCACCAATATAAATTTATTTGGAGGAAACTTGTACCTTCATCCCAAGCATGACCGAGGCAAGCATCCCACCTTGACGCCAATAGGAAATTCTAACATGCTGGTGCAGAAATTTGAGGATTTGGCTTGTGCTTTTTTTCTCCTGCTCACTGATTTTCTTAGAAATCCTCCTTATTAGCAAGGGATTTCTGACAGGAACAGTAGGATATAGCTGGGGCTGTGATTTGGGCCTGGGTAGCCTGATAAGGCCTCTCCACTCCCAGGAATGTGGGATAGTGTCCCCTTTGTGCCAACACCAGTTCCCCAGGGATGGATCTGTGCTCATGAAACAAAGCTCCCTTTCAAAAAAAAAATTAAAATAATAAAGAAAAAAGAAAAAAAAGAAGAAGTTGGTTTGGGGGTTTTTTTCCAGCTTGGGTCCATTTCCCAGCTGGAGAGCTGGATCCCATTACATCTGAGGACAAGGCTTTGAGATGGAAAAAGGGACTCAGAAGTAGCTTTGCCAGCAAAATCTCCATGTTGTTGAACCAACCTGACCAGGATGAGTCGAGACAGAAGAGGCACCTGCCAGCAGTGATTTTTGTGTTTATTTGTTTATCCAAGGTGGATTTGCCAAAGGCGGGGAATGAATTTTCACCTCCTGCCAACTGCGAAGAACATGTACACAGGGGAACACAGTCAGCAAAGCCTTTGTTTCTCTTAAACATGAAAGCACATCTTTTTGCTGCCATGTTTCCCCTTTCCTTTTTTTTCCCTCTTCATAGTTTTTGGGTGCAGCTGAGCCGCTCAGAACTGACCAAGTCAAACACCATAAATGGAAGAGCAAGTTAATAAACCACTAAATCATTTATGGCTGTTGCAATGGCAGCAATTAGGTGGAAGGCATGAGGGAGGGAAGAGTTCCTTTTTGGATATGGCTTTACTAGCCCAAATTTTGGAAGACTCGAGGCTGCCTTTTCTTGGCTTTGGGTGTCCTGCCACGCTGTGCTTGCAGCAACAGGGTTGGGTGGCCTCGGCAGATAATGGCCCTGCTGCAAACAAGACAAGACCAGGCAACGGGGGATGAGGTTGGTGTGTGCCAGCCCTGAGTCTTAGTCACCCTCTTCTGCCAATGACTGACTCTGTCTGAATGCAAAAGGACCAGATTTTTTGAGCAGCATCCGAAGGCAGCGGCGGCACAGGCTGCCAGGGATTGAGGTGGTTGCGTGTGCTCCTGCACGTGCCCAAGGGAGCTGTGCTTGTTCAGTTGTGGAGGGCTGGTTTGACCCTGCATGGGATGGGTTTTCAGGGTATTTAGCTGGTCAGCTCTGGGGTGAGCACCAGCGTTTAAGGCAGGACAGGGAGGAGACATGCAAGGCATCTGTGCTGAAAGCATGTCCTGCAGATATGGTACTGCAGCTGCTGTGACCCTCTGACCACCCCTGCCTTCACCCCAAAGCCATGCTTGTGAGAGCCCCTTTAGCCACAACTGTGGCAAGGCCTTGCTGTTGCGTAGCTGGCATGTTTGGGAAGTGCTCTGGGCTCTGCCAAGCAAACCTCCGTGGGGGCAGACTGGAACTCCTGTTGGCTCAGCACAACCATCCATCTGATCCACGAGGCATCAAAGCACCTTCACCCAGCAGTGGGAGAGAGGTGCCCATCATTAAGGTACCTCGGACTATCCAAACCTGGGTAATAAATGCATAGTATGAAGCAAAGGAAGGTCGTGCCTTGAGCCTGAGCCCGGCTCTTTTTATTGGGAAGTTGGCAGGAAAACCTGCAGGGGAGTCGGGTGGCTCTCAGATCTCCTGTTGAGTCAGGCTGCTCTCCAGCTGTTGTTTTCTTTCAGGCTGAGTGCAGGGTAAACAGCTGGGCTGGGAAATGTGAAACCTTGGCTCTGACCGTGCCATCACCTTGGGCATCAGCACAGGGAATGTGCAAGGATGCATGGACACATCAGAGCAGTGCAGAGGAGCAGGTGGGGATGAACACATGGAGGGGGCCCATGTCTCCTGACGTCATTTGTTTGTATTTTAGAGTGAGAAATAGAAGTGGAACCCTATTTGTGACGCAGAGTTTGTGCTGGCACAGGTTGCCCAGAGAAGTTGCAGATGCTCCATCCCTGGAAGTGTTCAAGGCCAGGCTGGGTGAGGCTCTGAGCAAACTGGTCCAGTGAAAGGTGTCCCTGCCTGTGGTAGGGGGGTTGGAATGAGATGATCTTAAAGGTCCCTTCCAACCCAAACCATTCTGTGATTCCCCAATGAATGGTGTTGCTGGAAACACTAAAGCAGGCACAATAAAAGTGGTTTTCCCCCTTCTCCATCATTCTTCGCTGGGGACAAGTCATAGTCAGTGGCCAACATGTGCTTCCACCTGTGCCATCCCCTCCTGGCTCTGTTTCTCAGCTCAAGGAACATAGTTGTTTGGGGAGAAAATTGAAGCACTCCCAAGTGCTCTGAAGCACAGCATCCTCCCCCATGATCCCTGCCAGGCACCCAGATACTGGTTTGCTACCCTATGATAAACTCCAAGGCAGAAATCTAAACATTCAGCTCATTTCTTTTTTTTTTCCAAGGAGCTGTTAACAGTTTGTCGTTGTGTGTTGGAAAATACAAGTGCATTTGAGAAAATATGTTGGCAATAAGCTCCCCATATTGTTTCAGCTTGCCCCAAAATTCCAGAGAAATTTCCCATTAATATTTTTCATGTCTGATTGGAAAATATTAGGGAAAGAAGAAACAAATTCTATAGATATTTTTTGGCAATTTTAGCCCTTTTTTTTTTCCCAGCCAGGTCTCCATGGCATAGAAAAAAAATAAATGAAGTACACAAATTAAAAGCATCTGCTAGGAATTACACACATTAAAATCTTTGCTCTACAAGTGGAAAAATTTTAAGAAAGCCCTGATGAGGAAATCTGATTATTTAACTTCTGCATTCCAGCAGTCTGTGTGATCTGATTCCAGTGATTTGGGTCCAAAAACTGGTTAGAAGACTTGTTAGGAAATTGGAGGTTACCTGGGAGAGGCTTTGAGTATAAGGAGCTCCAGTAAAAGATGTGGAAACCAAGACCTTACTATCCTAAATTTCAGCCCATTGACCACACGCTTTCCCTCTTAGTTGTCTTTCCCAGACCTCCTAAAAGCAATGCCTGCAGGTCTCAAGTTTAAAAGCACATGGCAACACTCTGGAAAAGTGGGACACTTGCACCTCACCTCTGGATGCCTTGTGGTTTCCATCAGCTCAATGGAGAGGGGAACCCTTAGGGAGGCTCATCCAGGGAATGGGTCATCCTCAGCAGTGGTGTTGGTCCCAAAAGTGGTTCTTCTGGGCCGGAGTTGAGGTGTGTAGGACACAGTTGAGCAACCTTTGCCTGTATCATCCCAGCCCTGTGAGGAAGCAGGGACAAGCAGGTTGTGGATATGGCAGACGTGCTCAGGAGGGTGTGGGTGGGAAGATGCTCAGCACGTACGCGGTTTCGAAATGCAGCTCCTCATCAAAGCTTCACCCTTCCTCCCTACATGGAGGATTGAACAAGGAATTGAGTTTTAGGTCACCTTGTGTTGGAGAGCACTGAGATGTGCATTGGTTTTAGACACAGAGAACACTGGGGCGTCTCTCCTGTGCTCATAGGATACAAACTCCTCCAGGACACATCTTATCCTGGTTTACATTCAATACCCACAGCAGGGCAAGTGAATTGCTCTGGGAGTGCCCATTTCTCTCCACGGATCATAGAAGTGGTCAAAGGTGACCACCTTGTAGACACCCAAAATGACACAAATCCTTCCCAAATACTACCCACAGCTTTGAGGTGGATGGAGGCAGAACAGCTTCATCGCCTCCTCCCTGCTCAGGATTCCTCAGGGAACCTTTTCATCTGAGCCTCCCAGGCAGTGCAGATCCTCCTGGGATGCTGCTTCAACAGCCCCTGTATCAGAAGCCAAACTGATATCAGCAGGGGTTGAGAGCAGAGATAAAAAATTACCCTTTTTCCCAGGCTATGATTAATCTGGTGCCCGCTGCTGCCTACAAGCATGTCCTCCTTGATCAGCAGCAATACAAACCACCACATTTTCTCTCCCAGAACTTCATGTTGTATTTTTTTGCATTACTTTGAAGACGTTTCCCAGCATTTCTAGGGTATCTGGCTTCACCACGTCATTGCCTACAATGTTTTTAGGAGCTTCCTGGTCACCATGGCAATGCTGAGGTTGTCACTGGCCTGGGCTTGTTACATCATGAGGTGAGTCAGCCCCAGAAAGGCCACAGCCTTTGCCATTGTTTGATTTAATAACCTGCAAGGATGAGATAACGATCCAGGTCTTAATGAAAGGTGGGTGGTAATGAGAGGTTAGGAAACAGTTCAATAGCAAAGTCCATGGGATAATGACAGGCTGAGGTTTTCAGAGGGTGATCATCTTCTGCTAAATGGGTTGAAGAGACTCATCCATGGAGGGGGGTTCACATCTATCACTGAGCCCCTGCAGGCAGGAGACCTGGAGAGCTGCACCCCAATTGCATCACTGGGCTGAGAATAAAGTTCTTCATGAACACAACCAACTTCAGCCTTTGGGCACCTCCGTGAAAATAATCCCTGTAGTAATCTCTGCTTAGAGGAGGGCTGGAATTCTGTGTTTTTCCCATCAGATCCTCAACATGCTGCATCGCTTCGCAGCACTGTGCTGGTTTGGGTTGGGATAGGTTAATTTTCTTCACAATAGCTGATATGGGGTTGTGTTTTGGATTTGTGACCGAAACAGTGTGGATAAGATAGAGGTGTTTTTGTTATTGTTTAGCAGGGTTTGCACAGTGTCAAGGCGTTTCTGCTCCTCACTTCACCCCACCAGTGAGGAGCCTGTGGGGGACAAGGAGCTGGGAGGGAACACAGCCTGGAGGCCTGACCCCGACTGAGCCCGGGGATATTCCAGACCATATGGTGTCATGCTTAGCACATAAAGCTGAGGGGATGAGGAGGAAAGGGAAGATGTTCAGAGTGATGGCATTTCTCTTCCCAAGTCACCATTACACGTGGTGGAGCCCTACTTTCCTGGAGTTCACCTGACACCTGTGGGAAGTGGGGAATCAATTCCTCATTTTGCTTTGCTTGTGCACATGGCTTTCACTTTACCTATTAAAGTGCATCTCAACCCACGAGTTTTCTCACTTTTACCCCCCAACTCTCTCCCCTGTCTCACTGTGGGGAGTGAGCAAGTGGCTGTGTGAGCTGTGGGCCTGAGCTTCCAGCCAGGGTTAAACCATGACAGTCCTAAATTAGGTCTGGCTCAGGTGTGAGCACGTGGCTGTGTTTCTGCTGATTTACCCAGAGAAGGCACTGTGATAACACATGCCAAGTTATGACATGCAATATTTAACCTGGCAGCTGGGACGGAGTAACCTTGTAAACACACTTTCCTCGCAGACCAGCGGGATTTTTGTGCTGGATCAGTGCCATGTCACAGGTGGTTGTGGCATCTTGATTAGGGATGAGGTAACCTAAAGTCAAGTTCAACATCCTGTGGATTTACACCCTAAATAAATCCCAGGACATTCAGTGCGGAATTTCACTCCTTAAAAATCACAGGGCAAACAGGGAAGTGTTCTTTTCATGTAACTGAAAGTACCTGGGAGTAGGAGGCACAACCCAGTGTCAGGCTAATGTGAATATTGTCTTCTCAGACGCTCTGATGGTGCCAAAACATGAATTTTGGCTCTGTGACTGAACTGCACCCTTCAACCCTTTCTGTTGGAACCAAGCCTGAAATTTTGTAGCCAGAGTTCATTGCAAGGGGAACTAGTATTTAGATTCCTGAGACTGGAATATCCCAGTGTCTTACTGTCTGTTTGCCCTCTAACCACTTTTAAAACACCATATTTCACAGAATCACAGAATGCTTTGGGTTGGAAGGGACCTTAAAAATCATCTCATTCCAACCCCTGCCATGGGCAGGGACACTTTCCACTAGACCAGGCTGCTCCAAGGCTCATGCAATCTGGCCTTGGACACTTTCAGGGATGGGGCATCCACAGCTTATCTGGGCCACCTGTGCCAGGGCCTCACTCCCTCACATTAAAATCTAAATCTACCCTCTCTGCAATCCATGGAGTCAATTATCTCTATAATTTATCTCATTGATGGAGTGAGTTTTACTTTGCACTAGTCTTGTAAGGTTGGGAACTTTCACAGGACATTGCTCAACCCTCTTGGACCCATTTCTGAGCATTGAGAAACATCCCTGCTCTAATGGATATTGCAGCTTCAGAACGTTTTTTTTTTTTTCAAATTATATTTTTTTGAGAACTACAGAATATAATTCTAAAAAAATTACAGATGAAACTGGGATTTTAAATATTAACATTGGTCTGGCTCCTTTGGGGTCATCAGTCCTGTCTAATGGACACCCATTTTACACCTCCACAGCTCTGGCCTTGAGCTTTACTGGGTCTTCCAAAGGACCCTCAAACACCTGAGCACACTTGGAGGCAACCACCTCTCTCTGGGCACAACAGAGGAAACCTTGAATGATTCAGCCTTTAATTTGGTGAATTGAGATTGAATCCAGGTTCTCATCCTTCCTTCTTCCCCGTATTTGTCACAGCCAGGCGATGCATTTGCAAGTCTCCCATTCCCTTTCTTATAACTCTTATAATTTAATTCTTATATAATAACTTAATTCTTATAACTGAGCAGATTATAACCAAACACCTCTAGTTTAGGCACAAATCTGACAACTCAAAAGAAACAAAGTTCAAACCCTTGTCCTCCTGGTTGAAGGGCTCTAAATTAAAAGAAATTAAAAAATAAATTTGCTTTTATTGAGGCTGGTGGCATAGCACAACAGAGGCTGATTTCAGGCAGAATTTACTGTCCCTGAAAGAATTTCTGTCTTGCACCGAGTGTGACAGTGACAACATGTGGGGAGCTCAGTGCAGAGGGCTGAGCAAAACCAAGCAGGTCCCCTGGAATGAGTGTGGCTGAATTGTGCATTTCTGCAACCCCCTCCTGGCTTTTCCTGCCCCTTGGCTGCCAGGAAAAGCAAGATCAGCTCTGGGTGAGATGTTTGACCCGGGCTGATACCGTGGGGTGAGCAATGCCCTGTGCCTCTGCCGGGATTTCCCCCTCTGGGGCTCAGCACTTGTTTCTCAATGTCAGAGTCTGCACCCTTCTGAATTTTCCCCTTCTCTGCTCGTGGCTATTTTCAGGGAAAAGCTGCACCCTCAGGAAGTAGTGTGGTAGCCTGAACCTTGCTCCTCTGGAATCTCAGTGCTTGGCCGTTGTGTGCAACGAGCTGAATTTCTTGCAGTCGGGGAAGGAAGATGTTTAATGAGCACATCAGGTGCAACTGGAGAGAGCACTAAACTCAAAAGCTGGACGGCTTGTCCCCAGCCAGGAGAACAGACGTCTGCCCTGGTGGAACAGCTCTGGAGCAGCCCCAAGCTCACAATGTTGTCTGCCCTGCCTGGATCCTGCACCCGGCAGAACTCAGCCCTCCCAGTTGCAGACTTAAAGAGTAGTCAACAGGCTTTGCCCGGTTTCTGCTCCTCTTTGCCCAACAGCGGGGCTGATGCTGCAGGTTTGAGGCTGTTGAGGAGGAAAAGGAGCGTGAGACTACAAGGGCAGGGAGGTGAAAGGCAAGAAATGAGGAAGGAAAACACAACTTGATAAGACGAGAGGAGAGAAAAAAGCACTTTTCCGTGGCAGAAACACCCCGACCCATTATAGGGATTAATTCAGGATTTTATCGTGGTCCCCCCACCCCGGGCATCAGGACTTGGGCGGGATGAGGGTGAGGGTGAGACGTGGGGCGGGAGCGGTGATATCCTGGTGATACAGGCACAGTTCGCACTCCGCTCCTTGTTTATTTACTCCTGTAATTGAAATACCTGTGAGGGCGAGGAAGGCGGCTGAAACCTGCAGACACAATGGACCGTGAACTCCAGCTGCCTTTACAAATCCAAACATTTTTATCAGCCTTTGCTGATAAAAATCAGCCATTTATCACCGGGAGCCTGACCCTCAGCAGCTCTTTTTCAAGTCCCTCCAAAGAAAGCGGCATCAGCAGTGAAAACTGCTCAGCATCCAGCTGGTGAGAGGACAGGGCAAACAGTTGTTTTCCTCTTTGACATTTCTGAAAATCTCCAATTCCCCGAAAATATTGCAGTCAATTTTCTCGGCTTTTTCAGTATCTCCCCCCCCACCCTTTTTTTTAAGTGCAAAATTCAACATTTTTGTTTTGTTTTGTTTTTCCAAAAAATTGTATAAATACCCCTCGGTCAGCCCAGAGGAATAATTTTCTCTGTTGCAAGAAAGTGTCATTAATGCACTAACAAGAATTTGGGCAGCTGCTGCCTGACTTTTGCAACGTCTCTTCCAGGCTAGGGAACGCTTCAGAAACTGGATGAGAGTAGGTTTAAATTACATATTAAGAATGAATTTTTACTGTGAGGGTGGTGAGGCCCTGGCACAGGTTGCCCAGAGAAGTTGTGGATGCCCCATCCTTGGAAGTGTTCAAGTCCAGGCTGGGTGGGGCTTGGAGCAGCCTGGTCTGGTAGAAGGTGTTCCTGTCCATGGCATGGGGTAGGAATGGCATGATCTTTAAGGTCCCTTCCAGTACAAACCATTTAGTGATTCTGTGAACTTTGTGCCCATGTTCCAGGATGGTAAACCAAGGCCATACTGGAAACTGCTGCCGGATCCAGCTGCCCTGACAATAAGAGAGCACACTTAAGGCAGCATCCATAGGGCGATGTCCACACAGCTCCCAGCCACCACTGCCAAATTCTAGCCATGGAAATAGTTCCTGGGTGCAGGGTTGGACCGTGCAACTCGGATCCCAGCAGGAATCACACCCACTGCACCCCCATGCTGTGTCCTAAGGAGGTGATGCGTGTTGCACCGAACGTAGGCAAAAACGTGACTTGTCCTTTCCTTCCAAGTTTCCTTTGGAGAATATAAAAAAAAAGAAATAATAAAAAAAAAAACATTAAAAGAGGAGGATGAATCACAGCTTAGTCAGAGTTGGGGCTCGTTAGAGCAATTGCTGATGGTGGTGGCATTTTGATGCCGGGGGCAGAGTGCCAGGAGAGGCTGGCTGGTGACCAGTGGGTTCTTCCAAAGGGGATGGGGAATTAAGTCCAGGATTCTTCTGGTGGGATGCATCCAAAGCCTAATTCCACTGTTCAGGATGCGTTACTAGGTGAGTTCGATGTTAGAGCAGCAGTGGAACATAAGAGGGAATTGAGGGAGTTTGGCTCTGATGTTTTGGAGAAGTTTGCAGCCTGTAAACCCTGTAAGAGATGGGTATACTGTTCTCACAGAAACAGGTTATTTCCCCCTTTTCTGCCAGACTTCCCCTCTTTGCACTGCCCTTTCCTCTTCCACCTCTCTGTACTTGCTGCCTTCATCCCTCAGACACTCAAGGTCATTTTGTCCCCCATCCACCACCAGGACTTTCAGATTTTAAACCCTGCATTACATTTATACCCCTGTCCCTTTGCATTTATTAAATGGTCCCTGAGATGGGGAGGGGTGAAGCAGCAGCTCCAGCCAGCACTGGCTGGTTTATCCCACCCTCCACATGCTCCATCACACAGCGCAGCAGAGGATGTGGGACAGCATCCCTGGCTGTCCCGTGGCATCCTGTGCTTGTTGTGCCTCTCAGCGAGCTGACACACCTCTTACTGACAGCATTCCTCTCCCTCAGTGACTTGATTTCTGGAAAATTCGCTGAGCTAAGCACCCCCGTGGGCTCCTTTCACAGCAGCTGCGAGCAACAGCTTATTTACCGGTCTGGGTGCTATTAATAGGGAGCTGGGATTTTGCATGGCACAACTTGAGAGGGGAAAAATAATCCTCTCAGAGTACCTAGTGAGACATCCTGCTCACCACCCTCTCCCCAGGGTGAAAGTGCCTTATAAATAGTAATGGTTCTTCCAGCTGACCTCCCTCAGAGCAGCTGGGTGCTCGTGCCCCTGAAATCCAGGCCATTTATTTAGGAGTTGAAGCTTTCCGCTCCAGTTATTCAGGAGTTTTTTAGCCAAGAGTTACTAGGTGGAGCTAATTTGAAGTGACTGTGATTTTAATTCAGGCAGGGTTTCGCTTTCGGGCTCCTTTTGATATTGTGGGGGTGGTGACTTGTGAAGCCACAGAGAGGAGAGTGAGCTGCTGGAGGAAGGGGGATGATGCCCAAATTCCTCGTCCTGTAACATCATGTGAATATTTGTCCTACTTCTGATTCATGTTTTAGCTGGCAACTGAGCTTCTGTTGCCCTCCACGTGAAAAGGATTTGGGGATTTTGGAAAAAAAACAACCCTCCTGGCCTTTCCCAAGGATGGATTTTGTGCACAGTGGTCCAGGGACCGCTGTTGTGCCTGATCCCCATCCCACATTTGCCAGCTGGAGCACTCACTGCTCCCTCCCATCTTCCTTCCCACATCCCAAATCTGGTTCTTTTCCAGCTCCCTCATAGTAGCTATTTAAAAATTTTTTTTTTTGTTGTTGCCTGTGAATATTTTTTCCCTGTGTAGGAGAGGGAAGGATTGTGCATTTTTTACTCCATCCATCTTGGCTCCATTTAAGGAATTGGCCAAAAATACCTTCTTTCTAGATGTGTTAACAAATACAAGCCTTTGCTTCCAGGGGAGGAAAATGCCCTATATAATAAAAGAAGGGGTTTGAATGCTTTAAGTATCTGAGATGCTCCTTAACGGGCTTTAAATTTTCAAGCAAAATTTGCTTTATTAAACCCCATCAAAGCAGATGCTCCCACCTCTGCGGCTCTTCCCACCTACCCCATATTCCCACTTCTCCCTGCTGTGGCACGTTCCCACCCAGCATCCTGCCAAAAGGACCCCCCTGTGCCAGGTGGGATAATCCTCATAGCTAAGGCAGTGTTGGGGTGCAGGGGGAGGGTGTTGAGCATCTTTAGGACTTCAGTGTCACCATAGGAATTTTCTGAGTGGTTCCTGGACAATGTCCCAACCCCTCTGTGCTGCAAACACGGGCTGTGTCGGGGTGTGAGTATTGCTGGGGTGCTGTTTGCAGCCTAACTGAAGGTGGAAATGAGACTTGCAGGAACCTGGTGAGCAGATTAAGGAGTTTAATAAACTAACAGAAGAATGAAAATTTAAAAAAAGAATAATAATAATTACATATTTGTCATAGGTGAATATGCATGACAGATAGAAAAATAATAGAACGAAAATATTAAAATATTAATAAATTATTAATGAAATAACAAATAATAAATATGAAACCAGCGAGATTAATAAACTAAAAATAATAAGAGAAATAAATAATAAATCAATACTAAGCACCCGTTTGAGAGCAAAGGTTCCCGCGGAGCATCCCCAGCGCTCCGCGGCCGCTTCACCCTTGCGGGGAGGGACGGAGGGATGCGGGGGGTGGACCAGGCGCCTCCCGGGCGCGGATGCGGGCGCGGAGCGGGCGGAGCAGCCGCGGTGGCCGCGGGCGGAGGAGGAGCCGCCGCATCCCGGGCATCCCCTCCGGGGAGGCGGCCCGGCACCGCATGTGCGACGTGAGGGACGTGCAGGAGCGCAGACACCGGCATCCCCCGGCCCCCGGATCCCCTGAGCCCCCCCGGCATCCTCGAGCCGCCCTCGAGCCCCCCGGGTCCCCCCGGCCCGAACCCTCTGAGCGCGGTGTGGGGGCGCGCCAGTGGAGCCCCCCGTCCCACTGCTGTGTACTTGGAATTCATTTATTTTATTATCACTTTATTATTTTATTTTAAAAATATTGTTATTTGTAGAATAATTTTTATTTTGTTTCTCTCGTTTTGATTTTTTCAGTTAATTTTATTTTTATTTTATTAAAATTCTATTATTTTAGGTTTTTTCCCTTTTTAAAAATTTTATTCCATTTTTATTTTCTATATTTTTATTTTATTTTTTTTCTTACTCCATTGTTATTTTCTATCTATATTTTTATTTTTTGTTTTTTTTTCTTACTCCATTGTTATTTTCTACTTTTCCTAGGGTTTATTTTATTATCCTCATATTTTTTTCCCTTTTATTTCCTTTTTATCCGCTCAATTAATCTTTACTTCATTTTATTTTCCCCTTTTTATTTCCTCGCTTTACCTCCTTTTAATTTTTCTAAATTATTTTTTTTTAAAAAAATTTCATTTTAATCTCCCCCTTTTACTTTTTATTTCCTTTCCGCCATTTTAATGATTTAATTATCATCATCGGTTTTATTAATTTTTATTGCTTTTACTCAATTAATTTTCTAACACGGGAGAAGCGAGACGGGAAAGTTTTTTTAACCGTACACTTTTTTAGCTTGGGGGAGCCTTCACACACCCACCCCCCCTGTAATAACACCCCCATAATTCCCCCCCCTTCGCTGTCGCATCCTTTGGTTTGGGGGGTCGGTGGTCGCGTCCCCGCGGGGAACAAAGCGGGTCCTTTGTCCGCGCTGCAGTTCCGGGGGCGGGCGGCGGGGGGCAGCACTGCCCGGGCCGCGCCGCATCCCCCCCTTCATCCTCCCTTCTTCCCCTCCCATCCTCCTCCTCCCCATCCTCCTTCCTCCTACCTCTCCTCCTTCCCGCCTCCTCCCCGGCTCCGCAGCGCCCGCCGGCCCCTCCCTGCCCTCCCCGCCCCGCGGGGCGGGCGCCGCCGGGCCCGGCCTGTCGGGATAGAAATAGGCGGCACCGGAGCTGCCGGCACATCGCGAGCGGAGCCGGGCAGGGCGGCAGTGGAGACCGCAGCAGCAGCACCAGCGCCACGAGCAGACCTTCTCAATCCTTTTTTTCCCCGGCTGCCTCGCGTGGAGATTTTTCCTACTCTTTTTTTTTATTTTCCTCCCTATTTTTTTTTTTAATATATTTTTCTTTCCATCGCAGTCCGCGGCAGGGCTCGCCCTCGCTCCCCAACAGCGCGCAGCGGCAGCGCTGGTGCGGTTCCTGCCCGGCTTTGTGCCCTGAAGCCCCGTCCCTCCTCTTCCTTCTCCTCCTCCTCCCCCCTCCTGCCGTAAAACCTTCACGAGGCTCCGAGCAGCAGCATCCGAAAGCGCCTCAGCCGCTCGCTGAAACCACCGACTGCAGCAAAAACCCCTTTTATTTTTTGTTACATATTTCCTCCCCCTCCTTCCTCTTTTTTTTTTTTTTCTCCTCCTCCTCTCCCCCGCAAACGCATCAAGGTGGACGCGGAGCGCAAAAAGACCTTTGTTTTAAAAATGCCCATGGAGCTGACGCAAAGCCGCATCCAGAAGATTTGGCTTCCCAATGACAACCGCCCGGCGCTGCCCCGCCGCTGTGAGTACGGGCACCGCAGCATCCCCGCGGGATGGGACGGGATGGGATGGAGGGGTGGGTGGGAAGCAGTCCCCGTCCTCTGCGCTCCCAGAGGGGGCTCTTTGCAGCGCCCTCCTCCCTCAGCATCCGTGCAGCATCCCGCTTCCCCCCTCCTCTGCCTGCTCCAGCATCATCCCCGTGCCCGCATCCCACTCGCTGCCATCCCGTGACTCACTTCCAGCCCTTGGGAGCTGGAGGAAGGTGCAGCCGTCACATGGCCCCGCGCAGCGGAGGATGCGGGGAGGTGCTGAGACACGCGTGGCCCAATTTCCACTCCCTCCTCCCCGCTCCCCCTCTTGGCTTCCAGCCCTGGGATTAAAAGGAAAGGGAGCAGGTTGTTCACCTCGGCGCCCGGTCACCAGCTCAGCAGGGATTTTTCAGGGTGTCACAGAGTCATGAATGGTTTGGATTGAAAGGGACCTTAAAGCTCATCCTGTTCCAACCTCACTGCCATGTGCAGGGATCCCTTCCACTAGACCAGGTTGCTTCAAGCCCCATCCAATTAGTGCATTATAAATTTTTGGTTTTTTTGGAGGTGGAGGCAGGATTAGGGAAATGGATTTAGGGAAAAAAAAACCCAGCTGTTTGCACTTTTATCATTTAACCCTGTGGGATGAGATAAGAGACAGGTGGAGGGGAAGGCAGAAATTAATGATAAAACTTCTGCAGTGCTCTTTGAAGCTCAGAAAAATCCTTGAGGGGTTAAAACCAACCTCTGTGTTTAAAAAAAAAATAAATTATATATATATATATAAATAAAATCAAATGTTTGGGTCATCCAGGTGTTACTATAAACCAATTCATGAATCATAATACGATCTGAAAGCTCAGGAGGCAGCTCCTTTAACTCACCCAACAGCTAAACTGACAACCTACCAGTTGTGCAACTCCGTGTAACTCTAAATGAGCATCGCAGGAATCTGCAGAGCCGGGATGGAGGAGATGGCACTGGATGAAGGATAGAAGTGGCTTGGGCAGTTGGGTGAATCAGTCTTTCCGATGCTTTTCTTCATCAGGCATTTAAAGTCACTTCTGGTGTTTATTTCTCTTGGCTGGAAAGTATCCCCTTTTAAGAAAAATAATAATAATTTTAGAAAAAGCAGATATCCTATGAATTTGCCAGCTGTTGTTGCCCGGGGCTATGGGTCAGGCTCCCTGGAGCAGATGTTGGGACGTGCTGCCTGAGCCTGGCAAGGGCAGCTCTGCAGCAGGAGCTGCTGAGGAAATGGGATTTCAGCAACAGGCTGAACATCTGGGTTGCCAAGGGGCTTTGATCTGAGTGGGGTAAAATGGCTTAATGCTTTGCATGTGTGTCTGTATGGCTTGACTTTTCTCAAGGACTGACACCTCTGAAAGAAATGCCTTGTGCACGCAGAGTCTCCCAGTGTTTCTTGCCACTTGGTTTCTCAGAGGAGAGAATTCCCTCTTGGTAGAGAAGACTAACATATTTAGTATATTAAGGCACTAAAGGGCTTATTAATAACACAATGTGGCTTCTAATTATTTTTTCTCGGGCTGGGAACAAGCCATGCTGGGCACTTTTCGCTATGCAATATGGGAAGAGGGTTGTTAGGCTTTTTTAGATCTATCTTTTTATTTATTTTTTTTTTTAACACAGGGTGGCTATTTTAAACTCGAGGTGCTATTAATTCCTCAGCAGCAACAAAGAGCAGAGCCACAAAGCTGGGTGGGAAGCGGGGGTGTAACGGAGACCACGGCCGGTGTGGTCCCTGGAGGGAGCGGGAGCATCCCTGGGAGCATCCTCTGGAAGCTGCTCCCTGCGCGCGAAATAATTAGTCCGATTGTCGCTTCCTCGTCAGTGGGAGGCTGGAGTGGCTCGGAAGTGGTGCCTTCGTCTGGCCTTTTGACGGCGATCCATTAAATTGCTGTCAAGCTGCACGTCTCTCACGTAGGGGCTGGGAAAGTCAAGTCGTCGCAGGCGCCGGGTGGGCAGAGCCAGGCGAGGGGAGGGGGCTCGGGAGGGGGATGCTCCAGGAGGGAAGGGGCTGCCGCTGCCTTTCTCTGTCCCATCACTTCTCTTTGCCATCACTCCCGCTCGGGGGCTGTGCCTGTAAAACCCCGGCTGGCGCGTTCTCGGGGCGGTAGCGGTTCCACGTGTGCGTGTGATGCAAAGTGCAGAAACCTTCATGCGTGAAGGTGTCAGGGGATTGCGGTGAGAAGAAGCTGCAGAAGGGGAATGTAGGGCTAATGTAGAACATGCGGTGTGGGGGATCACTTATACAAGGAGACCGTAAAAGTGCCTGAAGTGGGGAGGTGGCTGTTTTATCCGACCTGTTAGAGAAGCAAATTTCCTTCCCTCTTGTGGTTTGTATTGTTTTGTTGTGTTTTTTGTTTTTGCTTCCTTCCCTCCCCTGTTCTGGTAAAGCACAGGAGCTCATCAGTGCTGACTTTCTGGCAGCTGTAAGCCACACGTGATGAGCGCCTTCTAAATATCCTGACTGAGCCTGAAAGTCATCCCTGACCTTGACTTACCTGGCTAGATATGGATAAGCGGTAATGAATATCCATTGAAATCCCTGATAGCTTCCCAGCAGTGGTGAAAAGAAATTATGAATGAGGTCTTTGTGAAACACTGAGCAAAACACTGGTTTCTGTTTCATCCCTGATACAAAGTTTCTCCGGAGACTTTTGTGATTTAGTTGGGTTTGGGCTCAGATTCCTGATAAAAAAGTTCCTTGCTGGATACCCTGGTGTTTTGGGAGCTGCTCCCAGGTCTGTAAACAGATGCTTTTTCATGGTCCAAGGGGAACCTGGATCTTGATCTTTCCTTTGGCAGAAAAACAAACTGTGGGGAGATTCCTCAATTACAGGTGTTTAACTCCTGCAGCACCCTTTGGAGGTGGCACGTATGTGCCACCTCTGGGACTGTCACAGATGTCTGGAGCCAAAGGCACATGAACAGTACCCAGTATTGTCCCCATCCTCTTGAACTGCTATTAATGGCCCAAAATCCTCTTGGCTCTTTGAGATCCTTTGTCCACTCTTAAAGGAAGGGTTTCTTTATTTGGGTATTATTCCCTCCTCCTCACTTTATCTAATAAGTGTGTGGGTTTTGTTGCAAAACCAGACTTGCAGCCATAGGCTGTGAGAGGAAGTGAAACTGTTAGAAGGGAAACAAAGATTTTTCTGGGTATATTGCTCAGCTCCCTTGGTATCCAAGTGTGGAAAATTGGCACTTGCTGCCAAAATCGATGAGAGCTGCCCTGGGCTTTTGAAAGGCAGCACTGGGGAGGCAGGTTCTACAAAGGGAGTGAGTGTGAGGGCAGCTCCAGCCTGAGGAATGTGGAATATTTATGAAAAGAAGAAAAAGAGAAAATATATTTTAGGTAGTTTTTAATCTCTTGCCTGCTGTGTCTGCTTTGGTGAGACAACGAGGAAGATGATGGGAGGCTCTTCTCTGCTGTCTGGGTACCAGTGCTGTCACTCTTCCTTGTGGTCTTAATTTGGTTTCTTCAGCTGTTGGATTTATTTTTTTCCTAGAAAGCAAAGGGAATCCCACGTAATTTGCATGTTTTATGGATACCTCTCAGTTTTGTTTGCCCTCTCCAGATCTAATCTGAGTCTCCATCCTCAGGTCCCACCTGCAGGCAGCTGGGACAGGCAGGCAGAGCTCTCCACCTAGACCATAATTAAGCTGGGGTTTATGGCTCTGCCACCAGCCACTCACTCCCTGCATTCCTTTCCCATGAGGTCTCTGGGCTCACCGGGTGGATGGAAGGGTGGGAGGGAAATCCCCTGGAGGGTCTTGCCTGTCCTGCCCTTGCTGGGAGGGCTCTTGGAGTGTCACACTGGGCGGCATGAAAGGCAGCTGGCTAATCTAAATTCCATTAGGCATCATTAAGATCTTCCTTTCCTGGCTTTGTGCCTTGGCCTTGCCCGTGTGCAGCACCATGTGAGAAGCAATTCTTCAGAGCAAGCCCTAGAGAGGAGCAGGGATGCAGCCAAGGGAGAGGGATGCTGCCTCATTACATGTTCCACGGAATGTGTGGTCCAGATGCATCCCCTGACACTGGGGCTGCAAAGTACTAAAAAAAAAAATTCCCAAACTGTATTCCCAGTCCTGTAACCTCAGCAGTTTCCTCTGAACTGAACCAGGAATTTGCCTTCAAAAGGACTTATGGGGGGAGAAAGTGATTCACCTGGGCAGCCTGGCAGCTGATTTGTCTGCATTTTGGTCATGCCATTCAAGTGACTTGGACAGGAATTTCTCTTCACTTGCCAAGTCATTGCTAAGTGCTGCCTCTGGATTTTATTTCCAGCTGTTTGACATGGATGCTCTTTACCACAAAAAAACCCGCAAACCAACAACCCAGCTTAAAATAGGTTTATGAGAAAAAAGGGATAAATTACTTGGATATCTGCTTTTAAATGCTGATGGTTCTGTGGTCTTCATACCCTGTTTGTCTTCAGAAAAGCAGTTGGTTGCATTTGCACGTGTATCAGTTAAGAATCTAGTCAAATATTTTGGAAGATGCTCTCTGGGGGAAGATCTCTGTGCAGACCTGGTATTTCAGCACAGCAGCAGTGTCTGAAGTGTGCTGCTGCAGGACCTGGACCAAAGTACTTGGCCATCCTCCAGCTTTTCACAGAATTGGCCAATCCACAGAAATGGGAGGTTGTGTTTGCCTTGTTTTCTTTTTTTTTTTTTTTTTTTGTTGTTGTAAGTAAGGAAACTGAGGCGTGGAGACTCTCCAGGGAGCCTGGGCCAGCTGCTGGTTCCTTGCCTACTTTGCAGCCATCAGGATGTTCTTACCGTGGCTTTCAGGCTGTGACTGTTGTCCCCCCCTGGTTTGGGTGACACCAGGGTGAATTTGGGTCAGCATGGCTTAGCTGGGCCAGCTGTGTCTCACCAGTGGGAAGCCATGGAGCCATCCACCGTGCCTCCTGCTCAGGGTCTTGGTTGTCCAAACTCACAAGAGGGAGGTACAAGAGATTACAGAGGTGATGGTGCACAAAGAACACAGGTTTTGGGTTTTCTCAGCTGCTGAAGGATTTAGGGGAAGGCTGAGTGAAGAGCAAGTGCCTTGTAGGGTTGATACAAGATGAGCTGGAGGATTCACAGCTGCTCATGTTCTTTCTCCTCCTCCTCCTCATAGCCTGTGGGCCACAGCTTGCCAATTCCCCCACTGTGATAGTGATGGTTGGCCTCCCAGCCCGTGGGAAGACCTACATCTCCAAGAAGCTGACCCGCTACCTCAACTGGATCGGTGTCCCTACAAAAGGTGAGGCATTCACTGGCTTCCTGGGGGAAGCATGAGGTTTGGTCCTCAGGAGTTGCTGTAGGAGCTCAGTGCCTTGGGATGTAGTGGGAGAGCTTTCCAAAATCGGATGGTCCAAATATTGGTGTTTTGCCATCATTTCTGCTGCAGCCTGGGTCCTCCTTCACTTCAAGATCACGAGATGTCCCTTGAGCCCTTTGCTCTAAGGATGTAATTTCTTATCACTTTGCTTGCTTTAATCGCAGAAACTGTACAGGTGAGATGAGCTCCTGATTTTGATGGTTTTTGTCTTTCCCAAATAGTTTTCAACGTGGGGGAATATCGCCGTGAGGCCGTGAAGCATTACAGCTCCTATGACTTCTTCCGTCCTGACAACGAGGAGGCCATGAAAGTCAGGAGGTAAGTGTGGGCACTGCCTCCATCCTGGTGAAGCCCATGGCTGGAGCACAGTTACCCAGTTTGTTCGGGGGTGATGAGCAGGGCTCTACTTTTGAGTTCTCCCTGCCTGGGCAAAGAGGCCTGACTTGGGTGCCAAGAGCTCAAAACTGAAGCTGCGTGGGCTTGGTAGCTTCTGGGTCACCAGCACATCCAGAGGACATCAGGACCACACATCTCTTCTTTTGCAGGCAATGTGCCATGGCTGCCTTGAGGGATGTCAAGCTGTACCTGACGGAAGAGGCTGGACAGATTGCGGTAAGAACGGAGATGCGCTCCATGGGATTTTGGCAAGTCCCAGTCCTGAATGTCCTGTGCCATTTGCTCTGCAGTTTCTTCCCTGAGGAGGGGGCTCAGTGGGAAACCAGGCACTTGTTGTGCTAACTGAAATCTTTGCTTTTAAAGGTTTTCGATGCCACCAATACCACGCGGGAGAGGAGAGGGATGATCCTAAACTTTGCCAAAGAAAATGGATTTAAGGTTGGTACTGTGGGGCTGATACCTGAATTGCATAGTCCACCTTTAGTGTACTGTTGCTGTATCTTCTTTCACTAACATGTTGTCCTCATGATGCTCCTGTGTAAGGGATATTTCATTGCTGGGTTTGATTAAAAATGTGAAACTCTTCCCTCATTCCTCATAACAAGTCCTGGAGAAGGAAACAATGGGAGTAGGGCAGAGGGAGAGCTCTCTGGGCTAGCAGGGAAGAGGTTGGGTTGGGCAAGAAGCTGGTTGAGTGTTAAAAGCCTTGTTGGCTTTCAGTTGAGGTTTGCTTTGTTTCACAGGTGTTCTTCATTGAATCTGTCTGCAACGATCCCACTGTGGTTGCCACCAATGTTATGGTAAGTGTGGAACTGTCTTGCTTTTGTTTTCCCTCCATAGACAGGTAGGAAGCCTGGTTCTCATGGTGGACTTCAACCACCCTGGTATCTGTTGGAGGGACAACACAGCATGGCACAAGCAATCCAGGAAGTTCCTGGAATGTGTTGATAATAACTTCCTTCCCCAAGAGAGGGGAGCCAACAAGGAGAATGTGCTGTGTTGCACCTTGTTGCCATCAACAAGGAAGGGCTGGTGAGGAATGTGAAGCTCAAGGGGCAGCCTGGGCTGCAGTGACCATGAAATGAGACCTTAGCAGAGCAGACTTTGGCCTCTTCAGGAATATGCTTGATGGAGTACCAGAGGATAAAGCTCTGGAGGAAAGAGGGAACCAAGAAAGCTGGATCATCTCCAAGTTCAGGTGTGATGTGTTACAAACAAAGAAGTCATCAAAAACATCAGGAGGCCTGCATGGATGAACAAGGAGCTCCTAGATTAACACAAAATGGAAACCTACAGAGGATGGAAGCAAGTAGAGGCAGCCTGGGAGGAATACAGAGATTGTTTGAGTAGCTGGGGATCAGGTTAGAAACAATAAAGCCCTGACAGAATTAAATCTGGACAGGGATGTCGGGAACAACAAGAAAAGCTTCTATAGGTACATTTGATGATAAAAGGAAGACTAGGGAAAATGTGGGCCCTCTCCAGAAGGAAATAGGAGACCTGGATACTGGGGATATGGAAAAGGCTGTGGTGCTCAATGACTTTTTGCCTCAGTTTTCACCACCAAGTGCTCCAGCCCACCGATGGAGTTGTAGAAGGCAAAGGCAAGGACTGGAAGAATGAAGTCACCTACTGTGGAAGATCAGGTTTGCGACCATCTAAGGAACCTGAAGGTCTACAAGTCTGTGGGACCTGATGTGATGCATCTGTTGGCCCTGAGGGAACAGGTGGATGAAGTGGGGAAACCACTATCCATCACATTTGAGAAGTCATGGCCATCCGGTGAAGTTCCCACTGACTGGAAAAGGGAGAACATAACCCTCGTTATTAAAAAGAGGAAAAAAAGGAGACTTGGGAAACTGCAGGCTGGTCAGTCTCACTTTGGTGTTTGGCAAGATCATGGATCAGATCCTCCTGAAAGCTATGCTGAGGCACATGGAAAATAAGGAGGTGACTAGAGAGAGCCAGCATGGCTTCACTGAAGGCAAATCGTGCGTGACAGGCAGGGCTTGGTATTGGGACTGGTGCTGTTTAACATCTCTGGTGACATGGACAGTGGGATCGAAGCACCCTCAGCAAGTTTGCCGATGACACCAGGCTGTGTGGTGTGGAGGAAGGGATGCCACCCAGAGGGACCTGGACAGGCTGGAGAAATGGGTCTGTGCCAATCCCATGAAGTTCAAGAAGGCCAAGTGCAAGGTGCTGCACCTGGGGCAGATCAATCCCAAGCACAAGTACAGGCTGGGTGGAGAATGGATCGAGAGCAGCCCTAAGGAGAAAGGGTGCTGGGCTGGGACTGGAGCATGGCTTTTACTCCTGTTGGGAGCTGTTGTCCCAGGGCCAGTGACCAGCTCTTTGAGAGGTTGCACACAGCCTTTTCCATGACGCTAATACAACCCTCAGTTTGCTGCATATTTTTTTTAACTGGATTTTTTTTTTTTGGAGGATTTTAATCCCTTTATTTGGAAACCAATGCTTGAAGGGGGAGAAAATGAATGTGGGATTTTGCTCCATGGGAGTGCTGCAGATGAATGGTGCTCGTAGTGCTGGGATCAGTGTGGAAAATACGCCATGGGCCCTGGATGCTGCCACATGTGTCACTCTGTTGTATTATCCTGTTCGTTTCAGGATTGCCTTTGAAGTTGCTAATATGTAATGCTGCTGTTCAAACCCAAATCTTCAGGGAAAATAGCCTATTAGATTAGTTCAGGGGGAAAAATAGCCTGTTACATTAGTTCAAGCAGAACTCAGTCCATGGGAGTTCTGGATATTCATGTTGCCCATTTGTAGTATCTGTCAGCCCAGTAACTTGCAGCAAATAGTGCACAGAAAGGGTTTGAATGTTGTTATGCAAATATCCTTTTGCTGACCCAGGATAAACATCTTGTCTAAGTTTGTGCACTTTCCATTCTCAGCTTGAATTTAAACCTGATGCGTTTTTTTTTTTTTTTTAACCACAAGGAAGCTCAGTTTTCCCCACTGTGTTGGGTGGTGAGGTGCTACCGTAATTCCTGGGAGAATGGGAGTGGACTGATGCACATCTATACTAACCATGCAATGGTTTATACCAGATTATCTCACTTTATGCTTATTTTTGGGTCTAACTTGCTTCTTTTGTGCCCCATGATAAGTGATGACTGTAAAGTGTCTCAGCTGTTTGCTGAATGCTGGCAGGACTTTGGAATTCGAGATTAGCATTGTTTGGCTGGGAGACCTTCCTGACCTCTCCTTGTGGTGTGTTTTTTTTTTTTTACAGGAAGTCAAATTGTCCAGCCCAGATTACCGGGACTGTAACTCCACTGATGCCATGGAGGACTTCATGAAGAGGATCAACTGTTACCAAGCCAGTTACCAGCCACTAGACCCCGATGACTATGACAGGTAAGAGACTTTGCTGACTTTTGAGCTGGCTTAAACACCCTCCTGCTCCCAGGAGAGAAGCAGTGAAGGATGAAGCTGTAATTCACTTTGTGTTCAAATACCTGACTGTGCTAGAGTAACGTATGACCAAGCCTCACCTCAAAACCAGGCTTTTTCCTTGAAAATGCTGGTTTTCCCCAGCCCTGTGTCAGGGAGTCGGGCACTGAAACTTTCCCAGGCTCTTCTGGGCTCGGATATGCTGTTTTCAACCCTGTTCTGCAGGTCTAAATACAAAGGGTTTGGAAAAGCACTTGAGTTTGAGTGGTTGAGGTGCTTTTGTCGTTGTCCCACTTAAAGGAAGGGATTGGTTGGCTCAGACCACAGGACTGAGCAAACCCTGTGGCTTCTGCCTAGTTGTGTGCCCTGGGAAGACCTTTACTGTCCTGCATGACTCTGCAGGCACCTCCCAGCCTTTCCACTGCTCACAAACACGTCTGTGTGCTCTACCCGGATTATTCCACTCCTGCTGATCCCTGTTGTGGGGAGGAGCATGTTCCCTGTTAGTCCTGTTTAATCCTCTTTACTGCTGCAAGGAGGAATGGCGATTACACTGGTGTTATTCAGCTCTCCGTGAATCCCCACTACCTGTTGGCTTCCTGTTGAAAATAGCCTGCAGGAAATCCTTTTAGCTGGGTGATTATTATGCTGAGGGAGATAAGTCACAAGGCTGTTTCATGAGAATGATGTTTCTTTCTTTCCCTAGGGAACTTTCTCTCATCAAAGTCATTGACGTTGGCCGGCGGTTCCTGGTCAACAGGGTTCAGGATCACATCCAGAGCAGGATTGTTTACTACCTGATGAACATCCACGTCCAGCCCCGTACCATCTATCTCTGTCGGCACGGAGAGAGCGAGTTCAACCTCATGGGCAAGATTGGAGGGGACTCTGGCCTCTCCAACAGGGGCAAGAAGGTGAGGGAGAAGGGGAATACTCCCCTGTGGCTTCAAGGAGGGGTTTGGCTGTAGTAGATGCCATGTGTTGGATGAAGTGTATATTTGATGACAGCTGGGTTGCTCAGGATCCATCCATAGGGCTGGTTAAGTTTGGGCATGACCTCAAAACAAGACTTCCCAGCCATCATTGTTACTTGTAGTCTTGCACATACTTGGGCCTTAGCAGAGATTGGGCTGCAGAAAGCAAATAAGCAGAGCTATGGTTAAGGATGGCCAGGGATTTTCCATAACACTGTGGGAAAGCCCAGGTCATGGTGCTGTTTCCTGAGTGCTGATCTTCCTTGAAGACAATAGGTTGCCTCTTTCTCCTCTGTTTTCTCTCTGTTCTCACACCCCTTCTTGGGGATCATTGCATGTGTGGCTGCTCATCACCTCGGAGCAGAAGACTCATCTGTCTGCTTATGGAGGGCAAAAGCAGACCTGAAGAAGTCAACACTTACTGGGAAGCAGGGAAGAAGGCCCATTGGGAAGCTATGGACCAGGAATCAACCTTTTTTTTTTTTTTTTTTTTTTTTTTATGCCCCACAGTTTGCGCTGGCGCTGAACAAATTTGTAGAAGAGCAGAACCTGAAGGACCTCAAAGTCTGGACCAGCCAACTAAAAAGGACAATCCAAACAGCAGAAGCTCTCCAGTTGCCCTACGAGCAGTGGAAGGCACTCAATGAAATTGATGCTGTGAGTATCTTTGATTGCAGTAGGAAGAGCTGGATCAGGCTGGTTGTTGCTTGACAAGAGAGAGAAATAGCACCAGACTCTTTGCTTCTGCTAAATCTCAGCTGCCATGGGGAGATTTTCCTTCTGTGGGAAAGGGTGATACCTCTGCAGGACTCACCTTTTAGCTTTGATCTTAGTTGTACCTTCTGCAGATTCAAGTGTTGTCTTGAATTATAGAATGGTTTGGGTTGGAGGGGACCTGAAAGACCATCTGTTCCAACCTTGTGCCATGGGCAGGGACATCTTCCACTAGACCAGGTTGCTCCAAGCCCCATCCAGCGTGGTGGATTAAAATGATTTTTGCTTGGAACTGCTCTGTAGCTGAGCACTCATAGGGTTATAGACAATTGCTTTGGAGAAGGTTTTACGTGTTGGCTGTGCTGATGCTTTTTGACCCGAGTATGTCCAGTAACCATGGATGTCCTGTTCTGGCAGGGTGTGTGTGAAGAAATGACGTATGAGGAAATCAGGGAGCAACATCCAGAGGAATTTGCTTTACGTGATCAGGATAAATATTACTACCGTTATCCTTCAGGGGAGGTAAGTCCCCAGGGAGACCTCCAGAGACATGACTTCTGCTTTAAATGTGGCCTTTTTGTCTTCATTCTGTCCTCTAAACTTGAGTAGTGAGTGCTCTAAGAAACTAGAATAGAGAAAAGTCAGGGCTTATATTCACCTCTATGCTGAGCTCTTGTGAAATTGTGGTATGTGAAGATATCACTGAGAAATGCACCACTTAACAAACAGTCCCACTGACTTTACAGCAGATTAGAAGGAAAGGGACTCTGGAGGTTTCTAGTCCAAGTTCCATCATTATATCCACTCAAAGTGTTGTGCTGCCCCAATTTCCTTTTCTGTCATTTCCAAAAAAAGTAATTTTCACCCTGTTCTCAGTATCATTCCCTAAGGGTTGATGGTAACAGCTCTGTTATTAGCAATCTGCTTTCAGCGTGTGACACAATGAGGTGGGAATTTACATCAGTTCTGGATGATACTTTAGGCTGTGAATTGAGCTATTTATCCCCAAATTAAAAGTCATTTGGGAAAATAGACATAGACATTTGGGAAAAATCTTAGATACACTGTCATGAGGATGTTTCCAAACAGAGGAATGTGTGGAGATGTCAGACATCGCCTCTGGGTGTCTGGAGCTCATTCTGGCTGCCTGTCATGGTATTTCAAAACCCTGGCATTTCTCAGGTTGCCCCAGACTTTTCATAACTTAGAAATCCTGTAGAAAAATCAAATTTCAAGATGAGAGAGGGATGCTATCCTGAGAGCCTCTATTGCTTACCTCAATAAAGTCTCCAGTACTGAGATGTGATTCACTGAGATGGGAACAACTTCTTCTCTGATGGAAGAAGTATCTGTGTTCTAGAGTAGACTGAAGATAAGGATTTACTTGTTTTTAGCAGTAATTATGTTAGTTTAGTCAGAGGCATGAAATCAGTAAATGTAACAAGACAAGGAGCATTGCTGCTCCTGAGGTGCTCGTTTCTTTGAGTCTATGCCTCATCTTCCTTCCTGTCTTTTGTCCCAGTCCTACCAGGATCTGGTGCAGCGCCTGGAGCCAGTCATCATGGAGCTGGAGAGGCAAGAGAACGTCCTTGTGATCTGTCACCAGGCTGTCATGCGCTGTCTCCTGGCATACTTCCTGGACAAGAGTGCAGGTGAGCTCCCAGTCTGTGGGAAGAGGATGGACCCTGCTGGAGGAGGGGTGATGGATGCAGCTCCGCGGAGATGTGTTCAGGTCAATGTGGGCCTGGAGCATACATCTTGTTAGGTGTGGGGTGGCCTTGGCTGTTGATAAAGATGCTTTTGGAGAGGAGGTAGGATAACCTTCCTGCTTTGCTGTCTCTGCAGATGAAATGCCCTACCTGAAATGTCCCCTTCACACGGTGTTGAAGCTGACCCCGGTGGCCTACGGTAAGTGGGACCTTCCTACTAAACATGTGGAGAGGTTTGACTTGTACCTCCTCCTGAATCCAGGCTGCCTCTGGGAGAACAGCAGGGATTTGTGGTGAAGCACTGGGCAACACCCTGTACCTTTTGGGTTTGCTGATGGCCTCTCTGTCTCCTTGTGCTCCCCTCTGCAGGCTGCCGGGTGGAATCCATCTCGCTGAACATCGAAGCCGTCAACACCCACAGAGATCGGCCGGAGGTGAGTGTTGCTTTTCCTTGGAGCCATCCCTTGGTGATCCCCTCCTGTCCCCTATGGTCAACTGGCAGTGGGAACACCTGGAGTGGGCATGGGGAGATGGCTCAGCTGGGTGCTTGGAAGTGCTGCTGGTGGAGCATCAGATGGGTTCTTGCTCGGCAAAGTTGTGGCTGGTTCAGGGTTTTCCAAGGGAAAAGGAGCATTGCATGTGCCTGCTTCCCAGTGTGTTTGCCCAGACTAGAGCTGGCCCAGGGAAAGCTCCTCCCTGGTCTTTCCCTTTTACCAGTACAGTCATCCATTCACTGAAGCAAGGAATGGAGCCATGGGTGGAGAAGGTGACTTCTCCCAGGTCTCCCAGTTTTCTGGCAGAGCCTGGGCTCAATGCCCAAAATCTGACTTTGCAGATTTTGATTGTTTGTTTTTGTTTTTTTTTTTTTTCCTTGTATGCCCATGGCACTGTGGGGCTACCAGAATGCCTTTCTGCTGGGTGGGGTGTAGTGGTGCTGGGCTGGGAATGCTGTGGGGAGGAGACCCCTCTTCTGAAAAAATTCCTGTAAGGGCTGGTCTATCTGCCATGTGCTCCAGTGGGAGCTCAGAGGCCAGAGAGTGGGATACCAGCTTGGTGTTGGGTCTGGGTGCCCCGGGGATGTTGTGCCCCTGTCCCAGATGCTGGGACCTTTCCAACTTGTGCTTAGTGGTGATGGAGCCCAACTGGATGCTGGACAGTCGGAGCCATCCTCTTTTGGCCCACGTCTCCTTTCCTTCACTTCCCGACCTTGGCAGGTGGCAGCATCTGGGCCACCTCTCCCTCCCCATGGCTGTAAGGGGGAAGCCAGTCGTTCCCCCTGCCGTGGGGGCCATCAGTGCCCTCCTCCACCACCCTTGCTGGGGGTGGCAGGAGGGCCAAGGGTAGGATGGAGCAAGACACACACGAAGTGCTTGGGTCCCCTGCTCGGCTGTGTCGGCGCTGCCCCTCCATCCCTCCTCGCTTGAGTAGGAGCTTGGCAGTGCCAACCCTTGCTGGCTGCTCTGCTCCCACTTCCCAAGTCTTCCTTATCAGCTTGGGCTGGCTTGTCTTCCCTCTTCTTGCTTTCACACCTCTCCCTGGGCAGAGGGACCGGCTTCCAGGAGGAGACCAGACTGATGAGTGCCTCTCTCTGTCATGCAAAGTCATGCCTTGACTGCTGCTCGGTGTTTTTAGCTATCTGTAGTTACTCCTTTGTGAGCAGAGACTTAGGTGAGGGGAAGGTCTTTTGTGTCTGAGTGCAGGGCACTTTATTTTTGGCCCCTCCCATTCTGTGCTCTTGAACACTTTTGTATCGGGGGTTTTTTTTTATGTGTCCAGAGCCTTTCGTTTGCTCATTGACAGTGATTGTGGGGAAAAACAGAGGCCACTTTAAGAAAAAAAACCAAAACAACCTGCTCCTTTTTTTTTTCCTTTATAACTGTCGCCTTCTTCCCTTTTTTTTTAATTTTACTTTATTTTTTTTTTATATTTACTTTTATTTTCTTTGTCTCACTTTAATTTAGGAAGCAAAGAAGGGACCTAACCCGCTCATGAGACGTAATAGCGTTACCCCTCTAGCAAGCCCAGAGCCCACCAAAAAACCTCGCATCAACAGCTTTGAGGAGCATGTGGCTGTTTCTTCTGCCCTGCCAGGCTGTGTTCCTCAGGAAGTGCCCACGCAGATGCCGGGACAAGTTAGTTGAAATCTCTCTTTTTTTTTTTTTTTTTTTTTTTTTTCTTTTGTTGTTGTTCTTGTTGTTTTATTGTTTGTTGTCCTCCTGTCACTCCTGAAGCTGAGGAACTGCTTGCACTTGTCGCAACCTGTGCTGCTGTCTCTGAGATGCATCTTCCTCCCACGGCTGCTGTCCTTCCCTGCCTTGGGTTGGTCTCAGGAGCGCCCGGCGAAGGGTCCCTGTTGATCCTCTCTTGGGTTTTGAGAGCGTCATGAACTCCCCCCAGTGGGCTGTGTTAATTTAGTGCCTTCACTGTCCAGCATCGTGGTGTCAGACTCCCAGGGAGCTACATTTCTAGAGGGAGCAGGACCAAAGGGCTTGTGCCTTCTCTGTGTGTGCTCGGCTCCAGTGTAGACCTGGGCATTGCAATAAAGCAAATGTTCTTGTGCTTCCCTCGAGACGGAGCTGCCAAGACTCATCTTTGGCTGGAGGGATCTCTTTCCTGGAACAATAGGCAAAATGGACCAAAATTGAGTAGAAGCTTCTTGGTGTGGTGAACCTGAGTTGAAACCCTGTGGGTGGTTGCTGTGGTGCTCACGTACCCTCTGTCACCCACCCGTGAAGAGATCTAGGAAGAGAGACCTTGCTGAATGCACGCTTCTCCAGGAACAAACACCCTTCCCTGAGCTCATAAAGGAACTGGGATGGTACTGGAGAAGCAGCACGGGAGCTGCTTTGCCATGCTGCCCTTCCCACCAGCTGCCTGTTGGATCTCACTGTCTTGCCCAGCCCCTCTTTCTGTTACCTGTGTTGTCTGGTATCCTCTTGCCCCTCCTCAGCCAGATCACGGGCAGGTTAGGAATGGCTCTGTGCTCCCAGATTGCTCTGCTTGGTTGCTGCTTTGCATGAGCCTCCCACCCCAGCAAGCACCAAGTGGGACAGCCCAGCCTGTCTTTCAGCTTTTGGGGTCTGCTTGGGCTGGTTGAGTCTTACACAAACTCTTTGCTGGCTCCGGGTTTGGAAGCTCTGGCTGTCGGGTGCCGTCCGTCGTCCTCTGCCCAGTCTGGCACGGCGTTACTGACACCTCTCTCTCCGTTCTCTCTGTCTCTCTGCAGCCTTTACTAGGGAAGGCATGCCTGTAAGTACCTTCTTGCGTCTTATTCCCCCTTCCAACCCTTTTCCATGTCTCTTGCCATCCCACTGGTTGTTTTGTTGGGAAATCTGACTGGGGTGTGGACTTTTTTGGAGTTAATATTTCTCTGTTTTGAGGGGGATTTGTCTTAGGAAAGGTAAAGAGGAGACCATGGATGTTGTTTTGCCCAACTCCTGAATATCCTAGCTTGGTTAAATGCCCCAAGTTTGTTTTGAAATGAAGCAAGTTATCACTTGCATTCTGTTGATGATACCTACGTTCCCTGGACAGTCATGGGATGGGAGGTACTGTTGGGTTTTCCTGAAGTTGTCTTCTCTGTGATGGCACATTGTGCTGTAGGTGATAGACCTGGATGATCTGTTCTTCCTAAGGGCTCTGAGTTGTGTCTATAAGTGATGGCACCAGAGAAGGTTCTGACCATCTCAGGAGTGTGTCTTCTGGAGCTGGATTGATCCTGGAACCAGGCATCTGCAGTTCTGCAAACCTGGATTTTGGGAACAGTCAACTTAGATGTCATGGGCAGAGTAGATGCAAATTTCCTTCTGTATTAAGAAAGGAAAAAACCTTGAGCATTTAATGCACTAATTATGAGTAATCAAGACTTTGACAGTTTGGCTTAGTGCTGTTAGATCCTTATGTAACAGGGTCGGGACAACTTCTAGGTGAATTTGAAGCCTTTGGACTCAATTTATGCTACATCATTGACTTGAGAGCACAACAGTTGTAGAGATGTGCTCAAATGTCTTCTCAAAGACTGAGAAGACTTTGGGGCTGAGTTGGGACTGGGGTAGTGCCCGGGGGTCTTCTAGAGTAAAAGTTTTTGAAAAAAGGGTAGTTAGGAACATTGCCCTTGGCTTTACTGGTGGTTGGATTGGGGAAGATCATTGTGCTCTTAGGGCCAATGTAGGAATTAAGTTGCTCAGCATGGCTTGTATGCCTGTGCTCCTTTCCTTGCTGCTCATGGGCACAAAAGTCCCTGATGAAATGTCTAGTCTTCTTGGGTTGCTTTGAATGTTTTTTTGGTTTTTTTTTTTTTTGGTTTTTTTTTTGGTCCATCCCTCCATCCACCTCTTCCCCATCCGTATTTCAATAAAAAGCACTGCATGCCTCAGTACTGGCTGGTACACTGAAAACACTCCCTGGTGTTGAATTTGGGGGATGGCTGTGTCAGATTTAGCTGGACCAAGAGCTCTACTGGAGCAGGCAGTGATGGTTACCCATCCCAGGTGTAGGCTGGCAGCGACGAGTTTAAAATCTCCAGCTGCTGGGAGCCTGCCTCCACCTGCTAGTGTGGGACTTGTGGAAAGGCTGCTTTTGTGGGACCCATGAAGACACCCTAAACTAAAGGCTTGGTGACATTCATGCTGTTGTTAACTCTCAGAGGCTGTTTTCTTACATTTGGTCACTCGCTTTGTCCCATCACCACTTGTGTGGGGTCAGGGGAGGTGGAAGGTACCTCATTCCCAATTTACACCATGGGACTGGGTTGGCAGTGAGTGTTTTGTTGCATTAACCTTTGCTATTGGGGTCTTGATTCCCATCCAGGAGGATCAGGGGACACCTGGAAAGGCAGGCAACATGGCTATGGGATTGAGCTGGTTTGGGATTGTGGGACTACCTGCTGTGATGATTTCTTTTCCTTTTGCTTGGTTTGTGATCCAAAGTGCACTTTTTAACAACCACCTGATCCCCTCCCTTCTTCTCCCCTTCACTTTTCATGCTTAAAGAAGACCCGTTTGTCACTTTCTCAAAGTTTTCTCTTTACTAATATTTCCAAGGTAAATGGCTCTGGTGCATGTGGCTTTTCCTGATCCTCCTTCTGTCTCCTTAGATAACAGAGAGAGCAACTCTGCCTTGTAGCATGGCTGGGATTCCTGGTGCTTGTAAGAGGTAGCTTAGGTAGAAAAAGCAAATAAAATAAAAAATACTCCTCAAAAAAATAGAAACCTTCCTAGCTGTTTCCTACTTCTTTTCCCTACCCTGTTTTGTGTAGTTTTGTGAGTTGGGCAGTGTCCTTGTGGTCATCTCCCCTGGGTTTCTCCTTGAGCGGATACTTTCCTTGGGCCTGGTCCTGCTTGTGTTCAGATGATTGTCTCTGGTTTTGTGGTTCCCACCACACACTGGTGGATACCTGTTGTCACCCTGTATCAGGGCTGTGTCTGGAGTGTCTCTAGGGCCCATGAAACCTCATGGGGTTGTCATTGGGGGAGTGTGTGCTCCTGCCATACCAATGGTGGTGGCTGGTCCCCATGCTGGGGACCTCATTGGCATGGCTGGTGGGAGTTGCCTCTTCTTGTCAGTGCCGAGGATGGACAAACAATGACCTTGCCCTTGGCAGGCAGAGGGGACACTGCCCACCCTCAAGGGGAGCAAGAGAGATGTTTAATTGGGCACCTTGACTGAACACCGTGGTCCTCTGTCACCTTGCCTTGCAGGGACCACAGAGCAGCTTCAGAAGTGCGGACCAGGTGGGGTGGGAGGATTGCCTTGGGTTTAGTTCAGTTCTTAGGGTTATCTCTGTCAAATTCCCACCCTGTAGTTAAAGCCAGGCGATGCTTGAGGGGAGAGGTGTGGGTAACCAGCCAGCATATCCTCCCCTCACAGAATCACATAATGTTGTTTGGAAGGGACCCACAAGGATCATCAAGTCCAACTCTTCATCCAGTGCCCCACACAGGGATTGAACTCATGACCTTGATGTTTTCAGTACCGTGTTCCAACCAAATGAGCTGATCTCAGGGTCATCCCTCTCCCTGGGTGGACAGTGTCCTCTCCTCTGTGGCGGATGCTTCCGTAGTGACCCGTCCGTGCTTTGTTACCCTCCGTCCCTGTGTTGACGTGTACGTAGAAGACGCTGCAGGTCTGACCCAAGCACAACCCTCTCAACCCCTTCTCCTTCCCCTCTCGTTTCAGAACATGAACAACTCACAGAAGCCGTCGTGACTCCGTTGGCACTGTCGCGAGGCCGCCGGCGACGCCAGCTTCCCATCCCACTGCCATTCCCGAAGCTTGCTTATCCACCGGTCTCCTCCGAGGGCGACCCTCGGCTGTTCCTGCTCACGCCCGTTCATCCGCAAACCGCTCTGCTGCCGGGGGGAGGGATGCAGGAGAGCGGAGGAGAGCAGCTGAGCTCCCCCCGCGGGTCAGCACCAGCTCTTCAGGCCGCAGCGTTTGCTCTCCTCTCCAGCGTCCTGTAGGGTCGTAGCGAAGCTGTAAAGTGCTTTCTAGCGCACAGGAGTTTTAATTTTTTCCTCTCTAAGCGGTTTTGATCTTCTGTATAGATGATTGGTACCCACTTGTCTGCGGGTGGGGTGTGTATATATGTGGATGGTGCGGGGTTAGTGGAGAAATAGGGGGAAGGGAGGGTGGGCAAAGGGGTTTTGCATTTTTTTTTTTCTTAATTATTATTAATTCTTGGTAAGCCCCTCCCAAGCTGTGCTGCAGTCCTTCACCCACGCTACAGCCTGTCACACACGTCAGCCTGGCTCACCCAGGTCTGCGAGCACCAGGAAGGCAGCTGTGTGAACTCCTTCACTGCTAGGTTTAACTAAAAAACCCCATTCTTTCCTTTTTTCTTTTTTTTTTTTTTTTTTTAATCAGTAACACCTTAAAGGGGTTTGCAGGGAATGTAGGTCTGCTGCCAACACTGGTTACAAGCTGCCTGTAGTGTAGGAGGAACCACACTGCTGGTGGCTTGGGTGATGCTTTCGTCTCGGGGAGCACCCAGGGATGGTCTGAGTTCAGGCGTGGTTGATATTTAGGGGGAGACTGAGCACTGTTTTGAGGTGCTGTGCTGGTACTTCATCTCCCCTTTCCTCTTTCTTGGAGGAAAGAGGAAGTATTGGGAGGGGTTTGAATCCCCAGGCTGAGCTTAGATGCGTTTTGTAGACACACAGGTCTCATGGAGGTGGCCAGAAGTCTGGCCGGGTTGCAGGAGTCCCTGTCTGGCTGCAAAAAGCCACAAGAAGGGACAGTTTTGTCTCTATTCTTTTTTTAATTTTATATATACATGCACATACATGTGTGTGTGTATGTGTATACATAGAAACCGCTTGGTTTTTGCACTTTATTTGTGGCAGGAGCATAACTATTGTATTTTTTTCAAGTCGTGCCCCTTAACAGGGGAAGCCTGAATACAGGCAACTGTTTGGTTTTTTGTTTGTTTTTAATTGTATTTTGCATGCTGGAAAGCTGGGACTACAAAATAATAGTAGTTACAGTGTTCAAGGTGTGTGTGGGGGGGGGGAATGGGGTGAGGTCCTGACTTTGACTCCATCAGCCAAAGTCCCAGTGGTTTGATACAAGAGATTCCTTGTTGGCAGCCTGCCCTAGGCTGAGAGACAGCAGTTAAAAATGGCAATTAACCACTATTGCTTTGTGGAAAAGTCTGTGGATTTTGAAGTTTTTTTTTTTTTTTTAGGGTTTTGGGTTGGGCTTTGGTTTGTTCCCCACCTACGTGCAACATCTCCTCCATCCCCATCTCATGGGTTTTTTTGGCTGGAGGCAGGAGGTGAAGTTAAGCTGCTCCTCCTGCAGCGCTGGACGGAGAGGTCTGGGGAGAAGTTATGACTTTTTTTTTTCGTGTGTGTGTGTGCATGTTTTTGGGGGGTGTTGGTCTGTTTTTCCTTTGGGAAAAGGCGAACCACAGTGCCTAACGCTTCAGCCTCGCGCTTGGAGCGGCACCAACAGCGGGAGGGGGCCAGGACCACGCTCAGCCCGTGTCCTACAGTGCCCTGCCTGTGTGAGCTTGTGCATATGTGTATTATATTCCTGTACAGATGAAACCAAGAACACTTACCCCTACTTCATTCATTTCTTAATAGCCTCATTAAAAGCAACCTCTTTCTCCCTGTGTGCACGGGTGGCATCTGCCCTTTTGGTTTCTCTGCCTTTGAGATAAACGAATGTTTTGGGGAGGTGACTTCACTTGGCTTTTCCAACCTCCTTCCTGGGGAGTTTTATCTCCCACCTCCTGCTGCAAAAAGATAAGCCAGCAAATACAAACATGACGTCTGGCTGCCCTGAGATCAACCCTGTACACATGTAATTCTGCGGATGTTTTGGTGTGTATTTGTGTGTGTGTATATATATATATAAATATATATATATAAAAACAGAAAAAAAATGGCCCTAAACTTTCTTCCTTTGGGAATAATAGATGTCTCAGTAGGTCCATGAAAAAATGAAATTTGAACATGGCATTTTCTCCAGCAATGGGAAAACTGGTCTCTGAGGTCCTCTTGTGCTGGAGGGGTTGGTGGGATGGTGCCATCACACTGCCCCAAAAACTCACTGCCCATTGCTTTTGGTTAACAGCCAAGGCAGGGTGGGAAAGAGGACTTGTCAAACCACACCAGTGATTTCTTCCCCCCTCTTTTCCCCTGGTTTTGTTTTCCTTTGTGATACTTGAATTTATTTTTTTAATTTTTTTTGATAGCAAAGCATTCTTTATTTATTTAATGTATACTGCAAAGCTTGGAGAGAAGGGTGTAGTTACTTGGGGTTATTTTTTTTTTTTTTTGATTTGTGGTATGTTAACTGTTCTGTATATAGGTCTGGAATAATTGCCTGATATAAAGCTGTGCCAGCTTAAAAACAGGGTCTGCCTTTCAGAAATTTGTATATTTTGCAGTTGCTGGACCAATAAAATACCTTGTTGAAGTACAGATGTGTCCTGGTTCTTCCTTGTATTAGGAATTATGCTCTCAGGCCCTAAGGGTCACTGTGTGCCACGCAGTGCTGCCTCACACATATGTTCCTGTGCCTTGTAAATAAAAATTCTCATGAAAGACAAATAGTGGATGCTCCATCTCTGGAAGTGTTCCAGGCTGAGTTGGATGGGGCTTGGAGCATCCTGGTCTAGTGGAAGGTGTCCTGTCTATGGCTCTACCTGCTACATCACCCTTGAGTATGGTGGTGATGTCTTGGAACCTGTCCTGCCTAGATCTTCATCTAGCCTGCAAATTAGACATGAGAGGCATTTATTCAAACCTAGTCTAGTTCTTGAAATCAAATACCTGCTTAAAGTGATTAGGTGCTAAATGAAGGGCTGAGCAAGAGCTGGCCTCTGAGGTCACAGCTGTCTTTGCCCACGAGGCAGGGAAACAGCAAATGCCACCTGCAAGCAAAGTTGTAAAGTTCCCTGCAAAGTTCTGTTTTGGGTTGTTTTTCTTAAATTTTTTATTTCTGGTTCCAGAGAAAGAGTGGGAGAAGGCAGGGAACGGTGTAATTTGACGAGATTTTCTGGAGCACATCTTGGGTGGATTGCTCCAATGTCATTGCAGGCTTGTCCTCCACCAGCAGCTTGTCAGGAGCAAAAGGGGCAAAAAGGTGGAGACCACTGCGTATCCTAGCTCAGCTCTGGGGTTACCTCCTGCTGGCTCCTGTGCAGTCCTTGCTCTGATTTCCCCTCAGGTGTCAGAGCCTGTCAAGCCTTGCTTTGGGCTGCGGCTTGCTGGGATGCACAAGGATCTGTCTTCTCTCTTCTCCTAATTGCTCTGTGCTTCAGAGCCTCTCACCAGGAAGGAGGTTCTCATTTTAAGCTTGATTGAGGCACCTGCAACAATATTTTCTAGGTGAACGTGCAGACATGTGAGACTGGGGTGATGTTCATCCCTGCAACCATCCTGAGGGCAGGGAGGACCCGTTCTTTCTGGGAAATCCGGAAACCACAAGATTTTGAATTTTTTAAATTTTTTTTTCCAATCTCTAGTAGCCCAGCCATCTCCTTGACCCAACCAGAGACAAAACACTTGCCTTATTTTAAGGCAAGGAGCGTAGCCTTGCACCCACCTCACAGGGAGTCTGGCACGAGTGTGGGGGCCCTGATAAGGCCTCCAGCCGAGGTGAGCCGAGGTTACACGTAGCCACAACATCAGTTCAGCTCTCCTGCCTTCCCTGGGGCAGGCAGGGGCTGTTTTGAAGCCATAACAACCTTGTACTTGTGGGGGGAGCACAGGGGGAAGGCTTTGCCTCCCGGAGCGTGGCTGTGGGCAGCGCTTCCAAGGCTGGTCTGCAAGAAAATGCCACCTCCAAAAGGTCTTTTCTCCTCTTTCTATGTGTGTGATGGGGCTTGTATCAAGATGTCCATGCAGGAGAGCCAAGCAAGGAAGGGGAGTCAGTGTCAAAGCCATCTCAGGCAGCATCCTTTATTTTTCTTCCATGTGATACAGTTTCTAGCATCTCAGAGAGGAGAGGTTCCTTGAGGCAGGGCAGCTTTAAAGGTTATACTTGACAGCAGGAACATTTCTCTGCTTCCAGTCAGTCGAGTCCCATTTTTATTAAAATTAAAAAAAAAAATAACCCCCCCGCTCACTGCTGGCAAACAGGGCGAGAGAACTTGTGATTGCTAAAAAAAAAAAAAGAAAAAGGACAACCCAGTCACGCTGGCTGACTCAGCTCTGATTGATGGCTCAGGAATGTGTCTGGGATTAAATAAACCACCACGGGCAAACCTTTACAATGCAACATGTTGGATGAAGCACAGCAGGCACCAGGCTCACCTGCCTCCAACTGGGAAGTGACAGCCCTCATGTCATGGGATTGGAGGGGATTTTTTTCTTTTTTATCCATCTGTGAGGAAAAAAAAGTAAATAAATTGATATTTTTGTGAATTGCTTTGCAAGGGGCTCTAATGGGAATTATTTGCAACAGCTCCAGGTATTCAGATGCATTTGTGCACTTTTGCTACAACCAACACGTCCTGGGAAGGAATATGTTTGTGCTGAAATATAGAGAATTTATTTTACAGCTCTGCACAGAACTGTGTAAATCACAGTCTTGCTGCTCCATGCTAAACTTTGCTAAGTGTCAGGGTCCCTTCCTCACCTCAAGGGTGGGCTCAGAGCCCAGGCTTCGTCCACGGCCACGAGAAAGCTGCGTGGATGTGAGTATTTCACACTTGCATTTCCCTTGCTCATGTGTCCATCTGTGTCTTCTCTGAGGCTAAGGGGTGTAAAGGGGCAGCACCAGTCTTGTCTCCCTGAGCTGTCCTTTCCCCAGGTGTGTAACAGCCTATTCCCATTCCCTGGGTGTGAAAGAGCCCATTTCCATGCCTGGTCAGGCTCAGGGTGGGTCTGGAGGGTGCAAATTCGCTCCTGGTGATTTCATGCCCCAAATAAAACCCTCCTGGTGTGGCTGCCTGAGCCCTTCTCCGACCTCACCCCTGCCCATTGAGGGATCCCCTGACCCTGGCCCTGGCCTTGCTCATCTCAGCAACAGCCATCCAGTCTGCAATTGGACCTGTTCAGATGCTCCTAAGCCCTGTGAGTTGGTCCTGCTGGAGAAACCTCCATCTGCAACCTTTCTGTTACTTGCCCTGACCACAGCAGAGCATCCTCAGCTTGGAACTGCTGCTTGGTTATAGCTGGACAGTGACATATCCCATTGTGGTAGCTCCTTGCAACCTCCTGGATAAATGCACAGAGGGATTTTTTTCATATAACACGTCTTGAGAAATCAGACTGTGTCATTTCCCCAGCCATGTGCTTTTCCTTTCCGATTTCTTCCCTCTTGGGTTATGGCCTGTTTGCCTTGGATGATCTGGACGCTGTTTGCAGAGCTGTTGTTCTCCACAGCTGTGGCAGGACTCAGAGGGGGCCTTGAAGGTTTGGTCAGTTGGCTCTGCTGGGAGTGCTGGTTAGAAAAAGTGAATTGAAACTGAACCTAGTTGTCAGCAATGCTGGAAAATGTTACATCACGTGGATGGAGGAGGAGTGGTAAGAGTCAATATCAAAACAGCATAACCCTAAAGTACCTGATCTAATTGAAGATGTTCCTGCTCATTGCAGGGAAGTTGGACTAGGTGACCTTTAAATGTCCCTTCCAGCCCAAACTGTTCTACAATTCTGTTCTATTATTCAATTCATTTGAAATGAAATTCATTTACAGTTCCTGCATTCACAAAATAGGCCTAATGTCTCATGTTCTGCCTGGAAGTGCCCTGCTTGCTACATCCTGCTGATCCTGGGTCCTGCTCCATGATCCAACCCTAGGACCTGTATCTGGTCTGGGAAGGCCATGGGTGGACCCAATCCTTGCTGCTGCTGGGTCCAGGCTGGGCTCTGTGTCCTGGGAAACCTTCATTGTAAGGGTTGCCCTGTGTTTTCCCTGTTGTCTGATGCTCTGTCCAACATGTGTCGACACAAGACAGAGCAACAGAATATGAAGAAATCACAGAATCGCAGAATGGTTTGGGTTGAAAGGGACCCTAAATAGCACCCAGTTCCAACCCTTGCCATGGGAAGGGACACTTTCCTTTAGAAAGACACTTCCATTATAGCCCCATCCAACCTAACCCTGTACATTTCCAGGGATGGGTCAGCACTTCCAGGGATGGTTCTGAGTGTTGCCAGGGCCTCGATCTCCTGGTAGTCTCTTCCATCATGAGCCACCACTATCCTTTGAGGACCAAGAAACTCAATCCAGCTGCTGATGGCCTAAATCCCTCAAGAAGTCTTCTAAAATGTTACCTTCCACAATCCTAAGGAAAATATAATTTACAACCTGTTAAGACTATGACAAGGTTACTGAGTTTGATGAGCTGCCTGACCAGCCAGATAAAACTCAACTGATGCATCTGTCCACCCAACTTTCTGCACAGTGAGAAGTTCGTTTCTTGCTGATCTGAGACTCAGAGCTACCCCAATCTGAAGGGATGGTGGTAAGACAATGTTCAGGATCCCACAGGTTTTGTGAATTCCTTCTCCCTCTAGTATAAGGTGCAGACTTTGATATTGCACCCACTCTTAGCCAGACACACAGCAAACATTTGGTCTTCTGAGGTGAGTGTTTTTTGTACTGAAATCAATGTTGGTGGCTTGGTGCAGAAGTTAAAAAAGTGGGTGGCAGCAGAGGTTGCTACTAAGAACACCGTTGAATTAGAGCTACAAAGAGAAACAATAATTAAGACCTAACAAATAATTACCATGGTGGAGGGCAGCTCAAGAATGAGCACAGCCCCACATCCAGATATTTCTAGCTGCAAGTCAAACCCCACAATTAAGCTGTGATTTTGGTCATTACGAGGAGGCATTTCCAGAGCTGAGTCTTGCTGTTCACTGCCTTTATCCACCAAAATGACTGGCTGAGCATCAGCAGAAAGAAAACCCAGCATTTTGATAAATGTCATCCAAACCAGACTGGAGAGCCTGTGTTAAATGCCTCCACCAAAGCTGGATGCCAACCTGTGGGCAGAGCTGGAGCTGAAGAGAAGAGAAGGCTTTCTGGCTAGGAGGAGATGTGTTGTTTTAGAGGTTGGTGGTACCTAAAAATACCAGTATCCTCTCTTGGGAGTTCCACCATATGACAGCATGGAGAAGCAAATGTCACCATGCATTTCTCTGCCTCTTGGTCCATCTCTACCCACTCATTACTCCAGGGCACTGATCCATCAGTAAAAAAAGGGGGGAAGGAGGCTGTAGCTCTCACACGGGTACCTGGTCACCTCGTCCACTCCTTGCTTCAAGCACAGTGTCCCCAGGGGTGTCTCCACAGGCAAGTCACACCATTGACCCAGATTTCAGGGGGATGGCACAAGTGTTAATGGCTGATTTCCTTCCTGACTCTCCCACTGGTGGTGCTGCAAGGACTGTGACTTACCCTGACTGTTCCAGAGCTGCTCTTTTACCTTCCAGATAGTATTAATATCACCCACTATCAACCAGGCACCCTGACTCACTCCCTTCTGCCAGCCTTGATTCACCTGTGACAAGTGGCAGACGTGCTCTCCTTCCACACATCCACCTTACTCCTTCTGACTGCCTCGTCCTTCAGTATTCACTTGGTATTTGAAGTGCGACACGTTTGCCTCTTGCTCTGTGTTTTCTATGCAATGTGGAGACATCTCCCAAACCTGTCCTCCCTGAGCAGTACCCCAAGGCCACTTTTTGTCCTTTGACAGTCTGCAGACACCCTGCTCATTCTCCTGCTCTATAATTGCTCAACTTTCACTGGAAGCTCCCTGTGCACAGTTGTTGCTGTATGCGTAGAATCAAAGAATCACAGAATGGTTTGGGTTGGAAGGGACCTTAAAAATCATCTCATTCTACTCCCTGCCATGGGAAGGGACACCTTCCACTAGACCAGGTTGCTTGACACCTGGTTCAACCAGGCCTTGAACACTTCCAGGGATGAGGAAGCCACAGCTTCTCTGGGAAATCTGTCTGGGCACAAGTGTTAGATGTCAGGGTTTTTTGTTTCTGCTCTCATGAGAAAGGTGACAGAAAAGACCTGGAAGTCATGCCCAGGGCATGTTCTTGGAGGAGGAGTTTGTCCTTCCTACCTGAGATGGACCCATCTACAGTTTCAGAGTCATTGCCATGAAACCCAAGTGCCTTTCCAACCACCATATTGATTTATCTTTTTAATATTTTCTCACAGTTCTCAGAAATGTTTTAACATCCTCCCACCTTTTTGAAGCTACTTGGGGCAGGGAAGTTATTACCTGGCTGTAAATTACTCAGCAAGGACTGGCTGCTGTATAAGCAAGGTATAATAAAATAATAAAGCACTAGTATCCTCCATAATTAATTTGTATTAATGACTGGGATGTCTTTCCAGACTTGCTAGACCGGTGTGCAGGTTTATAGTGAATATTTCTAAGCATGGCCATTGAGCAGTGACTAATTTAAACCTCTCCTTTTGGCACAATTTTACCTGCAATGGGGTCTGTTACAGAGGTGAGAGAGGTCCATCTGCATTCCTTACATAAACTCAGTGGCAGGAGTCAGTAAACCCTGGAGAGAGATGGGACTGGGAAGAAAGTGAAGAAGAGTTGTAATAAGGGGTTTTCAAGACTCATGGTTACAGCTGGCTGAAAACCAAGGATCTCGGTTCACCAGAGATCTTTTTTGAACATAAATAAAAATAAAAATATCTTCCTGTCCAAATGGGATGGAAATTGATATTTTTCAAAATTTCCAAAGCTCCTTCTGACCTCGTGAACCAACATACTGTTTTCCCCTGTTTTGCTGAAGATGCTTTAAAAAAAGTGCTGGCCTTTTTTGACAAAACATTCCTTTGTTAGAAAACACCACTCTGGACTAACTTGCAGTCATGCTGGGGGAAGAAGCACCACTGATGGACAATGGGGCATCACTCATGAAAGAAGAAATGGGGTTTTTGTTGCCCTTATCTTGCACAGAGTTAGACACCCGCCTTGTCCACACAGCAGGTCACCTCCAGGTTGGGAGACCCAGCAGGGAGGAGCTCCCTCAGGAATGTAGATGTGACTCAGTTGTGGTGTCTCTCGCTATCATCCTTTGAAATGTTTTTGGTCAGCAATGCCCCAGATAGGGGGAAAGATTGGGAGGGGTGGGCTCAAGCAAAAAGCCCACCTGTCTGCCCTTGGTGGTTTTAAAACAGGTATTAATTACCTCCCTATCTGCTAAGCTGATCTGACCCTGTCTGCATCTTCCTCCTGAAGCTGCTCCTGAGCTGCTGTCCCTGTGCTCTGAGGGCTGGGAAGGACGAGATGGTGGCTGATTAGGGGCTGTGAGGATGTCAGTCAGCCCAGGATGGCTTTTAGCCTGGGCTGTGAAGCCGATTTGCCTGCAGAAAGGCTGTCTCAGCAGAGCTGGGAGGGTTAAACTAAGCCAGGCAATCACAGGGCTGCCATGGGATGAGCCCATGCACGTGTTGGGCAGACAGGCTTTGGCCGATGGGCTGCCATTGCCATGGCTTGGTTGTGTGTCTGAGGACTAATTTGAGTTTTGCAGCTTCTGTAGGAGCCTTTTTCAGTTTTTTTCTCCACAAATCCGAGCTGGGAATCTGGCCCTTCTGATATTTCCTGATGGCAGTGCAATGTTTTACACAGTATTTCCCTTTCTGGTTGAGCTGGTGAGTTTTTGGGCTTGTCTGGGGGAGAGGCTTTGGCTTCATGGCTTGTCTTTGGCACAGCCAAGATTTTTCCCAAAGCGTGATGTTTGCCAAGAGCATGCAGGACCCCACACAATCACAATCTCCACCCCATCCACTGGCTGTGAATGGCGTTCTCATGTCTGTGGATCTCTTGCAGGTTATGGATCGAAGTTGCAGAAGTATAGAGTGTCTCAGGTTGGGAGGGACCCATATAGATCATTGTGTCCAACTCCCTACTCCTGATAGAACTACCTAAAACTAAATCATCAATGCAGAAGGAAACATGAGCAACAACTAATAAACACATAGTGACCAGAAAATCTGTGTTTGAATGCTAATGAGCACAAGCAAACTGGCCATCTGCTCCAAAAGGGGCTGTGTTTGCCCCTGTGCAAAGGTCAGGTGAAATATTAAGCAGCTGCTGCCTCCCTCTATTGTTTTGCAGAGCTGATTTGAGATAAAGAGCTGTGGGACCCATTGCTGGAGATGGTCTGGTCCTGTTTTGTAGGATGAAGTCCGTGGCCAGGCTGCGTGGGAGATCCACACTAACTCACCATCTCATCTCATGCTTCAGTCCACAAATGCCAGTGGTTAAGATATCTCTGGATGAGCCAGGGCTTAGGAATAAATCCACAGAAGGATATGGACCTAATAGGTCTATCAGAATCAGGCCCTGTCTCCTCTGGTGAACCAGCTGTATTTTAGGTAGATCCCATTAGCTGCAACCGGGTCACTCTGGGTTATCACCTCAGCTGAAACACAGCACAACACTGGAGCAATCAGCTACAAAACTGGCATATTCCAGGGTGGAAATGCAGTAGCATCCTCTTCTAGGTAATTAACCAAGGCAACAAAGCAACTGTGTGCAAAGAGCAGATTAAATCACTGTGGATTGGTCATGCCTGCAGTAAATAAAACTGTCACTGAGGTCGTTTCTGGTGCTGCCTGGGATTATTTATAGCCACTGTCTGTAGGAGCTCTTCTGAGCAGGCAGGGAGCATAGCAGGGGCTGTGGCTGCTGGGGGAAATCATCTGTGTTTAAGTAAGGCTGGGAATGCAGGCAGAGCCACGTGGGATTCTTCTAGGTGAGCTTTTTTCCTGGCTGAAAGTATTGGTTTGTCAAATGTTGAAGCTTTCTGCATCAATGTGCCAGGCTATATTTATATGGGCAAACCAACAGGGTCAGGGCATGGGCTGTGATCACAAGTGGTGTTTTGGTGTATCCCTGGTGCATGGCCTGGACTAACCAGGACCAGTGATTGATGGGTACAGGGGATGCCATGGCTCAGGGATGGCTCCTGGATGCAGCCACACTATACCCACCACCCAGTCTGGGTATGTGCATCCCCCTGGGGGGGGGGTCTCCTGTCCAAAGGGACTCTCCAAAAATAAATCAGAGTGCTCAAATTAGCTGCTTATCTGAAGCACATGGAGAAATCTTGGCTAGAGATGTGGTCTGTGGACCACAGGATTATGTGGGTTGTACCTACAGGGTCTGTGAACACAGCTGAGAGCAGTATCCTACTGTCAGGAGGACAATGAACATGATGGATGAACTGGATAAGACTGAGAGCTGGGTGAGGAGCAGAGCAGGGGTCACATGAGCATGATGCACATCATGGCCATGCATTGCATTGCCCCAGGAAAGTCCCAACATTCAGAGGGAAACTCCATCCCAACAGCTGTGTCCCCATTACTTGCATGTGGAGGGGCATGATTGTGGGAAACCACAGGGTTTCAGAGGATTTAGGGGAAGAGGCAGAAAATGTTTTCCCCTTCAGCTGCCTGCCAGCTCTGGTCATTGAACCTCTGAAAGTTGCCTGTTGTGCTGGTCTCTGAGCCTGTTATATGGCTAAATCACCCTAAGGCAGGTTTGCCCTTGATGGCCATATTTTTCTTATTACTACTGTTATTGTTGTCTTTGTTACTATCACTGTTATTATGTCTGGGAGTGGCAGGAGCTCATCTGTGCATCTTGGGAGCCGGGAGGTCATAGAGGGATCCAGAAAGTGGATTCAGTATAGCTGTGTTGGTGCCCAAATCCTGTGTTTGTTTTCTTTGTCCAGGAAGGGTCCGGGAACAGAAGTGCTAAATTTCCTCATTTCTCATCCTCTGTGATCCCCAGGATTATTTCACTGACTTCTGGAGGGATAAATATCTGCTATAGCTTCCAGGAAGAGTCACCTGTCTGCCTGGACCTTCAGCAGTTTGAGTGACTGATGAATGTTTATAGGGAAGATGACAAACCCAAGGTTCAGATGTGACTCCAATTTTGCTTTCAAACGTAGCCAGGGCATCTCTCAAAAGAAAGCCAAGGTGGAAACACATCCTTCCTGTTTTCTAAAAACGATATCCTCCTTCCCCCCCCCAAGCCCCAGTTATGGATTTTCTACAATCCTGAGACCTGTCATTAAGCAATCCCGATCAAACAGAGTTCCCACAGGGCACATCAACCTTGTGCTCTCACCTCACTTTGGTCACTGCCTTCTAGTTTAGGATCTGCTGGGGTTGGGGGATTGCAGCAGAAGTGACATTGTCTAATGGGGCAGATGATCATAGAATCACAGAGTGGTTGGGATTGGAAGGGTCCTTAAAGTCAGTTCCAAGCCCCTGCCATGGGCAGGAACACCTTCCACTAGATCAGGTTGCTCTAAGCCCCATCCAGCCTGGCCTGGGACACTACCAGCTGTGGGGTAGCCACAGCTGGTAGTGTGGGCAACCTGTGCCAGTGTCCTACTACTCTTTGATTAAAGAATTTCCTCATAATATCTAATCCAAATCTCTCCTCTTTTAGTTTAAAACCATTCCCTCCTATCCTCTCCTTATCTACCAATGGACCAATGGAGACATAAAACACAGAAGAACCTGTAACTAATGTCCAGACTGGATATTTACCCTCTCTTTAGCTTCTTGACTTTGCATTTATTAGTGCTGATGCTCTGATTTACAACCTATGCCTTGCCTGGCAGGTGCTGCCACTGGCAAAATGTTGCAGCTTCTTTAGCAGTTGATGACCAGGTTTTAACTGTTGTATTTGTAACTCTCCCATGGGTTGGAAAACGTTATCAGCAACCAGCCTAAGCCATGAAACTCTTGGACTTCATGTGAATTTTGTCCATCTGTTTGTATAAAGCCTGCAGAAGGCAGGCAGGTTTGGCTCCTCTGTTGAAGGAGAAGCTCTGGAGGCAGACGGGGGCTGTGAGTAGCGCGGTTATTTCAGGTTGTGGGTAGACAGTTTCCGCCAGTAAATGCAGCCCTCTCACATGTGGTGAGTGGAAGAAGTGACTGAGATTTGCATCTTTGCCTGGCACTGGCTTGGAGGTGAGAAGCAGCTCAGCTGCTCAAAACCAGAGTCACGGCTGCGATCGCAGGGGGAAGCGAGGGGGAGGATGTCACCACATGTCACAGGCAGCCATTTCCAGTAATTGGTGTGTGCTTAGGCAAAGCTCATGTTTAATTTACCACCAGGCAGATGTTGGAAAGCTTTCCCACTGCTCGGTCACAGGGCTTGAAGTCTCCTTTTTCTTCTCTGCTGTTGCTGCAACAGAGGCAACTAGCAACACTGATCTTATGATATGTCTCTTCATGTGGTCTCTTAGTGAGAAGGTTTCTTCTAGTCAATTCATGTGAATTGTGATTGAAGTGCGTCCTGGGCCGCATCACAAGAAGTGTGGGCAGCAGGTCAAGGGAGGGGATTCTGCCCCTCTACTCCACTCTTGTGAGACCCCAAATGCAGAGCTGCTTCCAGCTCTGGGTTCCAACAGCAGAAGGATTTGGAGCTGCTGGAGAGAGTACAGAGGAGGCCACAGAGGTGCTCAGAGGGCTGGAGGACCTGTACCATGGAGACAGGCTGGGAGAGCTGGGGGTGTTCAGCCTGGAGAAGAAAAGGCTCTAAGGAGACCTTAAAGCACCTTCTGGTACCTGAAGGGGGCTTATAAAAAAGAGGGAGGGTGGCTTTTTACACAGGCAGATAGTGAGAGGGCAGGGAGGAATCATTTTAAACCAAAAGAGGAGAGATTTGGATTAGATGTTATGAAGAAATTCTTTACTCAGAGAGTAGTAAGGCACTGGAACAGGTTCCCCAAGAAATTGTGGATGCCCTATCCCTGGAAGTGCCCAAGGCCAGGCTGGATGGGGTTTGAAGCAACCTGGTCTAGTGGAAGGTGTCCCTGCCCATGGCAGGGAGTTGGAACTGGATGATCTTTCAGGTCCCTTCCAATCCAAACCATTCTATGATTCTACGATTTTATGAGTTGCTGGTCTGGCAGAACTGGTCCTGGCCCTGGATGCCTGAGGAGAGGCATTGTTGGACCTGAATTTGGCCCTACCAATGCCCCACGTCTAAATTGCATGAGATGGGGCCAGGTGCTTTGGGTTACCTGTGATGGAGCTGCAGTCGCAGCTCCTTCTGGCTTTGCTCAGGAGATGGATGTCAGAGGTGCCAAACTCCCTGACTTTGCCTTTGGAAATTCAAGTCCTCCAGTCAGGAAATTACAGGACAATTAGGTCATGAGGGCAGTACCTAGAGGCTGACCAAGATGCCACCATTATTGCACTGGGACTTCCATGGATGTGGAGCTGTGGATAGGCCTTTGCCATGCTGAATTAACAACCCAGATGGTTTTATGCAGAGCCCAGAGGCTGTGCACTGGGAAGGTAGTGTGGGTGGGTGGGAGGGGAGAAGATGAGGATCCAAACCATACCCGTTCTTTAGGTGCACAAATCTAGCAAATCCCTTGCCAGCTACTGCTTACATTACAGAACATACTGGGAACAGGGTTCATTAGTTATGCAAAGCTGCTTGGTTATGAAAATAAAGTCTCAGATAAGCCAAACTACCCAGTCATGAAGTCCACAACAACAACAACAACAACAACAACAGAAAAATAGCTTTTAGAGAGATGTGAAAACTGTGCATCAAGTCCTATCTCATCTCCCAGACAATGCACTGGCTCCTTGTCTCCTCCTTCTCTTGCCCACGGGATGTTTTAGCTCCAGCACTGAGCAAAGAGAAAGGCATATGTGACCTAAATCAGGTTTTACTTCTGTTCACATCCCTCCGGCCTGAGTAAGCAGCAGAGGATGTGACTGAGAGCACACACGGTGCCTCATCGCCTCCTCTGCTTCAGGTCTTCTTCTCCCTTTGCCAGAGGTGACTTTGACTCACTCTATGTTTAGAGAGATGCTTCTTCTTTCCCCACGCCTCTCATTAAACCTCCCTGATCAGCTGGTCCCCAGCCCACCTCTGCAGCTTTTCTTGTTACACCAAGCAGCGCTGTCCGACAGGACCTGCGTCCCAACCCCCCTTCGAAGGGCTGGGAAAGGACGGGAAGAACCCCGGAGACCAACAAAACAAACACAAAAAGGGCTCACTTGATCAGCCTAAGTGCCAGCCCCACCCTGGGGTGTGGAATAAACACTGGCAGGTGTTTATTCATCGCCACTCAGCATCCAAATATTTGTTTCTGTGTGTCACGGGGGCACACACTCACATCCATGGGGATGATGCCTTCGTTCCCAGCAAGCCTGGGCACACTTCTGTCTGCTAAGGCAGGGGAGGAAAAGAGCCTGCAAGATTTGTTATAAAGAAGCTGTGATTTCTAGCAATTTGACGTCTAGATGCACAAGGATATTTCTCTTTGGCTATCTGAACTCCTGCACCACACATTTGTCTATCCATTTGTAATCTTGCAGTCACAAATATTTGCATACATATGTATGCATGAATTTGTATTTAGCACACATGTGTATATATCCACCCACATTCACCTACGTATGAACACAGTGCTGGAAAAGATAATCTGGATGCCTTGGCATTAATGATGCATAAATCTGATGTTTGCAGAAGTGAATACGTAGCAGATGATGCCATTTCAGTCTTGGCATACACACATATACATCTTTTCTCCATCTGTCTAGTCATGAACATATAGGTGTGCTTAACACCAGTATGTACTTTTACAGGAATGTTTATGGGATGAATTAAGATAGCACACAGCACTGGTTATCCATGCCAGAATAAACCTCAGCAGAAACAATAATTAAAAATCACAGAATAGTTTGGGTTGGAAGGGACCTTAAAGACCACTTTGTTCCACCCCCCTGCCATGGGCAGGGACACCTTCCACTAGACCAGGTGGCTCCAAGCCCCATCCAATTTGGCCTTGAACGCTTCCAGGGATGAGGCAGCCGCAGCTTCTCTGAGCAACCTGTTCCAGTGCCTCACCACCCCCACGGGGAAGAATTTCGTCCTACTATCTAATCTAATCTAAACCTACTCTTTGTCACTTTGAAGCCATTCCCCCTTGTCCTATCACTACATGCCTTTGCAAACTGTTTCTTTTCATCTAAAAAAATAAAAATCACAGGCCTGCTGTGTTCGGCAGAATCAATATGAACCCAACGCAGGCATCAATGTCCTGATCATCTGGATGTAACTGTTAAGAGAAGAATGTATTGTCCTTGTGGGACTAAAGAGGATAAGTTCCTGGTTGACCCCACGACCACTAAAGCACTTCATCCACAGACTGACTTAATTAGGCTGCAGGTAAAACCTGGAGGTGTGGCACCTGGGAGAAAAGCTTTAACTGTGAGCACACACAGCCAGTGATAACGACCCTTTGATCTGTCCCAGCTTTATGGATGTTAGGGAAAATGTCTTTAGGGTAAGCAAGGTGGAAATGTTGACCATGTTGATTAGATAAGGGTGTTCAGTAAGAAGCTTAATTTCCTTCCTAAAATGGTCATGATGACTTGCTATGTGATGAGTAAGGATGGGCTGCTAGAGGTCAGGGAACTGGCCCCAGGGGAAGGTTTTTTTCACTGTCTTCAAGCAAGTGAAAGGGAGGGGATTTGTCAGCTACTCTGAGTAGTTTATGGATCTGGGATTGTATTCAGATGTGATCCTTGGGGCATTTCTCCTTTGCCCTGGTGAGACTTGTGAATCTGAATTGATGACTCAAAGAGGCATTGAGTGCAACATGGAGATTCTTGTTCTGGCCCAAGTCTGGCTGCCTCTATATAAGGGCATGTTTTACCCTTAGCAGTGACAATCTACTTTTATAGTCTTTGTGACACCAATTAGTTAGGAAGACACAAGACTTTACTGAGATATCCCAGCACCTGTAGTGCCCACACTACAGTTTAACTTCAAGAGAAAGGAAAGTGATGCCCAGCTCCCAGCAAAAGTAGGAGGTGTGATACCCAGTTCAGACTTAGGTGACAAAATGTCCATGTGTCACTGATTCAATTGATTTCATAGGGAGCCAGGGTCAGGCAGATCAGGAGACTGCTTTAAAGAGGGATAGAAGGCACAACTCAGTCACACAAGAAAGGGGCTCAATATGACATGTGCTGCACCTGAAGTCATCCTTCCACTGCTTGTTGCTGTGAGTACCTCTAAATGTGCATTTCTTCCACAGGTAGGTATCTATCCATGTATGGAACAGACACAAATTTGCATTTTTCAGCTAAGAAACCTTTGTGGTCCCAGATCCCAGCCACCATAGGTATGGGCTTCTCCGGTCATACCACTACATGTACATCACCTACCTTGCCGGCCAAAGGAGCACCTTATCCTATATTTTTTTTCATGAAACCATCAGAAGAATAGGCTAGGGAAGACTGGGAGGTCAAGGTACTCTTTTTCAATCAGATGTGTCAAGTTCCATTTAAGATACAGCATGTTCTATCAGATAAGGGGAACTATGTTGACTCCTGACCTGAAATCCCATGGCACACAGGCTGTCACAAGTTCCCGGCGGTTTCACGGTAACAGTGGCAGACAGTGGCTTGGAGCTGACTTTGCAGCACTTCTGTAACTGGAGACACACTTCTGAGGCTATAAATGTAAATTGCATCTCCAGAGATTGCTGAGATCAGAAAAAGAAGGCCGTGAGCTGCTTTGTGGCCATGTGGAACCTTCCAAATAGATTGGGAGTGGGGGAGGCATTATACAGGGCTGCTGTTCAGGAACAGGGGTCTTCTGTGATCCATGGCCTGTTGCCATTTTCATACTCCCAGTATAAATTAGACCCTCTAGCCATCATCCACAGCTTATGGTCCCACTTCTCAGAACTTTCAAATCCTGCTCTGCACTGAACCCGAAGTGTCCCAGGTTTCAGTGACAAGGTCTCCCTGTGTTCTGTTGTAAGAAGGCAACAGAGTGGGAGAAGGCTTTTTGGGAGGGTGGGAGTGGGTTGACCGGGGCTCCTTGATGGGCTCCAAGGTCTTCAGCGCCATCTACTGCCACGCTAAATCTCCGCTTCCTTGTGTTCCCTCCAGGAATGGCTTTAGAGGATATTTTCGGCATCATAAGATGTGAACTGCCTCGAGTTTCTGTAGGCTGAGTGCAAATTAAAAAAAAACATGCCAGTGTCTGGAGGCAAAAACCTGGTGCCATTTCCCTTAAAAATTCATAGAAAGGGAAAGAAAAAGCAAATGCTTGAGGATTGGTAACTTGCAATGATAAAAGCCAGGCAAATGGTAACAACTGGGAGCTGCAGTGTTGTTTTTTTCTGATCTGTGGCTGCCTATAGAATCTTCTCCACTGTTTGCATAAAGTTATGAAGGGAAGATTGAGTAGATCATTCAGTGAAGGTCAGAGGGAAACAGATATGTTACCCAGACAAGCTGTGGCTGCCCCATCCCTGGAAGTGTTCAAGGCCAGACTGGATAGGGCTTGGAGAAATCTGGTCTATCGAGTCTGCTCAAGTCTCTTTCTTCTGTAGAATGAAGCCAAAGGCCAGGCAGAAGCTTTAGCATCTCCAAGTCCTCAGCATTCTACACTTGAGGCAAGGGGGAAGACAAACCACAAAGTTTAAGTGTTTCACATCATTTGTAAAGCCATCAGAGAGAATTAAAAGGGTTTCAGCATAATGGAAATGAGCAGCACTTGGATATCTTCTGGTGTGAGCAAAGGTGTGATCTGGGGCTCCAGAAAAAAATGCCAATCATTTTTAGTGGAACTTGCCCTTATTTAGGGAGTACAAAGTCTTCCAGGTGCATAAATTGCTGATCCCAACTCAGCAAAATTTTTTGCTCCTGTGTTTACCAGTAGCCAAGGATCATAGAATCAAAGAATGGTTTGGGTTGAAAGGGACCTTTAAATATCATGTAATTCCAACCCTCTGCCATGGGCACGGACACCTTCCACTAGACCAGGCTGCTCAAAGCTCCGTACATTTGTTTGCATTTAATTCTTCTGGTTAGTGAAACCATTACTAGGAATTGAAATCAGTTTGAGCTAATGACAGGGGCTGTGGGATGGCTCTAAGTCACAATTTTGACAAAATGTGCACATTCAACTTTAAATACCTCTCCTGTGATCCATGAACAGGGCAGGTAATCCTACAAGTGGCCTGGACTTGATCTAACGTCTCGGTTGAAAGATTTGGGAACTGATCTCAGCATGCTCCCACACCAAACACTTTGCTTTCCCCAAGGTCTGATACGCTGTCAGATTCTCTGGGTCCTGGGGAATAGAAGGAAGCAGCTTTTGAAAAACTTGTAGCCCAAAAGGAGTGTAGATTTTGGAGGAGAAACTGAAAATTGGAGATTGAGCTTGTTAAAAACAGTTTGCTTAGTGACACCAACAGTCATCTAGGAGTGCTTGTGGACTGGGAGTTAAATACGATGCATAAATACATGCATATCCTTCTAGTAAGGATTTGATCAACCTGAACCTGATTTGTTAGGACAGCAGTAGATATTAGAAACAACTAGGAGGTTTCCACTAATGGAGGTTCAGAACGTATCCCAGTATAATTGCAACCTAAATGCTTCTGCTGAGCTCCAGCTGGTGTTGATTCATCACCAACCTTCTGCAGCAGATGGTTGGGTAAATTAGGAGTGCTGTGTATAGCAACGTGTAGGCTTTTTCCAAGGAAAACAAACAAAAAACCTCAGTGTGGTTTCTGCAGGAATGAAACTCCAGCTGAAACACTGGCTTTGTCCCTCTTCTGAAATGCAGTCCTGTTGACCACGTCTGAAAGGGCACGAGTAATGCAGCCTCCTCTAGACCACAGAAAACCTCCTGAAAAACTATGGTTTTCACCAAATTCTTAGCAGCACCTTTTCTGACTTGCTTGTGCTGCTGCTCCTGGTGTGCTGAATGTCTGGATGAAGGTACACTTGTGCAAACACGCCCAAATTCCTCGTGGGCATCGCCCAGGTCTCCAGTTGGGAAATTTGACATGCAAAATGGGACCCTGATCACACTGCTGGATGCTCCAGGGATGAGGTGTTGTAATCAGCCTTTCTGGGACACCTCGTAGGCATGTGATAAGATTAACACATGTTCTCACTCACCTTTGGTGTTCCAATGTACATCCCTCTTTGGCAGTCCAGCACCTCGGTATGAGGAAAGCTGGGTTTCAGAAGTTCACAGTGACCTCTCTGATCCCAGACATCTCTGTGACTGAAAAGGACAGGCCTGGGATTGAATTATTTGACTTTCCAGTGCTTCGACTTACATAGATGCAAATTACTGATAAGAAGTTCTTGGAGATCTCTGCAAACTGCATCATGTCTTGCTTATGTAGGAGTTAATTATTCTAATTATTAAATCCTTTTTACTACCAGTGATTCGGCACAAAGGAATCTACCTGAGGTGATGGGACAAGGAGATTTTTACGCTGCTCAATCAGCAGGATTTGGAAAGGAGACATCTGAGCTCTGTTTCTGCATCTGTGACTGAGATTCCTCCAAGACCTTGTCCAGGACATTCAAACGTCTCTGTGGGTCACATTACCCCTACGTAAAACAGAGGGAACACTGAGTACTCTGCAGGAGGGTGAATTCCTCACTGTCTGCAAGGTGAGTAGAGAGGCCTTGAGTGCCAGGGAATGTAAAGATCCTTATCACTTTCCAATTTGTGGCTTCAACTTTCGACCTCAGCATCCATGCTGTGCTCGGGAGGGGCCTGGGATAGCACGTTTGGTTCTGGATTATGACAACCAACAGGAACAAAGGGATCCACACTGCTGGTACAAAATGCTCCAAAATCAGGGGAAGAAAGAAAAAAACTTGGACTACTCTGCCCTATTCAGGAGGCCAGTCTGGATAGGGCTTGAAGCAACCTGGTCTAGTGGAGGGTGTCCCTGCCCACGGCACGGGAGTTGGACTAGTTGACCTTTCAAAGGTCCCTTCCAACCCAAACCATGCTGTGATTCTGTCCTAAACACACAGTAACAGACATTGTTAAAGTTCTGTATATTAATAGGCTCTAACCTGCAGGACAAGCAAAGAGTTAAAAATAGATACCATTTCCCCTGTGGAAAAAAAAGGGACATCTTCAATCTGTTCTTACCCACCACAGGGTCGTCTCTTACACCTGCCCTTCATCCTTTGCTGTCAGTAGTGCCTTAGCAATTTTTTTCCTTTATTTCATTTTCATTTTTTTCCAGGTTCTTGTCTATTCTGAATTATCTGTGGAAGACCTGTAAGAGTAACAAATGATCCTGTGAAGGACACAGCTTGCCATGTGTCTTTCACCCATCTTCAGTGATAGCTTGAGGTAGAATTGCCTCTTCAGTCCCACTTTACGCATGTATTGTACAGAATTGTGGTCACTTGCAGTGCTGAGAGGAATCACACCAAAATAATGGGGAATAAATGTGAGTCTCACGTGTGGTACAAAGTCATCCAACACAGAGAGTTTCCATTTTTCTCACCACTCCCTGATGTTTAGAGCCTGCTAACATGGTGATGCTTGAAACAATAGTGAGCAAAAACAATTCAGGGAGAGGTGTGATGTTGAACTTGGCCAGAGCCTCCCAGGAGTTCTAAAGCGCTTGAAGATCCTTAGATGGAAGACAGACTGTAAGGACAAGAACATCATTATTAGCAGTTTAAATTCTGCCTTCCAGGCGCGTGAAGTATCCCAAGGTCAGGGCAAAAGAGAGCTGCAGGCCTCGTGCAGCAGTGGAACTTGATCCTTGCTGCAGGGTGAGCTGCTAATTGGACTTTGTACCGCCTCAGACAACATTTCAAAGTCACAAGTTGCCTGCGAGAGTCGAAAATGGAGTTTTAAAGCAAGCAGATAATTCGTCAGCCTGGGATGAAAAACCTGAGATTTAATTTTGAGAAGTTCTCAAAGACACAAGGTGGAATAACACCGTTCTTAACAAATTAATCTCTTGGTCTGGGTGCTGACCTGGATTTAGCTCCTGGAATATTGGAAGATTTTATTCTCACTTTTCAGGCATTACCAGTAAAATAATGTATTTTGTGTGTGTGATTTTGTTTGTTTGCTTTTTTGTTTTTACTTTCCTTCCACATCAGAAATTTTGAAGAAATGAAACCAGAAGTAAAACTTCAGCAAACAAGGAGCTACATGTACTCATTCCTGGAAGCTTATTGCCTGGATTTGAGGAATACTGGAGCACTGTTTTAGGGATGCCCTTAGGTGTGAAGTGCTCCAATCCTGCACTGCAGTTGCCTCTGGCTGCAAAATTAACCAACAAAAGAGAAAAAGCATACCTTATTTTGGCAAGAAGGACCACAGGGTCCTTCCTGGCAGGGTCAGGGGTGCTGCAAATTCACCAGTGTGGCATTTCCACATGTGTTTTCACCTTAGAAGCAAGGCCCAGGGCACCCAGGTGCTGGTCACTGCCCCAAACCAGTTCTGCATGCTGAGCACTGTGGAAAGCACTGGGAGGACTGGTGTGCACAGTTACTGTAAAATGCTGTGTATGGTGGTAAAATGGTCACTGTGACATCCCTAGAAGAAATAGAAAGGGAAAGGCAGCCCTGGCTTACAGTTGGTCTTTCTTGAACCCTTGATCCCAGGATCCATCAGACTCATTGACCAGAAATGCTTTATTTTCAGTAGGAATGGTTGTGTCAAAAGGCTATTTGCCTCTGGTTCTTCCCCTTGAGCTTTGCACAAGACCCTCCAGGTGAAAATCAGGTTGTTTGGTCCCATTCACCTCTGTGGTGCATGCACTGACAACTTGAGCCAAAAAGTGATGAGTCGCAGAGTCCAAAGCTCTTCTCTCCTCTGTGATGTTCCTCATTGAGCTCTGGAGTTGGCCCAGCTGCCAATGCTCTGTGAAATCTCCTGGGGCTAAAGTTCAAGATGGCAGGAAGAGTCAGCTCCTCCCCTGGAGATAACCAACACGTGGAAGGGACGGGTGATGCCTCTACCTGGACCTTGTACACCTAGTACCTGCTGCTAGAAATCTGAGAACCCCTGAGGTAAATCCCAGGTCAGACTGTACAGCAACAGCAGGATGCTCCTCCCATGGACCTGTTGTTCCCTTGGGCCCAGCAGAGCTCAGGAGGAAGGATTTTCCTTCCCAAAATCTCCTTTCATCTTGGTGAGAACAGAGCCATGGGAACAGAGCTGGCCCTGCCTTGATAAAAACTTTCATCCCCCCTTCCCTGAAACCTCCACAGGAGCCCCACCTGATGAACACCTTGCTGGATGAAGCCCATACTCCTGTGAGGAGGAACAAATCTGTCCTCCAGAGAAACTCAGTTCCAGTGGGAGACCTCTTCAAGGATCAACCATGCTGGGCCATTAGGTTATTTTGCATAAGAAAATGAGACAGCATAAATGAGAATCAGTCCCCCAGCCTTCCCTTTTGGGTTAGTGTCATCCAAAGAGCAAGGCTGGACTCTCCTTGGCTGACTCTGAAGGCTGGAGAGGAACTTTTTGCAAAGGTGTGCAGAGACAGGGTAAGGAGGAATGGCTTTAAACTGAAAGAGGGTAGATTAAAGTTAAATATTAGGCATAAATTCTTTATTGTGAGGGTGGTGAGGCACTGGCACTGGTTGCCCAGAGAAGCTGTGGCTGCCCCATCCCTGGAGCTGTTCGAGGCCAGCTTGGATGGGGCTTGGAGCCACCTGGTCTAGTGGTCTAGCTGTCCCTGCCCATGGCAGTGGGGTGGAACTGGATAATCTTTAAGGTCCCTTCCAACCCAAACCATTCTATGATTCTATGATGATGTTCCTGTCACGTAAATTCCTTTGGGACCATGTTGCCACTAAAACAGCTGACAAGGACAACATGATGCAAGACAAGGGACAAGACTCATTTTCTCATGTAATTGTGTGCTATTTCCATCCAAAAAGTAGAGAGACACAATAACATTACCTGCTGCAGTTCCACCCTTTGTGAGGCCTGGGAGGAGATGTTGGTAATTAGACTCTGACTCATGAGGGTGCGAATTTCAGCTCTAATGCTCTGCTAATTAGCCTACACTTCCTGATCAATAGAGGGGTAATTATGAGATTAGGGTTAATGGGTCAGACTCATTGAAAGCTTCCTATCTGTATGTCAGATTAGCTGAGTCCTGCTGTCATTAGTTTTACCTTTCCAGGTTGGTGGTTACAAAGGAACAAGGGGCAGAAATGGGTGGAATTTCCCTCTTTTTTGCACAGGGAGATCCCTACACCGAGATTTTTAGATGTGAGGTGGGGGTCTAGGTTCTCATCAGCAGATAACTAACCACTGGATCCAGTGGTGTCTACAGAGACATTGATCCTGCCCCAAAGGGCACAGCTGGGAGGGATTCATTTGCCTAAACACAGCTGCCAAATGCAATGGTTGCCCTGGACATCCACACAGACCTGGCTGATATTGCGCAGGGAGAATCATTCCCCCTGGAGGGAGGAGAGACAAGAGTCCTGGAGACACCTCAACTATCTATAACAACATGTGTACAACTTAAGCATCTACTGTGTCCAACCAAGTGAGCCATGAGGGTTTCAAACAAGCTCCAGGCAGAAACATGGTGCTGATCCATGATTCCTTGGAGATAAGCACCTCCCAACTCTGGCAATAGGATGAGAAAAAGCAGATTCATTTTGGTGTTTATAGGCTTATTTTGCTACCTCCAGAGAGTGGGAAGCTCCCACTAATAAGTCTCCAGGGACCAAGTCACCTCCAAGAGAATTTTGCTCCCATGACTGTGCCTTGACCCAAACTTTAGACATACTAAGGTCTTCCAAATGATGGTTTTCTTATGTCCATTGAATCCTTTGCTTCTCTGCCACATGTCAGGCAAAAATGGTTCCTGCAGCATTATTCCAGTGAGGTGGTGTGAGGGGACCTATTTTGCTACGGCAGGCCCTGTTCAAGTAGCAGGTTGGCTGAGAACCAGATATTCATCACTCAGGTTTGCAGTTTTCATATTTCCCTCGCAATGGGATCTGAACCAAACCTTGACTTTGCTTTTCAGGCAATGCCCTGACAGTTTCAGTCATTTTAAGTAATTTTTCCTTTATTTTTTAAGGTTTAAAGAAGAGTTATTCGATCCTGCTGTATTATAGAATCATAGGATCATTAAGGATGGAAAAGACCTCGAAGATGACCAAGTCCCACCTCTGACTGAATACCACCTTGCCCACTAAACCATATTTTGAAGTGCCACATCTACAAGTTTTTTGAAAACTTACAGGGATGGTGCCTCCACCACTTCCTTGGGGACCCTGTTCCAGTTTTCTTTTCACAATTCCTCAAGATTTTTTTCCACACCATTGAAATTCCAGAATGATTCAGTTGTCTTTAAAGTCTCAGACTTTTTTTTTTTTTGTTTTCCAAGAGGCAGAGCCACGTTGTAGCCTCTCTTCTGGGATATTTGCAGCCAAACACTGGAATAACCAACACACCCAACAGCAAAATCTAACTTCTGCCCATGAGGACATTCAACACAGATGTGGCTACTTTTGGGGACACAAAGAGTTTCTTATCCAGCACATCAAACAACTGGATTCACTCTTTGTTGCTCACGCACCAGGAGTGTCTTTCACAGAGTTACTCCAGATAACCCAGCTCAGGCAAAACCTTATTTATTTAGTAGTAATGGTCCCAAATAACCCAAATAACCCAAATCTGACCATAGAAAAGGGACAGTGTTAGCATCCAAGGCTTTCCTGTGCTGTGCTCTGCTGTCCTGTTTCCCTGGGACCTTCACTCCCACCCTGGTGCTCCTCTCGGAGCTGCAGTGTCTTTGGCTCCGTCTTTTTAAATCACAGTGGATGAAAAGCAAATCTGTGTGTATTCACAGATGTTCTCCATTGCCAGGGACATATTTTCCATCACCAAACATGCCACGGACAGAATTTTGCTGCTTTCAGTGTTTTGAAAGTTATTAGTATGAATTTACTGGGATAGCATTCAGGAAAAATGTGGTTGTGTGTTTATCTTGTCATATTTTCCCTTAGGTCACTGCTGTCAACCAAAATACTGGGCTAGATGGCCCTAGTGTAGTCATTTTTATGTTATTTTCTACACATAAATACAACACTTTTGTTGTTTGTACTCTCTGATTCCAGTCCACAGTGCACAGGATGAGCACAAGAGTGGGATGAGAGAGGATCAGTCCAATGTCACCCCTGAAATGAGGGGAAACAAACATGCAAGAATATGATGAGCACAAAAGCAGATGTACAGGATCAGATTGATGGTCCACATGGACTACAGCCAGCAGTGACTGAGCAGAATATGGCAGCCTTCTCCTAGGAAAGCCTTCCAGTGGCCTGTGGCTGTGAGTTTGCCAGTCATGGACAAGAATTGCCCATGACAAGCAGAGTGGGAACCCATCCTGGATTCTGGTGTTTGCTAAGTCATGCTGAACTCAGCATCCTTGTTGTGTTGTCACCCAAACTGATGTGTCCAGAGGCTCAAACAACTCAGTCCTGCTTTCTTTGTAGTGGAGATAGAGTTGGTGAGACCAAGGCATATACAGAAATACTCATGGGAAGGGCTGAGGTTGTAGGGAAAGTCTTGGCCTGAGCTGTTTGGAAGGTGAGGTTGATCAGCTCTGGACATAGCTGTTGGCTGTTTTCAATCCTGTTTCTTCTACCCTGGGTCTCAGCTGTTCAGATTAAAGCACTGAACTTAAATATCAGCAAGGGAACTGTGCAGAAATTCATGGGGATCTGCAGGATGACGATCAGTGGGTGTCAAAGTGGTTGTATCCATATTTAGGCACCAGAGAGGATAAATTGGGAGAGCTGAGAGGGCTCAGGGAAGAGGACAGCTTCACCTCTGCGTGCACTGAAGAGTTGTTCTACCATCTTCAATCCCAAGCCTGGAAATGTGGGAAGCTGGAGGAGAGGTGCTTCAACCTGCATCCGTGACAGAGGGGCAGCAGGTGCTGCTGATGCATTGTCATCCCTGGTCAATAGACCACCAGCCCTGGAGGAAAAGCCAGTCCAAAATCCCTGCCCTGAAAGCTTGATATCAGCCAAAATCAAAAGTCTGACAACAGCCAAATCAGACCTGGGAATGTCTTCTCTGATCCCTCAGCACAAAACTTCCCCAAATATTTTAAAGATATTGAAAAAGTGCCCCTTTGCACTTGCTTGGAATATTATTTATACCTTTTATGAACAGGATGCCAGTTTTCACGGAGAAATAATTCCAGACAGAGTTATTAAAAGATTAAAAAACACACCCAAAAGGAAAAAAAAAAAAAAAAAGAAATCCAAAGTGAAAAAACAAATATCCCTACCAGAACTCCGGGGCGTTTCTCATAACATCTTGCTTATGTTATGAAGTCTGATTTTTTTTTAAATTTGTCTTTTTTTTTTTTTAAGGGATGAGGTAGACTCAGTTATTTTGCTGAAATTCATACAGCCTGCTGATAAACCAGATTAAAAGTCTCCTTGTATAGTGCAGCAAGAATCTCCCCAGCCCTGTAATCTTGTTGGTTCCTGTACTAACAGGAGATGCCTTGCTTGCATCTCCAACAGGCTCATGCCTTGTTCTCGTGACAGCTCATAATTCACCCTTGGTGTGAGCACGTGTCACCTGTGGCACGGCAGCTCCCTGGGACTTGTGACTCCCCGTGGTGCTGAGTCACAGCCCCAGGTAGTGTTTGCAATGGGCAGGTGATCACTTTGTCCTGGAAAGAAAAGGGGATGAGGTTACAGGTGGCTCTACCTGGACAAAGAATTGAGATTTCAGGGAAGTGAACCTGAAAATCATGGAAAGAATATATATATATATATACACAAAAATAATTTAAAAAAACCCACAGAAATATTGTGGTTTCAAGTAAATTTCAGTGGAAACTGAGAATCTGTAAAATGATGAAGGATTTTAGGTGACTTGTGTTTAGGCTGGTGCAAAATTTGCTGTGCTGAAACACACCATAAACAGCACCAATACTGGATGTACAGGGGCTTTCCCTGAAAATGTTCAAGGCCAGGTTGGATGGTGCCCTGAGTAAGCTGATCTAGTGGGTAGCATCCAAATCTTTCAATGACTCTTGGATATTAACACACACTGCATAGGATGGAATAAATGCTTCTTTTTAAAAGAAAAAGTGAGCATACAGCATCAAGCAGGGAAAGTAGATGTGTTTAAAGAGTTACTAACGTTTGTTTGAGGCAGCAGATGCTGGGCATGTCTCAAATACCTTTACTGCTTCTTTCTTTTTTTTTTTTTTTACAAGTCACAGAGTCTCAGGGAGATGAAGTCACTCTCAGAGGTAACTTCAGGACATGGAAATCACCTCGAAGCTGCCTTATGTCTATACCAGGTGTTCTGCAGTACAGTTTACTTTATACATACTTCTGCCTCTTGAGATACCAGGAACCAAAACAAAGCACTGTGATCCACTTTCTCTTGTTTGGTCATTAAAAATCACACTGATTCCTTATAGCAGGCATGCTGCAGCTCAGGTCCAAATATGGTTTTAGAGGAAACTCAACATCCTCTCTCTAAAAAAAAGAGAAAAAACACCCCACTGAACAACTTCCCCCCTGCCTCCCCTGTAATTACAGTTTGACATAATGAGTGGTGTTTATTAACTTCAGCTCTTGGAGTTGATGTCACCGCTGAGTCGGGGTCCGGGAAATCTCTGAGTCATGTGGAAGATGCAGAGCCAGGAAATGTCAGCAGAAGAAAGAGAAGTAAATACTGAGGTGAAACACGTTAGAAGCTGGTGGCAGCTTCCTGTAAGAAGCTGTGGGAAGCTGGAGAGCAGTGGATTAAATGTCAATATTCCACTTGGTTGACAAATTAAGGCGTAATGTCTCCCTGTCGTGTTGCCTAAGGGTGTAGAGGAGAAGGGAGACAACATGCTCTAATGTGACCCAGGGTCCTGGATTGTAAACTGTCCTTTTTCTTCACAGCTTCAGATGACTGAAAAACAATCAGTGCCTCTGTGGAGGGATGGGGGAAGTGCAACCCATTTCCACCTCTGTTCATTTTCCTCCCAGACCCAGCCTTGCAATATGTGGATTAGGTCTGGATGATGCTGAGGGCTTTGGTGACTTTAAAGGCTCAGGACTTGGGCTGAGAGGGTGGTCTTGGCACGAAGCACAGCTTTGGATGGGCAGAAGCTCGCTGTGGATCCTGACTGAATTCAGCAAATGATTGCAGATGAAAAAAAATTGGAAGCATCATTTCTTTTAAAAGGTAAGGTTCAGACATCCCTTAGTAGCCACTGACTGCTAAAATTTACAGTTTTTAATTTTGCTCCTCCATTTTTACCCACTTTATTGGTGGGAGGTTTTCTATCACTAGAGAAGGAGAAGAAAGGGGGAAATCTTGTGGGGAGAAGATAAACCAAGGACCCATGAGACCCTGATGCTCTACACTGAGTATAAACTCAGACTGAGCTGCTTCTTTTCCAGGTAGCTTGGTGAGGTGTCTGCAACCACACAGGGCTAAGGCAGACCATGGCTTCTGAAAAAGTAGAAAAAAACCCCACAAAACCAATGTATGAACAAAACCCCAAGGCTATTTTTTTAAACTTTTATTTTAAATTCCAGTTTTGCCCAGTGAGATCATCTTAGTTACAGTGGTGCAGGGCCTTGTATAGACAAGCAGAGGACCAGGTAAGGAGAGAAGAAGATTTTTTTTTCTCTCCTGCGTTAGTGAAAACGTCTGCCTGGTGCCTTCAAGTGGAGCTGGCATGTTCCTGCCTGATCTGTTGAAGACAATCAAGTTTCACTTCACTGTGGGAACTTTGCCTGTGGTCTGAGTTTGCCGTCACTTGCAACATCTCCTATTTTTCTATACAAAGCTTTTGTTTGCCTACACTGAAGCACAGCAGACTTTAATTGGATTTTACTTCTGCAACTGCAGCCCTGAGTAAGGAAATGGAGGGTGTGAGCACAGGGAGAGTCCAGGACTTTGGTTTCAACACTGGATGTGCCTGGTCATGGAGCAGAAAGGACACGTTCTCACTTTCCTCTCAGCTCCTTGCATGTGGTAGCACATTGCAGCTGCAACAAGGAGGAAGCTGCTGATTTAGGTTTCCTTTCAGGTGCATTCTTTTACAGCATGACTTATTTTGTGTCCGTCTTTGCCACGTGATTTTTTTTTTTTACATCTTTTTTGTCGAAAATAAAAACATCTCTTGCCTCTGAGGGACGTGTGTGTGCAATATAGAGATGGTGGAGTGGTGTGAGAACAAATTTAAGAGGAATGTCCCAGTGAGATGGGCCTGCACCAGAAATCATGAACTTTTTCTTCAGTTTCTCAAAGTCATTGAGAGAAGCTCTTCACAATCTTCAGCCTCTCAGAAATCCCAAAGTTGATGCTGTGGCTCAGTGAAGATCTTGGTTGCATTTCTTTTCAACTGAACTTTCTGGTGGGTAGAGAAGAACTTTTATTGGGATGCTCAGCAATGGTATCTTTCGTATTGTAATTATTTTTGTGTTATTTTACAGAGCCCAAAGGTAAGCAGCTACTTCTAAAAAGAGGAGCAGCCTTGAGACAGTTCTGGTGCCCATGCCAAAGACCTTGAGACCCCATCCACGAGGACATCTGGGCCCTGTTGATACTGTGGGCACATGTTCCTCCTTGCAAGGGGAAGAAGGACTGCAAAGAGGTCATGCCAAGAATGGTGCATTTTGATTTTGGTGCCTCCATAGCATGAGCCAGGTGGAAAAGAAGGCCAATGGCACCTGCCTTGTAAAAACAACAGTGTGGCATAGGACCAGGGTAGTGATTTTCCCCTGTACTTGGCACTGGTGAGGCCACACCTGAAATCCTGGGTTCGGTTTTGGGCCCTCATGACAAAAAAAACATTGAGGTGCTGGAGTGAGTCCAGAGAAGGGAAGGGAGCTGGGGAAGGGTCTGGATTACCAGGAGTGGCTGAGGGAGCTGGGGGGCCTCAACCTGGAGAAAAGGAGGCTCAGGGGGGACCTTCTCACTCTCTACAGCTCCCTGACAGAAGGGTGCAGCCAGGTGGGGATCAGGCTCTGCTCCCAAGGAACAAGGGAGAGGACAAGAGGAAATAGCCTCAAGTTGTGCCAGGGGAAGTTTAGATGGAGTATTAGGGGAAATTTCTTCACTGAAGAGTGGCCAAGCACTGGAATAGGCTGTCCAGGGCAGTAGTGGAGTCACCAGCCCAGGGAGTGTTTAAAAGCTGTGTAGATGTGGCACTTGGGGGCAGGGGCTAGCGGTGTCCTGGCAGTGCTGGAGGAATGGTTGGACCTGATGATCTTAGAGGGCTTTTCCAATCTAAACAATTTCATGATTCTATGATTCTATCCTACGTTCTGTGCCCACTGCTAGTCACAGGCACGGGGGCTACTCCACTGTTTGACACCCCACCAGGCAGATTAAAAACAAACCCTCATCCTGGAGCATTCACAGCCCCGAAGGTTAGAGGCATAGATGTGCCCAAAGATGTAGAGGGACCCAGAAGCCTGAATGTAAATGGGTTTAGGCAGATGGGAACTGCAGTGCCTGCTATCAGACCCTGTTCCCCTCTGTTCTCCAGCTGTTCTTCCTCCTGTCACACGTGGCTCCATCCCTCTTGACTCCCACAGCTGCACAGTCTAGACAACCTGCCCTTCCCCGAGGTTCAAAGTGAGCGGATACAGCTGCACCTCATGTGCCTTTCTGTTCAGTCTCATGCATTTGCATTTCTGTATCGTAGATCCTTCTTGCCTCTTGTCCTCGTTCTGCTCTTCTGAACTCTTTCTGACCTCCTCCGAGGCTTATCTCTGCCTCATGCCAACTTGTGAAACGCTCTGGGAAGCTGGAACAGCTGACTCTGGATAAGGCAGACATGGTTGGCGTAATCTCTCGTAGGTACATCTGGAAATAAAAACTTTGAATAAAACAAGGACAATTCAAGTGTTTGCAATTTTCTTTTTTTGGCTAACTCCGGAAAAATCTCTGTCTTATTTTAAAGCACGGTGAAAACAGGGGGAGGTGCTGATTCCTTTCAATTCATCATATGTGATAGAATGAAAGTGGTTTTAAAATCACTCCTAGGGGGCCTTATTCCCCAAAAGGCTGGCATCAAAGCCTCAATTTCTTTGAGACTCAGATTAATGTTATTTAGAAGATGATTAATGATTAAAGGACAAGTTTAGCATTAAGCTCTCTGGTGCATTAATGCCACATGGCTTCATGCTGCTCCATTATTTTGACCACTCTGCAATCCCAGTCTTATCTTTCATTCCTGTAGCCCAGCTAAAAAAAAAAAAAGAGGGTGATAGCAGCAGCATTTCTGGTTGTTCTATCTCTAGAAGAGAGCCCAAAGATGTGGCACACCATGTGATAGAAAGGTGAAACCAGGACTTGACTGATCACAACTGGTCATCTGCCCTTCCAAAAGGATCAGGCACACACAAGGGGTTTCTCAGTGCTTTTATTTAGCCTGCAGGACACGCATATTTCTCACCATGTGATTTTTAAAGTGAAATCAGTACCCATAAAATTGTGCTCTCTGCAAAAATACAGAAAAAAACCCCAATGCTGGGGCTGCGCTCTCCTCCAGCCCCACCAGGTCTTTGGGTCTTTAAGTGGTGATACATCATGCACTGATCCAAATTTAGTTTCTGTTGAACTTTTCCCCCTTGTTTGTTTCAATTATGGGATGTGTCATCTTAAAACAGACACGCCAGAGTCTGCTTCAAGGAAGTGTTTGAGTGAAGCCCTGCCTGGCAGGGAACAGGGTGCCCTGAAGGAGGAATCAGGAGGAGGATGGAGGTATGAAGTAGCTTTATTATTGAAGCAAAGGCTGCATGGATGGGAAAGGGTTGGAAACGAGAGCAGATGTGTGATCCTGTCGTGATAGGAAGGGAAAGCTGAGATGTGTGAACGTGATGCAGAAGGCAAATGGAAGACTAAGAGTCAGTAAAAAATGGATGTCATCTGATGTGTTTTGTATGGAGAAACAGGCAGGAAGAGCAATAAGGGTTCACACTGTTTTTATTCTGATGTCTGGGAATTATGTGTCTACTATAGAGCTATTTATATATTTCATAGGTATTTGCATCAAAGTAGGATGAATTTTGTCCTGAAAGAGACTTTCTTCATCTGCTCCTGGCCTCCAAGAGATGATGTGTCAAGTCCTTTGAAGACGTTTCAGATGCCCAAGGGTGTCTCAAATTGCACTGGGTGCCTCTGTGCTATAGAAACAACCAACTGGATCAAGCTCCTGAACTTGGTCCCAGCCAACTCCACAAGGTAGAAGGGACCATAAGCTGGATTTCTGTGTCTGCTTGGAAGAGATGATTAGCAGGATCTGAATGTGTCAAGGCAGGGAGCCTCAAGGCAGTGAGGGCATGTAACTATTACTGACAGCAGAACTGAAGAGCAGGAGGGAAGTACCTTGGCAGCAAAACAAGGTCTCTGCACTTGTTTTGTGGTTCCTTCCTCATTTGACTTGTTTCCTGTTTCAGGCACTGGTGCTGGTGGCTCTGTGGACCATGCAGAAAGCTGTGTGGTTTGGGCATGCAGTTTGTGACATTATTACAATTTTTTTTCTTGCTAGTCCACAAAAAAGTCAAAGGAAGACAAAGTGCAGAAAACACCATCAACGCATGGACACCTTCCCTGCTTTTCAGAGAGTCATCCTGGCTATTCTGTAAAACTCTGGAGGGGTGTACTGAAGTGTAAGTTATAGCTGTGATACTTAGAGACAGATATGTTGTGCCATGGTTGTTGTTTGAAGGTTGGAAAATAGGGACTGCTGGGTAGAACAGTGGAAATTTCAGGTTTGGAGGGCACAGGAATGTGAAGCAGAGATGAGTCTGGGTAAATTTATAGCTTCCAACACATCCTGCCCTGGCTGGGAATAGTGTTTTTCCATCACTCAGGGGCATCATGCAGAGTCAAAATTAAATATATATTTCCTCTTTGGAAACCTGCAGGTGAAGATGTCAGTACAGCTTGTGGAGCTTGCTGCTGGCAAGGCTTTCTGCCTTACTTTTGCATTTTTTGGCAATTTCGGTTGAATTGCCCAAAGATATTTCGGGATGGAAGTGACAATAATCTTACCCCACTTCAGGACCTTGATTCATGTGCTCAAACCTGCCCCAGGTATGAGACATCCACATGGGGCTGGCAATTATTACCCACGACCTACAGGATCACAAGGCTGCCTTTGGGATTGGCAGCTGGAGGTCAGACAGGTCATGTTGGTTGACACTGGGTACCCCCTTCAAGGTACTTCCATACCATAAGGATGGAATTCTAAGGGCTGGATCCACAGACGTAACCAGGTGTGGGACCTCCATCAGCTCTCAGCCACCCAGAGGTCTTTCTGGGGGCTTTATCTGACCCACCTGCAGCCAGGGGAAGCGGCTGCTCCAGCTAAAGCTGAGAGACTCCAACAGAAAATTCTCAGGAAGCTGCCCAGAAAGCCACAGGGATGTCTGGCACATTAGAAACACAGCGTGAAAAGGTAACCTCTGCTCTGAACTGCTGTGCGTGGGGCTTGAACATCAGCTTTGAGGAATGAGGCTCCTGACCTTTCTCTCAACCACCCCATGAATTTTTTTTTAAAAAAAGAAAGTTACAGCTGTGATTTAATAAAGTAAAGCTCCTTTTTCCCTCCTTTTTTCCCCCCTCCTAGCTAAATTGCTTTCCTTATTCACTCAAGTTTTCCCAAGCTTTTCAATGCAGCAGCTGAGAGGAGTTTTTATATTGAACCATGTCCACCGACAGTACCTTGCTTCCAGTAAAATCACAGCACATTCTCTTTGTTTTCAGACTCATAGACAACCACATTTATCTGCTAACTGCCCTTCAATAGCAGGCAGCTTCTAATGGGTTTCTGTATGAGGACTGTACCCCCCACCCACTAATTGAAATTCAGTGCACAGAGTCACATCAGTGCACTGGGATGGTGGAGAATATCAATGCACACAGCCGGGGGGTGGGGGGGGTGGGGGAATAGGCAGAGGGAATTTTCAAATTTTCAGAGCCTAGCAGCAAAGAGAAGTGAGAATTCCTTGTGCATCAAAGCAGTGTAATATGGCCATGTGCTCCAAACCTTCCTCTGAGGCTCCCAAAATATTAATGAGATGGACACCTGTCCTCCAGTTACTTCAGGAGTGAAGCTGGGCTTAGGGGCTTAGATAAACTGAGTGTTGGAAACTTCCCTACTTTTCAATTTATGGTTATGGGAAAAAAGACAGCTTTTTGAAACAATCTCTAAAAGCACAAATTGGGCTGAGATTGGCATGGAATCAAGTCTCTGCTATGGGAGACCAGCCCAACCAGATTCCCTTAGTGGCTCTCCTTGGAAGCTGGACTTTAAGAGATGGGTTCTCCTGGGTCAGGTAGCCCTGGGACTGCTTTCTGTAGTCAAATCCTCCTTCCACCAAGCTCCAGTTTAGAAGAAACTAGGTCTCTGCTCCTCTTAACTAGGAAAGCTGACCTTAGGGAGATCTTCTAGTAGGTTTTGGGGCAAGTTGCTTCATCTCACTTTGCCTCAGAAGGAGATGGAAATACTTCACTCTTTCCACGTCTTGTCTACTAGGAGATGAAACTCCTTGATAAGAGGAGCTACTTCTCAGATACACAATTTGGGCCACACTTTGCAGAACTTTCTTGCAAAGTCCACTCTCCTTCTACATACAGGGCAACCTTGCTGTTACTGAAAAGGAATATTTTTTAATAGCTTAGTTTATTTTTTCCCTGTGAGAAGGGTCTGTCTCTTGCAATATTTGCAGACAGCCCTTGCTAAAAGGAGATCTGATCTCAGGCATGGTCTCCAACCAGAACTTTAATTCCAGCGGTGATAATAATAATAAACAGGGCAATAATCATGCCCAAATATAGCACTTGGCACTGTTTTTCCTGTTCAAATACCAGTTCCTGTGACTGTCATTCTTTGCACGCTTCCAAATGCTGGCGTTTGGAAATGGCATCTGTTTCCAACAACGCCTTTTGTCCCGAAGAGATTATTTCCAGTAGATTACACTGCAAACTGCGACGCTGCACTTCATCCCTCCAAGGTAGGGATGGGGACAGCGTGTGACTCATGCCTCTCATATGATCCTGAAAAGAGAATGTGTCACTGGTCCAGGCTTCAGCTGTGCACTCTACTTTCAACTTATACCTTCCCCTTTTAGACAAAAAGAGGTCCACACTCGTGATTTCCTCTTTTGGCTTTAGAAACTGTCCAAAGATCTTCTTTCGCCATTTTTCTTCCAGTGTTTTCCTCAAACTTGCTCCATCTCTTGCACAGGACCCAGCCTCCAAAAAGCCTGGGTGAACTGTGTTTCTCGTGAAAGACTTGGATTGTTCAGTTCCCAGAAGGTATGGAGATTCTGGATGTGGGGCTGTGTTACAGAGAGTCAAAACAAGAACTGTGGGCCTAGAGGAATGTCATTATTTTCTTCCCAAATAAGTCAAAACCAGTCTGAAATATTAGCACTTCCAGAATAGCTGCCCCTCCCCTAAAACATGTCTCTGGAAAGATCTTATTCTGGTATTTCCAGTCCAAAGGAAATATTTTCAAATTCCTGAATTTAATAATGTTTCTGTTTGTTTGGGTTTGGTTTTTTTTTTAATTATTATTTTTGGTTGTGTTTATTTTCTGGTGGAGTATTTTTCCAAAACAATTAACCTGAACCTTTCTGAGCTGTCAGAGACCATCCGTGTTTGGGTTTAATGGTATCAGGCTCCCATCTGCCCCTAGGCAGGCACTGCTCTCCCCTCTCTCACTGGATGACCATGGACACTGTGTGAATCAAGGTCTAGGGTGTACCATGGAAAATGTTGTCCATGCTGGAATGTTGCCTCACAGCTGAAGAAAAAGATCTAAGACACTGGAAAGCACTTTTATGAAGTCTCTGTGCAATGAAAATGGCAGAGCAAGAGGTCAGCATGACCCAAGCAAAATGCTTCGTTTCTGCTTAACAAAACAAAACAAATGGATTCAAGTGATTTTAAGCAGAAATGAAGTTGTTTGTTTTCATTTTCCTCAAGGGAAAAAAGTAAAACTGTGTGTACATGTGGGAATTCAAATTCACAGGCAAATAATATAAACCTTCAGTGATACAGAAACAGTATTTTCCATTAACCTAATGCACAGAAATGGGTAGACAATCCTCAAGCCAGTGGAGTGATGGGGTTGCTCAGACATGCTTGACTTTGTGAGCATTCAAGAGAAATTAATGAAAATGAAAAAAAAAAAAAGTTAAAAAACATCCTCATCCAGCAAGAAGAGCAGATTCTCAGCTTCATTCTTGACCTGGAAGATGATGGGGAGAAATAAAACAACATCACGAACAACAATGCAGATGGATGGGAATGTGGAGGGCTGAGGACAGCAGTGATAAGAAAGAGAAGAGTCTAAGAGGCTGAAGGAAGAAATGGGAGGGAATGGACCCAAAGGCAAACCAACTTCTCTCCCTAAACTAGTTTCGGTAGGATTTACCAGACAGATGAAGAGGGGTGGACAATGCTACAGATACTTTCATCTCTTCTGCCCCACCGTGCTGTGACTGGTGTAGCTCACACTGACAGCACAGCAGGATCACACAAACCTGCTCTGGGCTGGTTGGAGATGACTGGTCTCCTCCCAGGACTCACAGGCATGAATTCCATTTGGTGTTATTACACTGGAGTGCCTTAACCTTGCTGTGAGGCAAAAGGAATCCTGGAATGGTTTGGTTGGAAGGCACCTTAAAGATCATCTCATTCCAACCACCCTGCCATGGGCAGGGACACCTTCCACCAGACCATGTTGTTCCAATTCCCATCCAACCTGACCTTGAACACTTCCAGGGATGGAGCACCCACAGCTTCTCCAGGCAACCTGTGCCAGGGCCTTGCCACCCTCACAGACAAGAATTTCTTCCTAACACCTGATCTAAACCTGCCCTCTGTCAGTTCATCAGCTGCATCAATACACTTGTGACTGACAGGATTTATTGTCTCCCTTATCAACCTGAGCATTTTTAGTGCCTAAAATCATTAGACAAGTCCTGGACACGATGCTGTGATCAGTTTCTTCACTCAGACCAATGAAACCAATTGTTTATTTTTTATTGTTGTAACTGATATCCTGGATGACACTTGGAATAGGTCAGGCTTGGACATGTCTTTACACATCAGCATAAAAAACAAACCTGTCAGTGTGAGCTCTCTGACTCTTTTGAGTGCTGGTTTTTAAATAGGCACAGCTTTGTAAACCAGAAAGGAGCATCATGATAATCTAATCTGGCCTTCACACCTATCAGAAGCCAAGTGATTTCACCCTGTGTTTTCAGTCCTGTAACAAAGCCTTCAGATCAGCATTCCTTGACCTTGCACTTGAAACTATGCCCTAGGAGAGGAAAGTTCTCTCTATCCTGGCGTGGAGGGACCAGAGAAGGGATTTGAAGGTATTTTCTGGCCCCTAACCTGGTGTGTTTCCCTTTCTAGAGGTGAGGAGGCATTCTGGACAATAAAAACAGCTTTGAAAAAGGAAGTAAAGAGCCAGAGGTTTTCTTTTCCTTCTCTCGCAATCCCACTGCATCCATGTGGTTCATGTCCCATCCCAAGACAAGGTATCTCAATGCTGACCACACATGTTGGTTTTACTCACACTGGGAAGGCTGTTTCCTTACATACTGTCCTTGATGAGAGAGGTCAAGGAATGATGGGGAGCTAGCTGGAGGCAAGGGCACGTTGGACCTGCCTTCCAAAATCTGTGGAGCTGTGGGAATCCAACAGGGCAGCGCTTGAAACCCAGCTGTCCAGCTCCTGGCCTGTGTTTCCTTCCAGCTGCCCAGTGCTCCCAGTGAACAGCTGACCCTTCTGTAATCCCAGAAAACCACACACTTCCAGGAAATGATGTGAGAAACAGGGGGGACAACATTTAGTTGACTTGCCTTCCTTAGACAACAGTGTTTAGGCAACTAAATCACACTCGGTGTTTACTGTTCAGAGTCACCTCTGAGCCAACCACTGACAGTTTCCTTCTTAATCCCTGGAAGACATCAGGCACTTGAAAGTGTGATTCATTTGCCCTATTTAGGTTAAATAACCCACAGTCTGGACACAGTTGTTTTTCTGCATTGACAGTGGAAACAACTAGCTCAGATGTTGATAGAGCCATCTGTGAGCCAGTGAGTGCCATCCCTACACCTTAAATCAAGCTGGATATTTTCCTACAAAGTTGTCCTGCTCGATCAGGACAGCAGAGCTGAGTCACTGCCAGGTTGATGACATGGTCCCAATGACCCCCCTCGGGCTCCAACCTTTGTGTGTGTGAATAATCACTGCTGAGTGGCAAAGCCACAGTTTTAATGAGACTCAGAGCAGTTTGCTCTCCCAGATCTCAAAGGCCAGCTGTCGTCCTGCATCACATCCCCCCTGAGCTGAAGTCACACTCAGTGGTTGCAGAGCTGAGTGACACAGAGCAATGGTGGCAAGATCTCTCCTCGTTTGTCCCCTATTCTGTCAGAGTTTTACTGTACATATTTATACAGGGAGGGGGGAAACCTCAAATTCTAAGATTTTTTACACCTTTTTTGGTTTTTTTTCCTATGTTAGGAAATTCCTGCAAAAAACCTCTTGCCTTATTTGTGCTGTGGGATGTTTGATGGTACTCACTGTGTCCATAATCATCATCAATACAGGCCCCAGCAAAGGCTACTGGATTTATCTTCTTTTTGCATCATATCCTGGATCTGACAGTGCCTGATGTTATGTATTTTAATGCAAGGTCAAACAAAAACCTGTCATCTCCCTTCCTCACTTGTCCTTTTCTTTCCCCTTTCCCTGGACACTCCAGATGGGTTCAGGTCTGTGCTTTGGCACAAGTGTGACTGTGCAAGCAGATCACCTGCCTTGCCTTTCGTTCCCCCAGTAAAACAACATTTTAAATTATCCCAGGTCAAAACTTGTTTATCACCACTGCAGGCATGTTTCCAGTTACCACAAGCTACGATTCCCACATATTTTGTTGTATTTCCATTGTTTTTTCCACAACAAGCTTATGAAGTGGGGATTGTTATTGCTCTGCATGAGAAGCCAGTGTCAGGAGTAACAAAACCTGGAAGCTCGAGGGGTATTCAGGTGAATGGCTTTCCTGGATTTTAGTGAGGAAACCTGGAAGCTCTTTGCAGTGGCTGGAAGTGCTGGATGACTGATTTGTTGAGGCTCGAAAGAAAAAAATCTCTGTTAGAGCAAGATGGGTAGTGGTTACAATGACAGGAGAGAAGACAACGATAGGAAAAAAGATATTTAAAGCTGCAGGAAAGAGAAACAAGATTTTTTTTTTCTACTACTTTTATTTTCCAGGCTGCTAAAGCTCCACTTTAAATTGAACTTAACCTTTGCTTTCAGAGACAGCTGAGGAAATATATTTTCAGTTGAAAAACAGGCGGTTGCTCTCTGAGACAGACTTCCCCTTTGGGGCTGCCAAATCTCAATGCAGCTCCCAGCACTGTCCTCACTTAACCTCTCCCAGAGCCAAAAAATATCCAAATAGCTGGCTGCTCATGCCCTGGCCATTAACATCACTCACACCGATCAGACAAATTAATTCCAGTGAATTTAAACGAAGCTCTCCTGCGGCTGTCACAGAGCCAGCTCAGTCTTCCAGTTTACTGGAACGAAAATGGGAAAGGTAAATAATTCACATCAGAAGGCCTCTCCAAGCGTGTGAGCTGTCCTGGTAGTCCTCTGCAGTAAAGAGGTGGAGGTCCCACAAGCAGGAGGGACCTTGTTGACCTTGAGGAACACACCCCAGCAATATGTTCCCATCATGCTGACCTTGCCTGTGCTGAAAGGACCTAAAATACACCTGGATTTCTGTGACATTGCCCAGGAGTTCTCTCCCAGAATCAGAATCACTGAAGTTGAAAAAGACCTCCAAGATCATTGAGTCAAACCATCAATCCATCACCACCTTGTTCACCACTAAACCGTGTCCCCAAGTGCCACATCTACATGTCTTTTGAACACTTCCAAGCACTTCCTCAGTGTTTTAGCCAAGTGCTGCTGAATTAGCACAGCAGAAGGAGCAACATATTTACACCTGACATAAAGTTGGCTCCTTCTGGAGAAGAGCAGCCCAGGTTTTTCCAGGGCATTTTAACAGAAATCCTAAATATCTCTTGGGGCACAGGACCTTATAAAAGCAAATATACCAGGTGCTTCATGCCAATTGATGGGGCAAGGGTCTCTCCTACAGTGAGGGACCTAGTGTCTGGTGGTTTGGTGTGAAAGGAAGACAGCTTGGCATCTCATCCCCACGTTGGGACCCCAGCATCAGGCAGAATCAGGTTCATCCTAAAAAAGGGATAAGAGGATGACTTTCCTTGAAAGCACTTTGCAACCTGCTGAGGAACAGGGCTGTGCATAACCTAAGCTAAGCCTTATCATTGCAATTATCAATGTTACTACATGTGAGATCACAATTTCAGCTCTTCAGAAAATTGCTTTTCAGCACTTGGCATCTCTTTGGTACATACAAGTGTTAAAACCTAATTTTTTTTTTCTACCTACATGTTGTGCAAGGAGTGGGAAGATGAATGTAGGAATCCCCTAAAGGCTTATAGGCAAGTGTTAGGGCAAATCCCAATTAGAATCTGCTTGGTATAAATAAGAAATCTCCTGAAAAACGCAGAGAGGTACATGGAGACACATGGAGACAGATAGATAGATAGATAGATAGATAGATAGATGAGGGATAGATAGATAGATATTTATACACACACACTCTGCATATGCATATATATATAAATATATATGATAGTGGTTAAATACATATATGTGATTTTTTGATCAATCTTTAAGCTGAGAATAAAATTTTAAGCCCTGATGCAGCAGATTTTGCTTCAATGCACTGGATTACTAAAGAAACTCGTGTTTTCTAAAAGTGCCTCCTGCAGACTGATGTCTGGTGTGACCCAAGAAAGCACCATCCAGCATATCTCATTGAGGGCCTTTTTAAGGAAGAGGAGGCACTGAACTGAGACTTAAAATGAGGACCTGCCACAGAGAACTGATATTTATCAGTCCTGCATCTTTCAGCGGATGCTGCAATATTGACAACTTCCTCAGCAGAGCATAGACAGCAAAGTATAGTAGTCTTAGAGGCCCTAAAAGCAAAGACCTATTCCAGACATAATAAAATGGGAGAGATAAGATATACCCAAAACAGATAAGGTGGGAGAACACTCCCAGGTCTTTGGCATTGCTCTGGCAAAAAATCCACGTGCAGCTTGGGTTTGGGATCCTTCACAAGGACTGTGATTATCACAGTGGCTGAGGAAAACAGGCACTGTTTTCACCAAGGGTGTTTGGAGGCTGGCTCATCCAACACCTCACCTCAAGTTGTGATTCCAGTGGCCAAGCCCACCACACTTCTCCCTCAGTTTTGCTTGGTTTACTGCCTGCTCAGAGGTCACCATCTGCCTCTGGGACAGAAACCCTGGCAGGGTTGAGCAAGTTTTTGCCCCAGTCCAGCATCTCTTAGTGAAATGAAGCTGTGAAATGGCACAGTGCCACCTGCAACAGATGGGCACAGACATGTTATCACTCCTAATGCAGGCCCATCTCCCTTCCAGGGGAGCTCTATGGGAGTGTCAAGCTTTGTCTGGGATGTCACCTTCTGTCCACCCATCTGCTGGTCCAGCATTGACTGAGTTACTCCAGCTCAGAATAAACTGAGGGGTGTTTTGTCCTCCAGAGAGCCAATATGTGCACCCATAGCACTGTGGAAGAAGTTAAAAGTCCAAGAAGATGCTCTTCAAGGCTGAAGGTAGCCTTTCCCCCCAGCTCTGCTCTGATTCAATTTCCTAGGGTCTTCTCCAACCTTTCTGACTCACTGGGGTCACCATCTATAGCTGAGGACCACCCTGGCTTACAGTTTCTTGGAGAAAAGAACGAACATGGGACGTTATTCCCCATGTTCTCCCCGGTGCTCTGTGTCCTGTGTAAGCCATAAGACCATAGGGCCAAGGACACGTCCTATTCACCAGGTCAGGGAGTTCTGTGACAGCTTCAGGGAGTTCTGTGACAGCTTCAGGGAGTTCTGTGACAGCTTCTCAGCAAGCTCAGGGAGAGGGGAAACTGCCCCTGGCACACACCAGCTTTTAAAAGGATGCTGTAGAAACTTAAATTGGGGATGGGATTATGAAGTGACTACGGAGTGGACTCTGGAAGTGCTTTGTAGCCTGTGTTTCTGGAGACATTGAATTTAAGGGTTTAACTGAGCCAAGGCAAGGGCTGAGTGGGTGTAAATCAGGAAAACTGGACGTTTGGGAATGCTTAACAGGTTAAATTTGCCCTGCAGGAACTGGTGGTTACTGGATGTCTTTGATTCTGTTTCCCGGCTGCTTTCATAAAGGGTTTGTTGCTGTCTGGGTCTGCCCCAGCCCGACTGTCTGCAGCAAAGTCAACAATCCCAAGTGCACTCCGGAGGGAGGAGGGATGGACTCTGCAATACCTGCCCTGGGCTACATGGGATGAATCCCTCTCCTGGCTTTGCACTCCAGCTCTGGATTCTGGCAGGGAATCTGGAGTGGCTGTCACACAGCCGTGCTAAAGTCCCCTGACCGGGTCAGGCTGCAGTGATACATTTTTTAATGAATGAGGGTGCTGTGAATGATCTCACATTGTTTTGTTAATTTATTCCCCTTCTCACAGGCTGATAACACACACACAAAAAAGGGATGAATTGTGTATTGTTGCCTAATTCTGAATAAAACCGCTGCGAGTTTCACAAGATGTGCATAACATAGTCAGAGTCAAGGGTTCCTTTCTAGCAGATGCCTGAAGCCAAAAGCAGAAAAAAATTTTTTAGCAGGGTCTGATTTATGCTCTGGCTTGACAAATGGGTGTGAGGATGCTTCTGAAGAAGCGCCATGGAGCATTGCATCCCCTGTCATCTTCCTCGCTGCCTGCTCCCTCGCAAATTAGATTTGGTAATTCAAGTGGTTTCAGCTTCAGGCTGATTTTTCTTGCTTCAGTTAAATCTCAGGTTTCAAGCTGATGATGTTTCACACATGGCAGATTGGCACCTGTTATCTAAGGGTCCAGCAAGTCTGACCGTGATTGAGTTTGGCCCGAGCTACACACTGGAATAAATCAACATGGTGGATCGGAAGGATTGTTGCTGAGCTGTTTTACACCAGGACAGTTTTACTCCCAGCAGGATTAATAACAGGCAATTTTCTAACGAGCCCATAAAGTTCTGCCCTGCTGCAATTCGAGATCTTTGCCCTTTGCTTCATTTAAAACCTACGGCACAGTTCTGTGGCTCCAAATGCCAAGGGTGGCAGAAGACAATTTCAGTTTCACTGCCCAGTGTGCAAGCAGAAACCATGCAGAAGGTGGATGTCCAGCACAAGCATCTGAGGACAGGGGAAGAGGGGAAGGCAAAGGAAATGCGTGCTTATAAAGCAATAAAGTAATGCAAAGACAAAACATTTCATGCACATGTAAGTCATCTTTGCTGCCTCAAGTAATATCCAAAAGGATGTAAATTATTTTCAAGTATTTTCTGGAGTGCTATCCTTTTTTTTTTTTTGCCTGGGACCATGAGTATTGGAAACATTATTTCATTATGTTTTGAAATAATGTGGAACAAGGCAGCACTCTCAATCTTTCACACTTTCATATATTCCTGTGTAGAGGTGGTGTCCGACCTTAGTGATTTTGTGATTCTCTAACAGCAGTAGTAGTGGCTGAAAATGTTTCCCTGAGAGAAACACCTAAAACTTGGGTAGCAGGTGGAGATAAAAGGAAAGTAAAACTTGCCCCATGGCTTGTTTTCCTCTTGTGACTAATGCTGTGCCTGGTAAGAGACTGTTTTCCTGTAGAGCTGGGAAATGACTTAAAGCCAAATATTCTCTTTGCAAGAACAAGTTCCCTTGTTTGTTTAAGTAAATAATAATGTTGTCAGGGTTTTATCCAGTGTTTTCAGCCCTTGATCTCAGAGACCTTTACAAAGCAAGGGGAGACCATGGTGAAGAACAAGATCCTCATTTTGCAGAGAGGGAAACAGAGGTGTATAGAAGTAAAATGTCTGCTGAAGTTCACTCTGAAGGTCCCCTGCAGCTGGTGAAACCTCGGTCTTGCTCTAGCTGTGCTGCTTCCAGCAAGACGTATTTTTTCAGAGCGCCTGAAAAGAGAGAGTTATCCAAATCCCCCTGACCTGACTGAACTACCTGAATCTCACTTGCAGCCTAAATATCTGAGTTTACTTATGTGAGAAGAAATTTTATGCTTAGTCTAGGAGCACAGACCAAATGAAAGACATAGACTCATTTGAAAGTCTCATCCTAAAGCCATTTAGTGATAAACACATTTTACCAGAAATGTTTAATGAAGTCTTTCAGATGGACAATTGCCCTGAGCATGTGACAGCTCACACAGAGTTGTTTTTGGAAATGAATACAAGCAATGAGCCAAGACTGACAGTCTGCAAGAGGGAGGGCCAAGAGTGGGTCACTGGGGCACCCGGTGCTAGAGCTGGAGCACAAAGTGGGTCTATGAATAACATCTCAGGACTTGCAGGGGGATGCATGGATACAGCCTCTCTTTTTAGCCCCTACTCTGCATGTCCTGTAAGTGAGGACCAAGAGAGAACCCTCCCAAAAGAGCCTCTGATCACAAAAACCTTCACAGAAGCCATTGCCACCTATTTTTTTCTCTATTTGTTTGTATTACAACATGGCCCAAATTTCCGGAGCAATACTAGCTCTGTTTGTGTTTGTCTCTGGGCACAGTTACCAATCCCCTTTGTGATTTGGAATAGGAAGTGTTTAAAATAGGTAAAATGGAGCATCATTGGTTTTGAAAATCTGACTTTCTCAAATGCATCTGTTGGATGCAGGAGATAAGGAAACAAGACCAAAAAAAAGGTAGAAATAAGCAGCAGGAGTGCAGCCAACATATGCCTTGTGCATTTTCCCCTGTTAATATTTTCTCCTGTGCCTGCTGAAACAGCATTTTTCTTCAGTCAGCATATAAACAAGAGAATAGAGAGGCTGATGACCTTGGCCAAACAAGCCCATTCCACTCTCCTGGAACTCCTTGGATGAAGCAGAAAATCTTTGTCAATCTTAGGGCACAAAGCCCAGACAGCCCTCCTGGAGTGCCCAGCTATCGGCAAAAGGCTTTCCAAGCATGCAGACCTAAGACCTCTGAGTTCCTCAAGAAGGGGAGTCAAGCCAAAGTTTCAACAGAGGCTGCCATCCTCAGCTGCCATAGCCACAGTAAAGATTGTATCTCAATACAAAAGAGGAAAAAACAAGAGAAAAAGGGTGTTTCAAGGCAAGGGAAGGTCTTAAAGGAGAAGTTGCTTCTAACTTCACCCTGAAGTGAAAGATACGAACTTGCAGAACTGAGACTCCTTGGACCTTTGCCATTGAGGGTTGAAAACAGCTTTTTTTCTCTGAATTCAAATGCTAAGTAGACCCAGACTTACTCTTCAATACTTGTGCATGAAGACACTACGAGCATAACTGAAGAAGCCAAGGTCGGGCGTTCAACTCCAGAAAATGCTGAGCTGAAAAAACCAAAACACACCCCAAAACAACAACAACAACGTCTTCTCAGCAGCTTTGGGCTGACAGAGGGGGAATGAGGAGAACTTTGCCATGCTGACTCACGGGGTACAGACTCCATGTCGTTGACTTTTCTCTCTGTTTGCAGGGATTTCCCTTCTACCAGCAAAGGGGCAGCTGGGCCTTGGCAAAAAGGAGAAACTTATATTTTGTTAACACATCGGTGGCAAAGACAGGTTTGACAATGAGCTGTTTTCTTCTTGCATTGAGCAGGGAGCTTCAGTCACAGAGAGAAAACAATATCATCTGAAAAACTCTCTGTTTCCTTGGCTGGCAGAGGCTATCAAGGGTCAGGCTGGTTGGGAAACGTCTGGATAGAATTATTTGCAGCTCCAAAATCTCAGATCGAGTGTTCCTAGACCATGGTGACCACAAGATGCTGGAGAATGAAAAGGGATGTGGATTTATTATAACCTCTGTGTGACATGTGGTCTTGCCATATACCACTAGATTCCCAGAGGTTTTCAAAGTGACTGGCATGGATTCTCATGCCTTGGAGCAGAGGGAAAACCTGCTGGACCAGTGTTGGTCAGCAGGGACAGAAGAAATGATGGGGATCTTTCTACTTTGGGGGTCAGAAAAGTTATTTCAGGAGACAGGCTGACTGTGTAAGCTCCTGGAAAAACTGATATGAGCATCCTTGAGCACACAAGGAGGGAAGCTGCTCTGCACTGTCTTGGCCCTCCATGCAGTCAAGAAGCCAAGTGGCCCCCACCATAGTTTCATTGGGTTATTCATCACTCAAAGGATGATTATGAAGTGGTGCCTGCTCAGGGACCCTTTCCATGGATATGTCATCAGGACTATGCACTAGCCAAACCTTCTTCCCTTGTAAAACTGCTTAATTGATGACACATCATTAGTGGAATCTGTTTAGGCCTCCTTGTGTTTCTGCGAAGCTGGTCAGACAGACAGGGCTTAGCATTCCCGGTAGGAGGCAAACTCCTGCTCCCTCCTTGGCTCCTTTTGGAGGAACAAATATATCTGTGAACGTATAAACTGCAGTTCATGACACATTTGCTCAGGCTCCAGGGCTGATGTGTTTGTCAGCCTCTTGAATTTGCTCCTTCACCAAGAGGGCACATCGGATGTGTCGGGGTTGGGAGGAGCTTTCACATGCTCCGATCCCTGCAGGTTCCGTGAAAGCAGGGCTGTATTCAGTCAGAGCTGAATGAATTTGTGGGACACCTTGTCAAAAGGCAGACGGCAGAGAGCACCCACAGGCTGTTTCCAGTGAGGGTTTGGAAGAGCTGAGGTCTTGAGAGAAGTGGGCAGACTTTTTATAGTCTGAGAGAGAATCAGCTGGCTGGAAGTATTGGGTAAAGGAATCTTTTGGAGCAGATCCCAAGAGCAAAGCTCTATGGCTCCATAATTATCTCAAATGGGAGGCACCTGAGGTCTCTAACTGGTGTTCATGGCCCAGCCTAAGCTGCCCAAAATCATAATGCAGTCAAGTCTCATTACTCCAGTGGAGAGACTGTGAGTGCCTTGATGTCTCATGGATGCATGAATGGCTCACTGATGAATTGGTGGATGGCTGGTAGATCCACTTTCCTGTAGAGTCCTGGTCCATGCCAAGGGGCAGAGAAGGTCAGTGATGTGTCACCTCCTGGTGTTCATGCTCTTGGGGTCCAGCTGGAGCCCTATGGAGGTGTGTGCTCGTGCCCCCATCTAGTGGCTTTCCCCGAGGCTGCAGCATGTCCCCTCCTCTTCCTCAGGTGGCATTCAACTCTGTGAGGAGCACTTTGACTCTGCTGTTGATGTTTTTGGGTCCTACCTGGCTTGGGACTCTGTCCTTTTGCAACTAGGCTTTATGGAACATTCCAAAATTTCCATGTGGGAAATTACTCGTGCACAAAATTCCTGGGAGGCAAAGAATCAAATTCTGAAAACAGTCATGGAAGTGCAACAGGACTGGGTCTCTTACTCCTTTCCAGGTTCCCAACATATGATCTGGCACTGAAGAATGTGTCCTTGTATGGAGTCCATCACCTCAGCTAAAGCTGCAAAGAGGGGGAAAGTATATTCTGGTGATGATAAATCAGGTTTTCCCTCACCCTCATGCTTAGGACTTGCTTTTGTGCAAACAAAATTCGTTTTGCAATGTGATTACCTAAAAAAAAAAAAAAGTCATAGAATCATAGAATAGTTTGGGTTGGAAGGAACCTTAGAGACCATCTAGTTCCAACCCTCTTACCATGGCCAAGTTGCTTCAAGCCTCATCCAACCTGGCCTTGAACACTTCCAGGGATGGGGCAACCACAGTTTCTCTGGGCAACATGTTCCAGGGCATCCCCACACTCACAGTAAATAATTTCTTCCAAATATCCAATCTAAATCTCTCCTCTTTTAATTTAAAATTGCTTTCCTCTGTCATATCTCTTCCTATGTAAAAAGATGCTTTCCTTGTTTTTTCCAAACCCTTTTAAAATCCCCTAAAACCACCACCAGCAACAAAACAATGGGAGGTGGGTTCAGATGTGAGCTGCTTCCCCAGGCAGAGGATGAGCTTTCAGACAGTGTCTGAAGTGAAAGTGGAAGCTTTGTGTGAACATTTGGCTGCTCTGTCAAAGGCTGGGAAACAAGATGATGTGATTTTAGTGCTGAATGTAACTGGGATCTCCCAGTGAGCCTGAGACACTCCAGCAGTCGCCTGCCTTTTACACAAGCTGCGTCACATATCAGCTCCAGTGGTGACATCAAGGGCTCTCTGTTTTCTGTAGGTATCTTTACAGCTCCTGTTACAACATTATCTCAACTCTACAACCTTTATTGTATCTCCTCCAGCTCTTCAGGCAGACAGTCAGAGTTATTTCCGTTCAGCCTTTGGGAAAATTGAAGCACACTGAGAGATGTACTGAAGACCCCAGAGGAAATAACCAACAAAGAAAGCAGGGAATTGAACTTAGATCTCTACTTGCCACTGAGCTACCTTATCTGAAACAAATCCTAAACAAAAACCAAAGTACTCCTATAGCAAGAGCAAGTTCCTAAAGATCTTAAAATTTTGAATAGATGTCCTTTAGGTGCATCCTTAGGGCTTTCTGGTTGATTTTACATAGCATGCTTTGGCTGTTCTTGCAGGCATACAATGATTTTTGACAGAAAAAACCATTACCTTTCAGCTATGCCTGCTTGAGTTAGCAAGTGTAATCCCTTGGGAACAAAGGCCACTTGTCAGGACACATAGATATGGGACTGATAGCTCTGTCAGTCAACAGTGGTGGCACAGCCAAGGCTCAGGAGCTGGAGGTGGGGTTGATGTTCCCACTGGATTTTGGTCTAACAGCTGTGGTAAAGCAAGGTTTGATTGATGATCACTTCTGTTTTCCCAAACTGTTACTTTTAGCTCCCTGATGTATTACTTTGGGCTAGTTTGAAGAAGTCTGCTGGGCTCTCCAGGAGTTTCTCCAATAGCTCCTCTTCTTTCTCTGTGTATAAGTTGGTGAAATTACAAAGATCAAGGCCAGGCTGGATAGGGCCCTGAACAACAGGATATAGTGGGTGATATCCTTGCCCATGGCAGGGGGTTGGAACTAGTTGATCCTTAAAGGGGGTTCCAGCCCTAACCATTCTATGATTCTATGATTCTCTGTGTTGAGATTGCTCCATGCCTGGCACACATCACAGCATTGTACAGGAGTAGTCAAGGTATGGAGGGCCAAAGGGCTTGGTAGCCCATCCTTTCCCCATTAATAACAAGGCTGGAGATCCAGTGATCACTTCTTCACCACAAGATTCACCTCTTTCAGGCCACTCATTATCATCTAGGCATTTTATTCCATTTGCAACACCCCATTCCTAGCTAAAACACTTAATTTCTTGACATGCAGGGTCCTATTTCACTTCCCCGTGTCTCTTCCACTTTTGCTTGTCTTTTTTGGAGAACAAAAATTGTGCTTCATATTCTATTTGTGGAGAAGGGCCTGGATGTCTGTAGTATTTTGACCTTTCTGACTTTACATTCTGACTTTTACTCCCATTCTTCCAGTGCCCTTTTTCACTACCCACCTGAGATGTCCCCAGACTGTTCCTTCATCTCTCGTGGCAAAATGGAGAGGTGGGTAGTTTTAGGTATACAACCTTCTCAGGCCTTTTTCTCCCTGAAAGAACAGCAGCACTGGCTAAAGTCTTCCAGAATTAAGTAATCCAGTCAACACCTTCCTGGAGGCATGGTGGGGAGCAGGATGATCCCATGAATTGGTTTCATTGTCCTCTCAGCCAGAGGCCACCACTGTGGAGTTGTCTTGGCAAAAACTGCCCAGTTCAAGGACTAATAAACAAGCCCTCTTGAATGCAGTATGGTTTACAGTTGGGCTGGAAGAGAGAGGAAGAAAGTTTTCTTTTCAAGTCCTGTAGCGATTCCAGATTTGGTAAATCCACTCTTTTCCTTTCCTCTTCTTCCCTCACCTCCCAAGAGTACAGTTCCAGTATTTATGCATGCAAATGCTTCTGGGGTCACAAGCAGGTCAGAAAAGGCTGTGCAAGCAGGATAACATGTTCTCTGTTCCACCCAGGCACATACTGCCACACAAAAAATGCTACCTGTGCCCCCTAGATGCTCTGTGCTCACCCTCCCTCCCATTCTGACTTGTGCCCTGCCCTGCCCTGTGGAGAGTTTGGCTTTCTGAAATCATGGAGGCTGAAATGATCAATATCAGCCTGATCTGCTGATCAGCTGTGTTTCTAAAAATGGATGGGATTATATAATTTTTTTTGAGGGGGAGGGAAATAAAGGATGGAAAATCACCATCAAAAGCTAAGGCTGCGCTCATCAGCTGCAGGTCACCGCTAAGGCAGGGAGGTTTCTCAGGAAATACATGAACTGGAGCCCTCTGTGGCAACATGCACTTAGTGCCAACATCTTTTGGAAGAGAAAACATGATCCTTGGCTTCCCAAGGCACAGTGATTCATGCAGACTGTGAGCCAAGCTGAGTTCTTGCTTTGGCTCCTTGTTCACCTGCCTAAAAGCCTCTTGAAGTCACTGGGGATCATTCTGACCCTTATTCCCTGCCTTTGCCAACTGAGTGTAGAGGAGCAAGGTCTGCTCCTTGGCAAGGAGCAGCCTGAGCCTCCCTTTTCCATCCCTCTTGGTCTTCACAGCAGTCCCAGTGATTAAATCAGGTTCCTGTGCTGTGTGAATGGTGCTGTGAACTCCAGGAGACACATTGGCTTGGCTTTCATTGGAGCACAAACTCAAGAAAAGCCCTCTAGATCCATGCCAGCATCCCTGCATTCACAGCACAGCCCAAGCACATCCCTGCATCCCTCCGTGTTTCTGCCTGCCTGGGGGACATTGGTAGTTATCAACTAATTGGTCCTCATGACAGTCCTGTGACACATCTGTTCCAGGTCAGGGGGAGGGGAGAGCTGATTTCCATTATTGCCTCGGGAGATGATGGGGAGCACAGATCCACCCTGCCCAGCTAGCAGGAGTCCAGCCCTCCCCTGTTTGCCCGTGGTGCCTTCAGAGGTCCCCTGGTGCTCATAACAAGGTCATTTGTGAACTCTCGTTATGCTCAGCCCCTGCACAGAAAACACAGGCAGACTCTGAGTATGATCACAGTGTATTTATACATTAGTTACTCTTTTAACCTTGGTCAGCAGCAACCTCCTGATCTGTAAGTCCTGATCCTATTTATATACTGACTGTCAATGCTGAGCAGCGTTGTGTTGACCAAGCTGCCCTCCTTACTGCAGATAATGATGAGATAAGAACCAGCTTGTAGGTAACCCATGAAATCCAAATGCAGTTTGTAGGCAACCTAAGAAATCCAAATCCTTCCTTCCCTGTTTGTTGTCTGCTGAGCAATAGCTGGCATGGGTCACTCTCTTCTGTGAACAGAGGAGGCCACATTCAGTGGAGAAAACAGATGACTCTTGAGATTGTAAAGTCACCTCTGGACCAAATTCAATGCTTGATGTCAGTGGAAAAGCATTTCTAGCCTGGCCTGCACATGACAGTGCCCTGCACTGAAGTGATACATGTGTGAATGGGCCTAAAGTTGAATTAGTTGCTTAGAAAAAGGTGATAGGGAAATAATAGGGAAAACCTTGTGGAACTGATTGAAATCATCCTCTTCAGAGGTAAGGCTAGCAGGAGAAAGTCACCCTCTGAAACAAGTAGTTGCTCCTGTAAGTTTGCTACATTCATCTTTGTCCTTCCTTCCCCATCAAAGCATTGACCAATCCTTGAACTGCTGCTCATCCTGTCCGTGGAGAAGAATGATATTTTGGGGGAGAAGAAGCTGAAGGTCTAGTCCTGGTGTGTGAGGAGGCCAAATTGCAGTTCCCCAAGCATCAGTCATCTGTCAGCTTCCAACACTTTACCACCACAGCTTGAAAGTTCACTTATCTGATGGAAAACATCAGAACGTAATCCACAGTCGCGCAGGCACAGATTAACTTTACTAAGAGCACTCATGGCTTTTACAAAGGAAAGGGCAGCCAAATGCAATTCAGTGGATGTATTTGTACTAAAACCCATGTGCCTGCAACTGTCTGGGTTAGAACAGGCACAGGCTGACTGCAATATCCCCTCCAAATGAGGTCATTTGAAACAGTACAACAAACATTGCTAATGCTGCTGCATCATGCTGGGCTGTCAGACAGATCCCAGGGCTTTAATGCAGTGCTATATGTATATTTATACAGTTGCCCACACTTATTTAATTAGGAGATGCAAATGCTAGTGAGAGACAAAGCAGAAAATGCCAACACAGGCAGATCATGCTTCCGTTCACATGGAGGCCCTCACTGCTGACGAGGTACGGCTCCATCAGCGGTTTCTTTCGGGGTCGTATCTGGCTCTGTTAAATCCTATTGATTAACAGTAAATTGTCTGGAGTGATGTCATTTTCCAGGGGTGGCAGAGGGGTAAGGGTGGAGGGTTGGGGTTGCACCTAAGCTGCCAGCTCTGTGGGGGGCTGTACTCATAGAATCACGGAATCACAGAATAATTAAGATTGGAAAAGACCTCTAAGATCATTGAGTCCGACCATTAACCCAACACTACCAGGTCCACCCTAAGCTGTGTCCCCAGGTGCCACATCTACACATCTTTTAAATCCTTCCAGGGATGGTGACTCCACCACTTCCCTGGGAAAACTGTTCCAGTGCCTGACAACCCTTTTGGTGAAGAAATTTTCCCTAATGTTCTCTAATGCCACATCTTGAAGCTGTTTCCTCTTGACCTATCACTTGTTCCTTGGGAGAAAAGACTGATCCCCACCTATCTACAGCCTCCTTTCAGGTACTTGTACCAGGAGTGATAAGGTCCCTCTTGAACCTCCTTTTCTCCAGACTAAACAATCTCAATTCACTCAGTCACTCCTCAAGGCTTGAGACACCATTGCCTGGACTGGAAAAGCTCATGATCTCAAAAAAAGATTGGGAAAGGTTGGAAAAGGCTACCTGGGGATAGGACAACATGGGTGTCACTGTCCCTCCTTGGTCTGGTTCAAAATTTCCTAGTGCTGCAGCTGTGGGTGGATAGGGGCATGATGGGGATGAAGAGCATCAAGGGGATGAATGTACTGTCCTTTCCAAAGCAGAGAGTGGATGTGTAGGATGGTGCTGCAAGAAGCAGCCTGGATGAAATGTCCTTCAGGGCAGCTGACCCTGACCTTAGAATCATAGAACTGTAGAACTGTAGAATGGTTTGAGTTGGAGGGAACCTTAAAGATCATTCAGTTCCAACCCCCTACCATGGGCAGGAACACCTTCCACTAGAGCGGGTTGCTCCCTGTCTTCTCTTGGCTTGGATGTGTGCAGTCACATGCAGCATGTAGTGCTAGGAAATGCCCAAGATTTGGATAGGGAGATGTTCATATTCTTGCTGTTTGGGAAAGAGAGGAAGAACTCAGCTACAACAGCTTGGCAGGACATCCAGACTCCATCACACACCACGCCCCTCTCTATACCAGATTGTATCTGTCCCAGTCTGTACTGGAGGCATCACTCTCCTCTGGTGTGGACAGATCCTCCAGGTGAAGTGCCCAGATGTGCAATAGTGACTTGGTGGACAAGATGGATGTTGAGATAAGACAACCTGATTAACCTTTAAGACATTCCCAGTGCTCCCATTTACCACAGTTTTCTTCAGAAAACTGCCCTCATGCCTTTAGGAGCAGAGTGATGGAGGGATGGGACCAATTGCAAGGCTGTGTACATACTTCAGACTATGGAAGGGGGCTTGGGACTAGGTGATCTTTAAAGTCCTTTCAAACCCAAACCATTCTGTGATTCTATGAATTTCACTATAGGAATAAAAAAAAAAGCCAACAAAACCAAAAAAAAAACCTAACATGGAAACAAACTGAAAGCTCAGCTGAGTTTACTTTCATCCTGAACAAAAAATAAACTCATTGCCTATCACCATTCTCATTTGGGTCTAAAGTAGGATCTGGGGTGAGACCTTCAAATTAAAAATATCATCCCTCAGTCCCTTGGTCTTGAAGGTTACCCTGTCTCATAGCTGTAGGATGCTCATATTCTCCTGAATGGCACAGTTCAAAGTGGAAACACCGAATATTCATGATTCTACTTTCTCAGGGACATGTCTTCATGGTATTTAAAATAAATGTTGCTGACTATATACAGAAGTGCTTATTCTACCAAAACCAGAGAGCAAGTGTGGCAGCAGGAGAATGATGTTTTGACCAGAAGTTTAGTGTAAACAAGTCCTTGGTGTGGAGACTTAAACTGGGATTCAACCCTGGATGAATTTCCAGCCAGCCTGAGATTTTTTTACTTATTTTTCTTGTCAAATGTTTAAACTCTGAAGTTAATGTTTGCTTCTCCAATCTCAGTGAACTCAGTGTTATACTCTTGAAATAGTCAGATTCATTCATCATGAAGTGTTCATTTGTACTAAATCCCCAGTTAGTTGTACTTTGAAGCAATGGTGCTGGAATAATATTTGGTACCCAACAGAAGATTAGAAGAAGAGATATTCTTCTGCCAAATTTAAAGCTTATCAGAATTGCTACTATACAGATTTAGAACAGAATGAAACTTGTTGGAAGATTTTCTTGGCTTTAGCTTTGGCAAACCCTGCTGTTTTGAGTTGCCTCCTATTCCCCAAAGAACCCTGAAAGTAAAAGGGAAATTTTTTTCCAAATAAGAATAATTATAGCTTGCATAACAGTCTTGCATTCAGTTACAAAGTCAAAGAAATCAGTCAGGGCATCTCATTTGTATAAACAATATCTTCAATTGCATAAAGGAATGTTTCATGATACCCCCAATCTCAAAAATATTCAGCTACCCTTTGTTCTAGGTTTTAAAGCTCAAAAGATTCAAAAAACCTAAACAATCCTCATATTTTTCCCCACTCCCCCTTGTTAAAGACCTGCCCTGAAAGTGAATTCCTAAAGTTTTTAGGTTGAGAAAATACAGGTAAAAATATCAATTTTGCCCTTGAATTTACCTGTGTTTGCTCCAAGGTCTTTAATAAGTAAATAATTTTGGAATTCTATGCACTCATTTCTTTCTTCTCTTTATTTATTTACTCTTTTTTTTTTTTTAGGCTGTACATGCTTTGTGGCATGGATGTCTGTGCTTCAAGCTTTTTTCTCTCTGACTAGGGAGACAGGGATCTCTGACTGCAATACTCCCAATGAACAAATAATAAACAGTGGTGGTTAGTTCTTTGGGGTAGGACACTATAATAAAGCCTGTCCTAAATAACTGCCTGGACATGTTTTGGGAATAGGCTCTAATATGATAATTCTGGGGAATTTTCTTTCTGAAAGCAAAGGCCTGTGGAGCAATGCCCTCCTACTCTGAAGTGTCTCTGCCGACACCCTGGGATGCTGCATGGACATGGCAATTATTGAAAAGATGGAATAGGTTTGCAGTAGTGCCAGCAAATTCCATCCTGTTGAGAAGGAGGGGAGGAAACCTTGGTAGGAGCTGGATCAGATAAACAGAAGGGCTGCTTTTCAATAGCTGGTGCCCGTGGGCTGGTGCACAGTTACTCTACTACTTGCACCCATTGAACCCCAGCTGCCTGCAAATGTTTTTCTAGTGAAGGAGATCACAGAGGTCCTTGCCTAAAGTTTTGCAGGCCAGAACCCCAGGGCAGTGCCTGTAGTTAGGCATGAAGTGCATTGCAGGTCCTTTTTCTTCAGACACAGAATGTGGTGTGATGTGACAGCAGATCCAACAGCAGCTTCTGTGGTTATCCACAATCTGGGATACCAGGAGGACCTACCTTGTCCTCATTCCTGTTTAGAAAACAAATGACCATTTCCAACTAACAAAATGTCCCTCAGGAAAACCATAGCTGTGCTCTCAGGTACAGAGTGTCCTTCCCGTGGCTGTCCTGTGCGGGGCTAGGAGGTGGACTTGATTATCTTTGTGGGTTCCTTCCAACTCAGGATATTCTAGGATTTTATGTAGTTTCACCCCTCCAAACTTTACCTCCCCTTATTTCCAAGTAAGAGAATATCAAGGTATTTTCTTAGGCGCTGCCATTTCAAGGAAGGGGAAACACTGGGTACTTGCACAATCATATTGGAATCGTGTAACACAATCTACCAAGAAGATAATCTAATCTGGTTTAGAAAGACCTTCTATTTTTGCAGCGGTGATGAACCCACCTGTTGTGTCCACAGAACAAGAACTGAGGGATTTGCAAATCTCAGGGCCAATTGCAAGGCAGGAGAAATTTCCGTTTACCTTTTTTGCTTCCTTCCCGTGGAGGTCAGACACCACAGGGGTGTTCCATGCTATTCTTTCCACCTCATAAAGCAAGCATAGGGATCAGATTCATCCTACTGATACAGACACCCAGTATAGGCATCGGGACAGTGGTGTCTCCATGTGATTAAGGAGCCCAAAGAAGATATAATTAAAATATCCAACAGAATCAGGGCAGGGATCCAACTGGTCATATGTAGGTGCCTAATACAAAGTGAGTTATGTCACTGCCCAGACTACTGATGTTGGGTTTAGTTTTCCAAATACAGATGTGTAGCAGATAAATTGTGTGCTAGAAGGGTTGGCTTCACTGCCTCAGAGGGAACCTAAACTTGGTGTTTTTAATGCAGAAGACTTCTGTGAGTGGCTGTTTGATGAGCTCCATCACAGTGAGAAAAGCGACAGCTCAGTTTCTATGGAGCAAACAAGCTCTGCTCCATTACTTTGACAAATGTACAGAAGGACAGACAGGTGCTTGTTCCACTCTTCAGACTGCGGCAGCAAGAGGCTCACCTTCATTCTGCTACTTAGATAATCAGGGATGAATATCTTCAGTTTTCTTGTCTATTCCCTCTTCCTCTAAATAGAAGGGAAAAAAATGGGTTTTGAACATCCCAAACCCACCAAAAATGGGTTTTGAATGGCTAAGGGCACTTGGTTGATTCAAACTGGAGAAGAGGTGTCTGAGGGGAGACCTCATTGCAGTTACAACTTCCTCATGAAAGGAAGAGGAGGGGCAGCATCGATCTCTGCTCTGTGGTGACCAGTGACAGGACCTGAGGGAATGGCCTGAAGTTGTGTCAGGGCAGGGTTAGGTTGGATATTAGGAAAAGGTTCTCCATCCAGAGGGTGGTTGGGTGCTGGAACAGGCTCCCCAGGGCAGTGGGAAAACACTAAGCCTGACAGAGTTCAAGTGTTTGGACAATGCTCTTGGGGACATGGTTGGATTCTTGGGGCTGTCCTGTGCAGGGCCAGGAGTTGGACTCCATGATCCTTGTGAGCCCCTTCTAGGTCAGGATATTCTATAATTCTACGATTCTATGATCTCCAGGGATTATTTTCAAGAGACAAAGCAAGTTTGAGCAGGAAACTCTTCACTGCCAGTGTTCTATTTTCAATTAGCTTTATGCATTCCTGCGGCTTATTTCCAGAAGATGTTTGAGACACTGACCTGATCCAAAATGAGTAAGACCGGGGTCCTGTAGACACATGTAACAAAATGTGCAGTACCTTTCGTGGTTTACTTGGTCACCACCAAGCTTCCTGCTGGGATATGGGGCTCCAATGTGTCCTGTGTTCAGTGTGACACCAAGAGCGTGAAACCACAGCCCGGAAAACTGGAGAACCAGGACTGTGGGACACACAGCCCATCCCCACAGCATCAACACAGCCAAGGATCCTCCCAGTCCTTCTCATCAACATCTAAAACTATTCACAATCCTTGCCAGGCAGGGGGAGCTTCATGGGCACAAGCTGGATGTTTGGGGAAACCGTAAAGGAAGAATGGCTCCTTGGAAGGGACCTCTTTGCTGGCCCATCAACCACATTTTTGGCTCTTGTGTTTACAAGCTGCCTTAAAACTAAAAGGAGGACAACAGTGTGAACCCCATAGAAATCCCTCCCGACAGGGACCTCCTAAGGGCAGAAGAAAGCCTCTGCTACAGCCAGGAGTGCCAAGAATGTGGGACAAGCCTTTGTCAATAGTTTTCCATCACCATTTCCAGTACGGGAAGCATTTTACACTGAAGGTTTCCTTAACTGCTGTGTACTCTGTGTTCCGAGCCGAACGCGGGAATTTATTTTGCTCTGGGGCCATGGCTCAGCTTGAGAATAAATTGCCTTTGGGTGGACACAGGAAGGGAGCAAAGTACATCATGTGTTCCTGATCTACCCCTCACCTTCCAGGCTCAGGCAAGAACAATAAACAAGATCAAGCCCCAGTGCCCCTCCTGCCTGAATCCTCATGGCACGTGTTGCTCTCACGCGGCTCCTACCTGGGACCAAAGAGCTTTAGTGAGTTACAATAGTCTTACTCAGTGCCTCCCGTCTGCCCTGCACCACATGATCTTATCTGAGCGAGAGAACCGCAGCTGAAAGTTTTTTCTTGCAGAGGGGAAAACATCAGAGATGTTATGAAATGTGTTCCTGGCTCTTGCCTCACTCCGCGGTGGGTGGAATGATTTAAAAACACAAGCGCTCTCCCTCTCTTACCTGGCTCCTCTCCTCACCATGATCCTAAACTTCGCTGGAGGGCATTGAAAAGTCTCCCAGCTGGAAATGCCTGAGTGTTTTGCAGACTCGTGGCTCCTTCAAAATTGTCTCCATGCTTGGGCCCTGACCCTACTCATCTGTCAACAGGGCAAAGCACATGTCTGAGAGCTTTTCCCACGCGCGCAGTGAAGCTTGCTTCCCTTGTCTGGTCCAAACATGTTTTAGGTCAGATTAAAAGCTACAGAAGCCTGATTCTGCCTTTTTAATGCATAGGTGTGGGTTGATTACCAGGGAGTGGTCAATTCTGTTCTGCTTTCTTGGCAGGGTTGAGGAAAGAGAGGGAGGTATACACTGGAGAGGAGCAATTCACTCTTCGAGAGAGTCTCTCTGTTCACAAACCAGAGGCATCTGAGGAATGCAAGGTGAAGCAGACACCACGGCAACAGTTGCAGTTATTGTCCCAGGAAATCTAACTTTTTTCCCAGAATTTGTGAGGCCAGTGACACAGACACATTCACGGGAACTGCCTCTTTTTTGAAGCATGTCAAAATCCCAGATGTTTCCGACTCTATCATGAGTTTCCAGCTGTCAGGATGATGGACAGCTGAGGTGAGTCCTTCCACCCCCATAGCTTTGGGATGCTACAGACTGGTTAAACTGAATTTTGCAGAGAGAAAAAGGCTGCAAAAGTATTAATTTCAAGGAGTTTAATGAAAGTAAATAGCCCGAATGAAGACAGAGGACATAATAATTCCCCAACTGAGGGAAGGTCTGTGCAGAGAACTCATTCCTTACAAGGCACCAAAGAATTTAAATTAAAACCTGAGTTAGAGGGAAAATGCTATGAGAAGCTCACAGACATTGAAAGTTCAACCACGAGCTTCCAAACAACAATTCCAGGCAGGTTCTGTCATCCAGGAACAGCTTGTTTGGCCCTGATTAGAATAAAATGGATTTAGAAATAATAAATAAACTTTCCCTCCTACCCCACCCAACTTAGGATCTGCTAGAGGCTGAGATGGTTTTACATTTTCATAGATGCCTTTCACAATAACCTGGAGGCTCTGGGCTGCAGCTGCTCAGTCTTGTGGAAACGTTGCTGAGGCTTTTGTGATGATAAACACGGTATTATTAAAATGGCTTTCTGTGATTTGCCTACCATAAATAATAAGGTGTTGTGCTTACACAATGATTCCCTTTCAGACCACTTCATGGAAATAAGATTCATAATTATGGCTTCTGTCATTGTGTGGGGAAGAAGAAATCTCTCTGTTCTTTGGGAGAGAATACATGAAAACCTGGGAGTACCAGGTCTGGAAGAGTATAATGAAGGAATTTATGGAGTCCTGAAGATGAAGCATGATCATATTCCATAGGAGGCTGTAGCTCATATGAACTGAAAAGACCTACAGGACTTCACCAGCTGCATGGGAAAGGAAAAGAAGTTAAGAGCTCCAAAGTGTCCATAGCAGGAGAGGGAGGGTCTTCCAAATCTGGACACTGAAGGTATAGGCCAGTAAACTCATTTAACAAGCAGTTATACAAGGAATCCCTGGAAATTAATGAAGAGCCTCAGCTCGCCCACTGAACAGGAGATAGTAAAAAATGTTGGGAGAAGAGTGGTAGTCTCGGGACTGGATGCAGCCAGACTATGAAGAAACGAAAATATTTTTATGTACATCTGCAAGTCCTTGTGTTATAGTGGGTACTGTCAAAGGGGGTTGTAGCTCCCATTGTAAATGTCTGGTAAATAAAGCCCTTGAAGTTCAAGTGGGTAATGATCCTCGTTCTGGAATTTTGTTCATTCTTTCCACCCCTGCTTATTCATCTTCTCTGTCCAACCAGTTCCCTTCTGGACGAAGTTGCAGGACCAACACAACCATCAAACCCCTTTTCTGCACTGTCCTGGCTGGAAAAGGACATTACTGAGGATGTAGCTCCATCTACTGGGAGAATGTCAGTCCTCCACCAGCATCTGTGTTGGGCCCTTTTGCGGGTGCATAAAACAAAGTGAACTCAGTACAGAAATGACTCATTGATCCTTTTGTTTTCCCCCTAAATACTACTACTACTACTACTACTACTACTACTACTACTACTACTACTACTACTACTACTACTACTACTACAAATCAGTTACAAGCAAATTATAATTTCTGGACATTCAAAATTCCAATAAAACAATTCTATTGAAGTAGAAAATAATAATATATGATTTTTCTTTTGTCCCTAGATCTCCAAATTACCCTACAAAAGACATTTTACCAGCCATAATTATTCAAAACTGAGGAAAGTTCTGGAAAATCTGGCCCAAAACACTATGGTTTAATCTGACAGTAGAAAATTAAGTTGGCCATGGTCAGGGGGATGACTTTGCTTTCAGTGGGTTAGTTTTCCTCTGGGTTCTGTCACTGACAGGATAAGGAATTAGTGTAAAATACTGTTTTGGTTCTCTTTGTGGTCAGTATGGAGAAGACAACAATTCCAGAAGGCAATTCATCCTCCTCTTGTCTGGCTTGGGATTTCACGGATGGTTCTCTCTCTGAAGAGACACAGAGGGTGGAAGCTGCAGCCAGAGATCCAGAGATGCAAACAAAACCTTTTCACTTTAACTGTAAGAGCAGAAACAACTTGCACAGGACAATGCCATTGGCAAGGAAATATGGATTGGGTCTCTCCTCCTGAAACACACAGTCCATTGGATCTGAGTGTGAGGAAAGAGCTCTTGGCTGAGCCAAGCAGAGCTATGGGTGCCTGGAGAAGGGCAAAAGCCACAGGTCGTGAGCGCTGCTGGTGGGCAGAGTGTGCTGGAAATAGATTGTCACAGCATTAAACTTGCCAAGAAAGCCAGATGGAATTCTAAAGGCCCCAAATTCCCACTGACATGTCCTTGATAGCGTGATGTGACCCTACATCCTGGCGCAAGTTCTCCACCACTGGAAGTCCTCCAGGAAAGGACCAGCAGACATGGACTTGCAGGGTGAAGTTCTTGGCCTTGTTTTTTATGTTTGTTTGTTTAATTATTATTATCATTATTTTTCCCCAGATCTGAGAGTCATTGTAATCTTTATCAAGGATTAATTAATATCAGTGATGTTATTAATGACACAGTGACAGTGAGAGCAGAGGAGTCTCCAACAGTCCAGCAGAAAAGTCTTGCTCAAGGATTTAACCCAGGGGATTTTGCTTCTGATGTTAAAACAGGCTCTTGGCTGGTTTAAAACACCTAGCTAATGTTTATTTGACTGATCTCTCATTTCCCAGCTCTTTTTTCACTAGAAAAGGTGTTGCTACACCTGGATAGTGGTTTCACATCACATCAGGAGCAATTCTTGGGAGAAGTAAGGCTTTCGAAAGTGGTTATGTGGGACTAGAACAAAGGATTATATGATCTAAGTGCAGTTGTCAGAAGTCCTTCTGAGAGTAAAAGTCACTTAAAAATATTAAAAACCTGCTGAAAATTGAAATCTTTATCCTGCATTCTCTGAAATATTCAGAAAAAGGTGACTGTGGATTTCAGGATCACTGGGGCTCCTGAGGGACATGCGCTGTGGTCCCATTCGGATTCAGCAGCAGTCACTGGTAATACTTGTATTGATTTCAACAAAAGCAGGAGCCAGACTCATTTTGCAGAATCCAGGGACAGTGCATTGGTCACCAGAGACAATGACAGCCTTTCTATTGACTTCACTGGGCTCAGGCTACGGCTGTGAAAGCTGGTCTTGTGTTGCACAGAAAGGGAATGGCTTTGGGATTGCATAGCTCCAGGGATTAGCAATAAACAAAGAGCCTTTAACTTCTAGGTCAGTGCTCTGAGCCCCTGCCAAGCTTCTGGTCAGTGAATGCTGTTGCCATTTGTACAGAGGCAGCTGATGAATGAGTTTAGCAGTTCTTGGCGTGGTCCTGGATAGAAAATGTCCATAGCATTGCAAAGCCAGTCTTCTGTTTTTATCTTTAAGAATCAAGGGGACCTACGAGATAGACCATTTTGCTGCTGACAGTATTCCCAGATGTCTGGTACCTGCTGACAGGGAGCAGAGGAGTGCTTGGCCTTTGAGGAAAGATGCCTTCACTCATTTGATTGGCCATAGCTGTGGCTGGGACAACGTATTCCTGCTTAGCATCTGGCCCAAAGGTTTCAACTGGTGATAAAACAGATTAAATGAGCAGCTGTAAGGAGTTGCATTTCTGACCAACTCATTTTGACAGCTGTGTACCCTCCTGGACAATCTCCACTGCTCTCTGTCTCTATCTTAACAAGTCTTGTTGAACCTGAGCTGTATGTGTGTCCTTCCAGGTCCAGGTGAGTCCTGGATCCCTGAGCTGATGCTCTTTGAGTTGATATTAATTTTTCCCTGTTCAAACATATTATGAACCTCCATGATTTAGCTCTATTTCATAGGATCATCAGATAATTTATTTGGGCTTGTAGCCTGATCATCCTCTTCACTGGGAAGGGTTGGACATAGTGGTAGGACATGATGTACAATTGTGGTTTGAAGAGGAACCACAGCCAGGCTCTTTGGCTGTTAGGGAATTGCTTTTGGGTAACTGAAAGTTCAAATGTGTACTTTTCCAACATATTTTCCACTGGTTTCAATCCTATCCAGTATTTACCCTTGCTGGTATCATCAATCTGTGGCACTAATAGGCCAACAAGGTGTATAGAAAGAGGCACAGTTAGCACAGCTTAGGGCTCAAACACACAGTGCCTTGGCTGCAACACTGCAGTGCCAGGACCCGACCCAAAATGCCATGATATGGGAGACTTCCAAGTGTATCATGATCCCCACCATCTGTCTCTGGCAAGCTGAAGTGGTACCATTAGGTAACCCAGAAAAGCAGATGCTCTCTCAGCTGCATGAACTTCTCAGACTTGGTGTGATTTTTACCCCAGCAACTTTTATTTTGCTTTGTTTCATTTACTTTTTCTTTTCCAAAAGCTGCTTAACAATTTTTAAAAACAATCCAGAGTTTAGAAATAGTGAGCTGTGTGTGCCTGTGAAGGCTGCCTGTGAAGGACTTTCCTCATCATGTCCCCACTCATACTGTATTTATTTTAAAAGCATAGGATGTCACAGAAATAGGGACAGAAAGGAGGATGTGTGACTGAAAAAGCAGAGGCAGGTCTCTCCAAACAAGTGATTCTGAAGACAAACTGTCACAAAGAATAGACTGATTATTACAAAGAGTCAAGGTAATTGCAGGGAAGCGGTAGCTAAGTGGAGATCTAAAGAAAGATGAGGATTTGACCACAGGATTCAAGTCCCACCCACTGAATTGATGCACAACTGCTCCATACTGCAATTTTCTGCTGCTTGGTTTATTCACCTCCAAACACTCAGCTATTAACTTGACATGTTGTCAAACTACAGGTGAATCTCAGAGCCTCAACTGAAAAATTACAGGCTAAAAACTCACAGGCATTTCCAGGGGAGGATTCACTTTTAGTTATGTGTGTTTATGCCTTGCAGGAGGGAACCTGGAGTGGAAACTTCTAGGAATGACATCAGACCAGTCTGTGGGGGCTGAAAGGAGAACACTGGGCTGGTTCAGGTGTGCAAATACCAATAACAGCTTATTGGCTTTCCCTGTGTCACTGACACTTCCAGGGACTGCAATTCAGGTGCTACCAGGATGGCAACTCAAGACACCTCCACTGGAGTTGGACTTTAGTGATCCTTCTGGGTCCCTTCCAACTCAGGATATTCAGAATATTCTATGATCCAGGGGCGTGGTTATGTGAGTAGGAAACCATTTGGGTTTTGATGAAAAAAAACCCCCACCTGAGAAGATGTTAAAGCTACATCTGTACAAACCACAGCCCCCTGTCCTACCACAGCAGAGTCCCCATGAAGATGGGAAAGATACACATCTAAAGAGCTGCTCTGGACTGGGAAGCCAAGAAATTAGGGGTGGGAAAGGGCTAATGCATTGATAGTCATTGAGAGTCCAAAAACACAGAGCAGCTCTCTCTCTCCTCATGAAAAGAGCATCTGCAGCATTTTGGCTTTTAGTGTATGGGAACATCTCCACAACAAGGAAAGAAATCTCCCTTTAGCCTTGTTTTCTTTGGAGAGAGATTTATGCAGTGCTGAGTGTTGCACCAAGAACCATTGAACCAGTTGGCTGGTTCTAATCCCAGTCAGCAGAGAGGGAGATGTCTCCCTGCCCGTGGATTTTGTAAGCAAGTGTCTGGGTGGAAAGAAGAATCTCTAAGGGCTCATATGAGCCTCTAATGAGGGGCAGACAAAGTCACTGGACACCAAGAAGCCCCATGCCAGAGCAATGGGCATAAATATGTGGTTCATAATGTCTCAGTCATGTGCTGACAGGGTCAGGCACAGAAGGCAGGTAAGGAAGGTTTTTGACTCCATGAGGAACTGTTTTCTCATTTTCATTAAAATTTTTTAGTCTGGCACATCTTTTTCTGAGTGAGTCCTACTTAATCACACGACTCTGGGAGCAGTGAATTACCATCTGCTCCATCTCCCTGGTAGATGATGCCTCTTTTCCCCACGTTCTTTTTGCTGTTGGCTTGGTGTTGTTCAGTGGCTCAGGTCTCATATACATCAGGGATTAGCTTTTCCTTAGAGAAGGGCAAAGAATTTGCATTGCATCCACAGTGGACTGAGAAGCCTTTTCCAAATGCTGACTGGGGTGGGAACACTGCAGACACAGCAGATCTGAATTTGGTTACAGTTTAATCCCGGATAGTGCATTTTTTGTTGCTAGTTTTTGCTCAGCTTGTATTGCATTTGCCATCTGGCACTTTCTGCCTGGACTAAAGAGGATTTTAATAGAATCATAGAAACATTTAGGTTGTAAAAGATCTCTAAAGTCATCAACCATTAACACAGCACTGCCAAGTCTGACACTAAACCATGTCCTCAAGTGCCACATCTACATGTCTTTTAAATCCCTCAAAGGACCACCTCCCCATGGCTTCTCCTGTTTGTTACCCTTGCTGTGTGCATCAGTGTAGATGTGCTTCAGTTGGGTTATTAATCCCATCACTTTTTAGGGGGAGAAGCCTTAACTCCTACATGACCATTTTCAGGTGCTTCCATGGTCTCTAACACATCAATAACTCTTGTTTTAAATACCATGAGAATTAGAAACATTCAAGGCTGGCAGTTGGTGGATGGCAGCACCATCTTGTGTTCACTTCTGGAGAAGGGACAGTGGCTTTTTTTCTTCACTGAACAGGCCACAGATTCTCAATCTTTTTGGCAACTCTCCTGAGAAAAAGAATAACTTATTGGCAAACCAGGGATCAACACAAGACAGAGGCATAAAGTCTAGGCCAGGCTCCAAGCCTCCATCCCACCCGGGGTCTCCAGGTAGCACTTTTATTTTGTTTGCACATCACAATTGATTAAAGGTGTGTGCCACTTGTATCCTAAGAGGTGCTCAGTCCTATCATATATGCTCTGGCAAGTCACTAAAACCACCCTTTAAAATCAGACATCTTATTATTTTTCCCACCCTGTAAAGTTTCAATGCACAGAAACTTTGCATTATCTAATTTGATGGGCTATATCTGGACTTGATTATCATATTATTAAATCCAGCCAGCAATTCCCTCCCAGAAACAGATCTTGAAACTATTAAAGACAGTTTCAGAGTGTTTTCAAAGAGAATTTGTACAAAAAAATTACCCCAAGACATTGATATAGTGCAATGAGGTTATTGATTCCTATTATTTCACATTTGCATATGTAAATAAATCTCTCAAGTCTCTTCCTGCAAGTTTGTAACTTCTCCAGGTTTCCCATAGGCAGGATCAAGTCTTATTCATTTTTAGAGCAGCAACAAGAGACATCAGCACTGCTGTACCAAATCACATTGGAGGTATCTCTGTATGATGATGGAGGGGTGACAGAGAAAGGGAGGAACTGAGATTTATGCAGGAAAACAGAAGTGTATCTCCTCAGGGTGTGAGATTTCACCTCTCTGGTCCAAGAGGTCCTCAGTGTCACCAAAGTGCTTTGGTCAGAAGGCTGTCAGAGCAACGGAGTAGGGAAGGAAATGTAATGGTACACAAGAAATTCACCTTAATCACAGGGTGAAGAATTTTCTGTGTGCTTGGAAAATGTCTGCAGGAGGGCAGGTGTGCAAAGCTCTTTTGGGTATGTCCATGTAGCACACCATGTGCTGATGTGAAGCAGTGAGACCATGGCACAGCTCTACACCAGCTGGTGGGTCCTGAGCCTTTAGGGGCCCCTGCTCAAGCTTGGTACTGGGATTCTGTTTCCCCAGCCCTAGCCTCACAAGACCAGTGTCTTCTGCACTGGAAAAGTCAAGTATGTACCAGCTGGCTGGGAAACTGGGGCACTGCCAGAATAAATCTTGTCCAGTCAACCTACACGTACAAAAAAGGTGCTCCTAGAAGTATTTGTACTTGTCTTCCTATGTAATTTCTACCATGCTGTCACCTCAGCGCCAAGTTTTTGGCCTAGACCTTCTCTGTTAGAGAAACCAGGTGACATCTGGCCAGATTTGAAGCAAGGGCAGATTTGCTACTGGTTGCAAAATACATGTGTGACATAACTGTTGTTTGTGAAAACTGCGAGATTAGAGAACACAGTTCTGAAATGGGGATGAGATTGGCCATCATTTATTCATTTGTGTGATCTGCTTTGAGGTATAACTAGGAATTCACACTATGGACCAGCTCTCCCTGGACATAACCACACCAGTATAGGTACACGCTGCACGTGTAACTATACAGATAAAACTGGTCAAGTGTGATGGAAACATTATTGGCCACTGCCAATGGTTGTGAAATGTTAGAACATTCTCTGGCACAATTTTGGCTTATTTTTAGCAAGTTACCCCCAGACCATTCCCACATTTGGCAATTAGTCCAATCCAGGGAGCATTCCCAGCTGGCAGTTTGCTCACAGGCTTGCTTTGGCAGCTACCAGGTCAGTGCCATGTGGTCAAGCCGGGACATACAGGATGGTCCCAGTACATGGGAGCACCCCCTGGAGTACTTATTTTATTAGTGTGAATGGTTTTAACCCCACTGCCCTGGAAAGATGGGAAGTTTTACAGTCCAGATGGAAAACAGGATAGGAGAGGTTGATACAGGAAGAGGGAAAACAAAAAAAGCATCATGAGTGGGGAGGAGGTTTTGCACCAACATTACCTGCCCTGTTGCCCACCAAGCCATGACAGTGTGGGAGAAGATAACAAAGCTGGAGAGCATTTGGGAAAACCTCCCATCAACATGGTTTGGGCACTGAGTTGTGGGTTTCTTACTTAGAGGCAAGGCAAGTTGTGATTACACATATTTAAAAAAAAAAAAAATTCTCTGATGGTTTTGCTTCAGCTGAGATTTTTTTCCAACCAGCTTTGCTGAAGAGCTGCCACCAAACTCCCAGGACACAGTTAACAACAGCACAAAGCAACACTCAGACAACATGAACAGCACAGATGGCCCAACCCAGTTCTTAATCTTGAGCTGATCAGAATTTTAGTCTGCTTGTGAAAATATTACACGTGTGTATGAGTGTGTTTGTACGTGTGTACCTCTCTAAACACAAAGATTTACATCACATCAATTACTGTCAAATAAGTGCAGTGGATGTTCACTCTGATTTCCAAACACGCTCACAACTGATATTCTCCTGCATTTACCTTCCATGCATATTTTAATGAGTTACAAATGAGTTTGCTGGCAGAAAACTCCACTCAAATAGCTGATTAAAGTAACTCATTAGGAGAGTAGATTTCAAATTTGCAGGAATCAAATAGGCAGGCTGGAAATATGCTCTAAGTGTAACACTCCCCCAGGTGGGCACAATAGAAATGCTGAGAGCTACCTCGATTGGGCTCACAGTCTCTCACAAGGATGGGCAGCCAGCAAGCACAAATCAGCAGGCTTGGGTCATCCAGAGAAACAAAACAGCTTCTTTATTCCTTGTTTTCTCAGGAAAAAAACTTTGCTAAAAAACTCTAGCTCATGAAGTTAGAACTATTTCCAACTCGAGGGGCATCAGGTCACAATTCGTGTGATCTACACTTAAAATCAGACCGAGTTTGTGACAGAAAAGAGTTGCTTGTGGAAGAATTACAAATAATTCAAGGGAATTAGGCAATGATTGACCAGCAGCTGGGATTCAAGTTTGAAGAAAAATCCCCATCTGCTGATTCCAAGAACACAGGAAAAGAGGGAAAGAAGCTATTTGGGAACACTATTGGTCATGTGTTTTCTGTGTGGCTTGTCCTGTCCTCCACATTAGGACAATATGGAAAGGAACAGATTCTTTTGGAGAAGCTTTTCTCTTCCCCCTTCAGTATTCTGTGAACCCCTGAGGTTCTTATAGGTCAAAAGTAGAGATACAGAGTAATCTGGCAACACAAATATGTTTATTGACTTGCCATGAACAGGAACATTCATCATGTCTGTATGGTTGTCTCCATACCAAGAAATTAAACAGCAAAGGACCTGAATTGCAATGGTTTCATTACTAGAATGATTATTTTTTTTTAATTAAATTCTTTCTGGCTGGAAATCTTCCAGAAAATTCCCACCACCCAAAATTAGTATGGGTCAGAGGGCAATTCAAAAGTCAGTTTTGATGGGAGCTTTCCTGGAGGGGAAAGAGTTGCACCTGATGGACAAGAACAGGTTGTCACATGGGACCTCAGGACCACAGGAAGAGCCCTGAGCATGGTGATTTTCCTTGTAGGTACTCTCTCTTTTCTGTTTATTAATTTTGTTTTCAATGGGTCCGGAAGTCGAATGGAGCGCAAAGAAAAAGATAAGGAGAGAAGAAATCAGAGAACAGGACTGTTAAGTCTTACTTATCTAGAAAAGGAGGAAGAAAATGAAGACTGAAATAATTCCTTTACCCAAATTTGTTTCAATGCAGTGTCTGGGGTGCTAATTTTATGGGTACACTGCACAACATGAAGTCTGTTGATTTCTTAAGTCTGGGCTATGTCCCAAATTCAGCTCAGGTGCCTGAACTTTAATTACTTTTTCCTCTTGACTTTACAGGATGGCAGAGTCTGTTAGACTTGTTTTTTAGGTGGTTGTAATCACTTACCAGTGATTTCACACTGGAAGTACAATAGCCAGTGACTGAATTAGTGTTTGACTTATAGGAGAAAATAATTATCCAAGTGATTGAAGTTAAGATCAGGATCAGGGTGTTGTCTGGAACTGGAGTCATAGTCCTGGCATTTCCTCATGGGTTTAAGTCACATGCATAGCTGGGATTCTCCTTGTTTTTTCTGCCTTGCGTGGGAGCTGCTATGGATGATAGAAGGAAGAATGAAAGCAATAATTTATCAAAGCTTTGTCCTGCAGGTTTATTTTGGTAAAGAAGAAAAGTAGTTAGGATCATGGATTGGTTAGGCTTGGAAGGGATCTTAAAGATATCTGGTTCCAACACCCCTGCCATGGGCAGGGACACCTTCCACTACCCCAGGTTACTCAAAGCCATACCTGGACTTGAACACTTCCAGGGATGGGGCATCCACAACTTCTCTGGGCAACCTGTGCCAGTTCCTTATCACCTTTGTAATAAAGAATTTATTCCTAATATCTCATCTAAACCTACCCAAGTTCTTGTTTTTAAATGGAAAATGGAAAAAAAAATAGAAATCTTCCCTCTCCTTTGTGAGCCAGAGACCAACAGCACTGAGGGAAAGGACATGATTTGTTTCCCTGGGAATGTGTGACAGAAGTACAAAGTAAAAGGTGAAAAATTGAGGCAAAAAATGCTCTTTTTCTGTGGACTCATCCCTTTAACCCCCAGGACCTGCTGGACTTGGTCTGTCTCCTCACATCATTTTAATCACAAATATTACCTTCCCATCAAAGGACACCAGCTGGACCATCCCATCCTTATGTGCTGGTTGTAACCACACCAGTGACCAAGGAGCTCCTTCTTCCCCAAACAGATGCTTTTGTCAAATGCTCTGGAATTGGAGAGGTGTGATCACAATGGTGTTAAACTGGAATTAGTCTAATTTCACATCATGGGCAAAAATCACCCACCGCCCCTGTCCTGGCTGCTACCTGTCAGTCCTTTCTTTCCTTAATCAGTAAGGTACAGACACAACAGCTTTTTGAGGAGAAGAAGGCGACTGCAGATGGGTATTGCTGGATCTGTTCTTTCCTATGCAAAGGGTTTAAGGAAGGAACTATTTAGAGCCAGTACAGTAGCACCAAATATGGTTAAGAGTAGTCTCTTTGAAGTCTTTCTCTGAAACTTTACTGGAAATTGGTTGATTATGAGCCAACTCGGTCTTGGAGAGCCTTCTTTCATGCCATTGTTTAGGTTTGAACTTGTCTGTTCTTTATTTTTGCATCTGACTCAACTATACAAAAGGGTGATCTACTTGCAATGTGTTTTTCTCTTTCAGAAAAAAAAACCTCTGTGAACTATGAAAAAAAAGGCTGGTGCCATTGCCATGGGAATAAGTGGTTGTAGTTAAAAGGAAGAGGACTTCTGAGAAAATAGGACATTTCTCTGGCACACAAAAACTAAACAGTTTGTAAGAACTTTTCTTCAAGTCCAGATTCCAGAGCCGTAGGGACCTTCCCCTGTTAACGACCTCAGACTCACAACGAGCAAACCTCTGCAATTTTAGCTTGCTTTATACTTTTTAAAAATTTATTTCATTCTCTTCTCAATCTGAGGAGAACAACTTACAGGAGAGACAAAATCCACAGATGAAAGTACAGCTGTACAAAGCCACAAATCACTATCCAACAAGAGAAGTTTACTGTGGAGTAAACTTACTTATGAGTCCAGGTTTGCCTCTGTGCTCAGACAGGGCTGCAAATAAAACTGAGGGGTTTGAGTAACTAAACACAGGGAATTCATTATATCTAAACAAAACACACAGTTATTCCTGGAAATAGAGTGTTCCCTTTAACCAGAAGAGGTGTTAGTTCCAGTTTTTGTCTAAGTAGGGCTGCCTGGAAGTGAAGAACGTTATGGACCCAGAACAAGTGAGTGAAGGGAAGATTTACAGCGAGACCATCACCCAACCAGGCTAATGAAGTACAAATTAAGACAGATGTTGCAAAAGAATAAGCTGCACAGATCAATGATGAGATGGCTGCTCAAAGTCTGTGCACAGACAATTCTTGAATAGAAGATGCTGTGATTATTTTCTTCCTTCCCATTATTTTGGTTTTTCAGCTGGTTCCAGAGCTCCAGCATCCAGATGCTGGATGTACAGCTCTGGAGCTTCTGTCCTTGCATTTGTTAGTTACTGTGTATGGAAAAGTGAAAAACATTATTTCTTACATTCCAGTCATGTCTAGAGAGTCCATCCAAGTCTCTTCTTAGTTTTTACAGACATGGAGAGACTAGATCTGTGCCGGAGAGCTTAGGGTAATTACATTCTGCCATGTCATCTAAGGTGTCTTCAGGTTTCCAGTTTCCACTTAAAGGAAGTATCTCAATACTCTGAAAATATAAAGTGATGAGTTACAGTCTGATATTGAAATTCTATCTAAAGACATAAACCCAGTCTTTCTAAGCAGATGGTGTCTCTGAAGGCTTTGAAACACTACTGGGAAACACTGGGTACATGGGCTTAGGAGAACTTTGGGCTGTCTAACCCCGTCTTGAGCAACTTTTATACTGTTTTTATCTGGGGGCCTGGATATCTAGAGGGTTCAGGAATGGGTTTTGTGGGTCACAGGGTCTTCCATTGTCTAAGCAGGGCTGGAAACACATCTTCAACAAGTCAGCCATGCCTGGGGAAGGCAAGACACATGAGAATGGTTGTGGCTCACAGGAAGTCAGATGGCATTTTGAGCTCTCATGTATGTCTCCTTCACTGAGCTGAAACCTGTCTGTGCTCCCTGTGCACCCCTAAGTTGTCAGTTCTGTTGCTTTTCCGTCACTGCACATGCTTTCCTGCTAGTCTTTGATTTTCTCTGCATCTTCAGAATCTGTTTACAGACATCCACATTCAATGAGATTAAAAGAAAATAATGAATAATTCATTTGAACGAAGAATTGAACTGCAGTGACCTTTATGTTAATAAAAGTGCCCCTTTCCTCTGTGCAAACGCTTTAGCCCTTGCAAAGCAGGGAATTCACTGCATCTGTTGAATTCACAAGTGGCTTTTTTTTTTGTTTTGTTTCTGTTTGTTTTGTTTTAAATAACTGCCTAATAGCTGGAACCGGCATTGTGTTCCTCCTGCTGACTCACTGGTTTCCAAAAGCTCTGCGATGAGTGTGACATCTTTAAACACCACAGAATATACTGTTTCCTTTCAACCAGGCATAATCTGCAGTGATTCAACTCATGTAAAAGAACCATGTGGGCAGAAGTATCCCACAGTCACCTTCCATACCTCCAGCCTCTGTGCCTTGCACCAGACATGCTGTTGCCATTCTAATGCTACTTTTACTATGGCAATCCATGAAAAGGTTTTGCCTTTGTTTCGAAAATCATGTAATGAGAGTGGAATTTGTCTGAGGCAAACGGGTCCACGCTCGTTAAAGCGGATAATTCCAATCCTTGCCTCTACCAGGATGTGGAGTGTACTGGCACTGACTACAAAGTGGTTGTTTAAGGGGTGTCACCCACAGGGGCCTGGACAGGTTGGAGAGGTGGATCTATGCAAACCTCGTGAAGCTCAAAAGGGCCAAGTACAAGGCCCTGAACCTGGGTCCAGGCAACCCCAAGCACAAATACAACCTGGGTGGAGAATTGATTGAGAGCAGCGCTGAGGAGAAGGGTTTGGAGGTGTTGGTGGATGAGAAGCTTGACATGATCGGGCAGTGCACGCTCACAGCCCAAGAAAGCTCTACCATGTCCCGGGCTGCAGCACAAGAAGTGGGACATGCAGGTCAAGGAAGGGGATTGTCCCTCTTTACTCTGCCTTCGTGAGACCTCACCTGCAGTGCTGCATCCAGCTCTGGGGCCCAGAACATAGGAAGGACGTGCAGCTGCTGGAGCAAGTCCAGAGGAAGTCACAGAAATTCTCCAAGGGCTGGAGACCCTCTGCTCTGGAGCCAGGCTGGGAAAGCTGGGGGTGTTCACCTGGAGAAGAGAAGGCTCCAGGGAGACATGAGAGCCCCTTCCAGTGCCTAAAGGGGCTCTGAGAGAGTTGGAGAGGGACTTGGGACAAGGGGATGGAGTGACAGGACAAGGGGAATGGTGTGACAGGACAAGGGGAATGGCTTTACTCTGAAAGAGGGTAGATTTAAATTAGATATTAGGAAAAACATGTGAGGGTGGTGAAGCACAGGCACAGGTTGCCCAGAGAAGCTGTGGCTGCCCCATCCCTGGAAGTGTCCAACGCCAGGTTGGACAGGGCTTGGAGCAACCTGGTCTAGTGGAAAGTGTCCCTGCCCATGGCAGGGGGTTGGAACAAGTTGATCTTTAAGCTCCCCATCAACATAAATCATTCTAAGACTCTAAGATTCTATATCGGGTACCCTTTGTAGGGTAGGACATTATTTGGAGTTATGAAAGAGTGAAAGGCCAAAAATCCATACATTAAAACATCCCTATATCACTGCCTGGCAAAAAGTATCTAGATCTGAGCATTGTGCAAGGATGGGTATTCAGGGAGAGCAGAGGCTTATTTTATGATTCTTCTATTTGACTTCTAATTTAAGGGAAGTCTCTTCACTGTGGTCAACATCAGTTCCTCGTCTGGAAAATGAGGACAGTATTGTGTCATTTTTCTTTGTGCACTTAGACCAAACTCTTCAAGAAGGAGGTTATTTCTCCTCTGTGCATCTCTAGAATTGAACACAAGAGGGCTTTTCTTCTGGGTGAGATTTCAAGATAGCGCTGTAAAAGAAAGGATCTGTGAGTTTTCTTGTGTTTGTGTGCAAAATCTTTTTATTTGCTTTTTGGAGACTGTTTGAATGTTTACTTGTAAGAATGTCTGCAGAAAGTTAAGTTGTCAGGAGAATTGGTGAGAATAAATATTCATGAGAATACTCTCGCTGCAAATGCTTTTGTGGCCATCTGTAAAAGCTTTTTTATTATTCAAACAATGCTGAGCTTTTTGCAGACAATTTGCCAACAAAAAAAAAAAAGGAAAGGGCTTTTTTTCCCCTTTTTTTTTTTCGTTTTTTAAGAGGCAGCTGATGCTGTAGTGGCAAAGTCATCATCTCTGATGTGTGATTTAATATCCAGCATGGGACACAAACAGCCAGGAAGGAGTAATGAGAACACTACTGTCAAGCTATCAGAGAGATATAAATATGTTTAAACCGACTATTTTGAATGGAGAACAAATTAGTATAACTACCACCTGTTTGTGAATAATTAAGGCAAACAAACAAAATATTTTCAATATATCAAATAACTTGTTTATAGCAGCAATTCTCTTTAATGTTGGTGTGATGCCTTGGTGTTGTTACACAGGAACCTTCTGCTCAGAAGGAAAATTCTTAATTGTGGGAATTTTCTTTTTTATTGATGTGAATCAGGAGTAACACAAACAACTTTTCTTTTATTGGTCTTCTCATCCAACGTCTGTGTTTTCCATTTTCATGTTAGCAGATGATCTCCAAAGTGCTATGGCTCTCTACTTACCACACCTGCTTTTTAAGGAAGACTGGTGATCTCTTTTTCCATAGGAAAGGAAGTGTGCAGAGATAATACTTGCCCTTTGCTAAGATCACCCTGTGGCAATTCTGGAAAGTGGGATTTTATCCAATTCTCTTCTGTATTGCCATTGTCACAAAACCATATTCTCTGTTGATTATCCCATTCTTTCTTTTTTTTTAAGTTTGAAGCTGAAAGGGAGGAAAAGTTGTGAGGATCCCTTCGTTCTCAGAATTTTTCCCTGGACAAGGACTTCTCACCATGATTAGACAGATGTTTGTGCACATGAGGGCCATTGATCTGACCCAGCCATCAGATTTCTCATTATATTTTCTTCCTATTCCACAAGTGTTTCGCTAAAAATGATTAAAACATTTGATGTGCTGTTAAACTCCACATTATCCTTCAGCAAGCGAGTTCCACAAGTGAGTTATTCATTGCATACAAAGTTATATCCATTTTTTTAAATTGTTTTGCTTATAAGCACTGTAAGAATTTTTGCTTCCCTGCACTCATCTGTATTCCAGCCTGCCAATACTCCTAGGCTGTGGCTTCTGCTGAAAGTCCTGGAGTCAGATATTTAATTAATAATAACAGTCAGATAATTAACCTTCTGCATTGCAAGGGTGAATCTCCTTTAAAAGTCAAGTCTTTGGTATCTCTTGCTTTTTCTTTAAATGGAGATTTTCCCAGAGCACCTTGAATCTGTAGAGAAATTCCAGCTGAAATCATCCCAACAGAATCCATTCAGGGTATTTCAATTTTTCTGAAATCAGCTGTTGAAAACTTTGGAGAAGTCATAGGAGCAAAGGAGAGAGTTTCCTCCTGGCTCGTTGCACCAGGGTGGGAAGAAACCAGGGAGCTACTCCACGGTGCCCAACCCTGCATTGTGGATGGAAATTAGGGCTCAGGAGAAGAAGGCAGTAAGATCCCAGCATATTTCCTTCTGCAAGCAGCAGTGATGAACACTTGAGGGAAGCAATGTCCTTCCAGAGGAGTCATCTCCAGCATTCCAGGGGACAGGAACAGCCCTGCCATCAGTGTGGGTGCAGAGGTGCACCATGTTCTTGTGTACCTGCTCGAGTGTCTGTGAATGTGGCTGTGATGCTGAAACACCTCTTGGTTGTTGGTTGATCTGGAGCTGAAACAGGTTCCTGTGAAAATAACAGGGAATCCACCCACAGGAAAATTCTGTTTTCTCCCAAACAAATTATTTGCAAGACCATTTTTTTTTTCAGATAAAATATCCCATTCCCCATTTTGAGCTATTATTATAATTTTGAACACTTCTCATGGGGTGACTCAATCTCTGCTGCAGATTTTGTCCTGATTCTGATTGATCAGCACAGACATGGATCAGAAAAAATATGGCATTTACAGGAGGAACAGCAGCCCAAGCTCAAAATCATTTTTATTTCTCCAAATCTCCTCTTTGATGCCTACCCTTAGAATTTTAATCTATTTTTTATGCTTCACATGACCATTTGGAGTCACTACCATTGGGAGTAGCTGTGTGGTTCACGGATGGAGGAACAGAAGAATTTTGAGCATGGACTTCACAACCCTCTTAGTTCTGAAGGCCTTTATACATATCAAACATGAACCAAAATCAATAAGGATACATTTCATCCATAGCTTCATACCATGCCCTGCCCTAGACCCCAACTGGAATGTCACACACAGCAGTGAGTTTGGGCCCAGACTCTGAATTTATGATGAAAAATAAATTTCCCTCCCCACTCAGAACAAAACAGGCTGGCACTTTGCAGCTCCTGTCCTCCTGCTCTCTCTCCCTCATCAATTCTCTTTTCCCTTTCACACATCAGCTGCAAACATCTCATTTGGCTGGGATGCTGAAGGCAGGCTCATCTCTAGCAGTTCCAGACTGTTAATTCAATCAGCTCTTACATCAGCACTAACATAAGGAAGCAAAAAAGGCTCTTGAATTTCATCACCTTGTTAAAAAACTCGGATGGATTTCTGGAAGGATTATTCGATTTGCTTCACTAGGTTTCATAAAGGTTTGTACACAGCATTTAAACTATTATTATTTACTTTTAACAAGCTATTTATGTCCTACTCTCAATTGCCTAATCAATACTGCTCTCCCATCTGTTCCAAGATCCTGACATCAGCACACTTCAATTCTCTGCTGAGTGAGTAAAAAGGAAGGAATAATTTAAACACAGTGAGTGAATGAGAGAAAAAGAGCCCAAAAGAGACTGATATAAACTAAACCTCCGTGTCCAAAGGTGGCCAGGCATGCAGGAATTGTGGATTCAAGTCCTAAACTTGAATTGAGGACATTGCTGAGAACATTGGAGGAAGATGCTATGACTCACAGCAGATTAAAGTGATTTCTTTCACTGACAAGAAGAATATTTTGATATTCATTAAAGCTACTTGAATGAGTGTTATTTAAAAATAATTAGTTGAGGCTAGTTTTTTTTGATTTTGCCCTTGAGCAGGCCAAGGGGCTTCACTTGGGCCTCTCCAGGTGCACAACCGGCACAAAATAAGTTCTGAAATAATTCTGCTCCAGGGGCAGGCTAGAGTATTTTAAGTTTCTCTGACAGTAATAATTAATCCTTAGTGACGGTAGAGGGAGCTGAGGTTGTGCTTGTTCAAGTGCAAACATCTACTCTGTATACTCTAGTACGTACACAAATCACAGATCTGGTTTCTACAGCACTTATTTTCATGTTCCCTGCACTGCAAGTGTGTCCCAGCCACAGCATTGGCTCAGTCTTTGTATTAGTTTTACAGGCATCTGAAGAGTGTTTCATTTGACTTGTTTGTTGATCCCTATTTGGGATGGGATCAACCTCCCTCTGCTGATCATGTGGACAATCCTCATGTCTTGTTGAGCTGGGCCCTTGGTGGACCAGGTTAATGGCTGGACTCCACGATGTTCGAGGTCTTTTCCAATCTAAATGATCCTGTGATTCTATGATCCCTACAGCTAAGGTCAGATGAGAGAAATAAGCCTCGGTGCTAACATGGAAAATAAGATTCCAAGGACTTAACATTAAACTCAGGTCTACAGACCCTGAAGAAAAAGGATCTTCTCCACATTAAGCAAGGTTTGTGTTGCCTGCAGAGGCACACCAAATAAAAACACTGTCCAGAGTTCTCCTCTGATCAAGGTCACTCTGTAGCAGCAGAAGAAGCACAAGTAATCCAAAGACACTGATCAAATGAACAGACAGACCTTTGGGTCCCGTTTCCTGGAGTAAATGGGCATAAATCTGTGTGGTAAGATGTGGTGGAAAGCTGCCTCCATCTGAGTGCTTGTTACTTCTTCTGAATACAAAAAGCTTGATCACAGTTTCACCACTATTCAGTGCCAGTGTTTGGTGAGCACTAATGGCAAGGAAGAAATGTGTATTTCAGGGAGTGACACCACAACATTCAGACTTTTTAATTTCTTTATACCAAGAACAAATGCAACTTTTTCTCTTGCAGTGGCCCTTTGCTGCCCTAGCCTGTATCTTGAATTTTGACTTAAAATTCTGACAGACTTTGGGTGCAGGAGATCTTATTATTCCTTATAGTCCTGCTCTGAGAAAGAACTACATCACAGTTCCCCAGAGCTCCATGGGAGACCCTCCGTTTGGAATAGGGGAAGTGCTTCAAGATGGTTGTTGCTGCTAAAAACAGTGTGTTGGGCTGATAGAGCTGTCTCCTTTTAGTGGTTAGTCCACATAAGTCTGTGAAAGCGTTGCAGCTTTACAGACAAGGCATTTAATTGAAATATTAAGGCATTTAGCCCTCCTTTCAGAAGGTTCAAGCCCTGCTTTGAGTGTTTTTCAGCAAAAGATGCTGTGGTTCTTTTGTGGAGATTTTCTATTTATTCCTTTCTTTTTAGTACACCCAAGGAAAAAGAAGCATGTGTATGATTTGGTGTGGAGACAGCCCAGCACAAAGAAACAACTGGTATTCCTCTTTCCATCTGAATGCCAGTGTCACTGGATCTCCTGAAGAAGTAAAACACATTATTAAGTTTTAACATCTTTCCAAAAAAAGGTCATCTGGTGTCACTGCTTACTCCTACCTCACTATCTCAAAATGCTACTCTGGGCTGGGATTTATTATCTTTATGATAACTGTGTGTTCCATTTTCCCCACTTTGTCAGGTTTTTTTTACTCTTTTCATTCTGCTTAGTATGACCAGAACTGAGTTGATTTGCTGGGTGGATTATTGTTCCTTTTGAATGAGGGTTGCTATTTTGTCCCTTTTCTCCACCGTTTTGGCCCCATGACATTTTTGGGGTGGGAAGGAGGGAGGCAATGAGAGGTTATATATTGAACAATTTCACCCTGCTGGAAAATACCAATAGCTTAAAATAAATATACTCTCCGAGATATCACATTATCCTGCTGAGCTCATGTACAGCAGAGATAAAATGGCTTTTTTTTTTTTAGAACTGATTTTTCTTTCTCCACCAGCTGAATGGAATATCAAAACACACCATTTAAAGTAACTGTTAGAAAAAAGCTTATACACAATGCTATCAACAGAAGGGAGCTGAAAATTAAATGGAAATTATTACCAGAGAACTCATTTCCTTTGCTACTGAGAGGCTAACAGCAACAATAAAATAGAATTTAGAAGTGAAAGCTGAGATTCTTCCTTTGATGTCTGAATATTTTCTGCTTATGTTCCTCTAAAATAAAAGGCCACATTATAAATTAAATGTGATACTTAATTTTTATTTTCTCTCCACTCAAACAGTATGTTTCCTCTAGGTGATTATTAAAATAATGATTCACCTCCCCAGCTGCTGTAGACTGGCAGGTTTTTGTTTAGGCAGCAGAGCAGCATGGGTTGAGTGATTGCTGGGTCTCAGACAGGCAGAATCCAGTTGCCTCTTGGAACAGAGGTTAAGAGGGGTTTTTAATTTAACAGTGAAAATGTAAAATGAGAAAGAGCTGGTGCCCTTAAGCTTCATCTTAACTGAACATTTCCTATGATGCATCTCCTGTGATTGAATCATATAATCACAGAATGGTTTGTGATGGAAAGGACCTTAAAGATCATCTCATTCCAACCCCTACCATGGGCAGGGATGTCACCCACCAGGTTGCTCCAAGCCCCATCCCATGGCCCCAACACTTCCAGGGACGGGGCAGCCACAGTTTCTCTGGGCAAACCTGTGCCAGGGCCTCACCACTCTCTGAGTAGAAAAAAATTCTTCCTAACATCTGATTTAAACCTTCCCTCTTTTAGTTTGAAGCTTTTCCCCCTTTAAAGCAAAGACAATTCTCAAAAGACCGTAAATACTGATCTTGGTGCCTCTCTGGTTATCACTGCTTTAGTATGGGAAAGGGAACATGCTTGTCAATGGGAGGGGGAATGCAGGGTCCTCTGGTCCACCTCACTGAGGATGTACCAGAAGGATGGAGGATTTTCTTCATGAAGTTCCTTTAGCAACTACAGAAAACATGTTGATAATTAATTTTTGATGTTTTCTTCGTACAAGACTCAGCTGGTTGAGTGCAGGTACTTGCTGGAGGGTGAACTCAACCACCATGCTTGATTCTGCTGTGCATGGGGAGGTATCCACTGCTATTAGGGGTGTTTTTGGGTAACAGGGCTGTGGGATGAGCCACAGGTTGTAGGACAGACCCACATTTAGTAAAAGGATAACCCAGGCTGTCTCAATGAGGCTGGGTGACTAAAGGCATCCCTATGCCATAGACAGCCCAATTAAAATATTTGAATCAGGACCCAAGTCCAAATTCAGAGCAGAAATACTTGGATTTCTAGGGGAGGTGTGACAGCTCTGTGCTACCCAGGAGGCAGGATCAGAGCCATTCATCTGTTCTAGTCTCAGGCTCCAAAAATCCCCTGCTTCAGCTACAGAGGAAACTCTAGGATGGTGCTGGTGGCTTTGAAGGAAAACAGTGGAGTTCTAATTGAAACAAATGAAGGGAAGTGTTGTTTAATATTCCACTAACCTGTACCCCTCTCTTCTTCCTTACTTTCCTTTTCTGTGCTTGTTTCATCTTCCACAACTCAATGATGTTTTTGTTTCCCTTTACTTTTATTGTTCAATTATGTTTTTGTGTATATAAACACTGAGGTGATGTAGAGAAAAAAGGACTCCATGGCTCCTGTTACCAAACATAGAACAGACTCCATGATGTCAGGTACAGTCACTGAGCTGTTCAGGACTCCTGCGTTGTCACCAGCGCCAGGCACAGAAGAGCTAAAAATAAATTATTTCCTCTATTCACCAGCTCTGTATGTGCTGTGATGTACCAAAGATAAAACTTCTGTGTCTTCTGTGAGGCAGCAAGACTGGGGAAGGAGCAGTTGGGTGATGGGGACTCCCAAAACTCGAGCTGAAGCAGGTGGTGCTGGAGATCAGCCCCTGATGTTTGCTGGTGCCATGGTCCTACGGTAGTGGTGGGGCTCCGGAACAGGACTGAGCCTTCAGCAAACGAATAACCAAACCTGGCAAGCCTATTTACCATGTCATAAAATAAACATTTTGTGGAGGAGGAGACAGGAAAAAAAAAAAAAGAAAGAAGAAAAGAAAAGATGGGTATGGAGGTGCCAAGTTCAGCCATGGCAAAGGAGCATCTCTCGTGAGTACCTGGGCTCCTGCTCATTTCCGTGAGGGTGTTTGGCTCTCAGCCCTCACTAACTGTTATCTCTCAATCTCTGTCACCACAGGAAAGCGTTTCCTGCTTCCCACGTCACTCTCAAACCCCGCAGGCACAGCTGGGAGGGTGCTCAGGCTGCGGCACCACTGCGAGCACGATGGTGGTGGTTTGTACCCACCTCTCCCCATCTCCCTCCCCCATCCTCACTGGGTTTGTTTGGTTTTTAAGCTGAAGACACCCTGCAGAGAGAAGCAGGTGCTTCTTCTTGTGGTTTGCTTCAAAAACCCTACAGTCAGCCTAACTTTGGCAGTTACTCAACGTGCTCCTTTACAAGCCACTCTTAGGTTTGGCTGCTTTAGCTATACAGGGCCACAGCTGGAGTGCAGAGAGCCTTGCCTCTGGTCAGAGAGGTGTTAAAACCTGGTGATCTTCAGTTACTTAACCAGAACAGGTGATTCAGCGCCCTCCTTCTTTAGTCTGTGCTTTTGAGGTGTCCCTGCACTGGTGTCAAGCACAAACTGCTGCTCCATTGCAAAGGGAACATTCCTATCAGTCATTTAGCACGGGATACTGCCAGCCTTCAAATGCCTAGAAATGCAGTCTCTAGTCTGGATCAGGCCATCCAGCCTCCATCAGAATGGACTTGAGTCATGGACACACTCATGTGGGCAGAGTCAGGCCCTCCCAGGACTTGGCTGATCCAGCCTCATTCAGGTATCAGAGGAAGATGTCCTGAGTCACCCTCTAATAGTAATGACATCTGCACACCCCCTCTGAAACCCCTTTGAGATACCAGACCCCACTGACAGACCTGTCACCTTCTGGTAGTGAAAAGGAACATTTTATTCTCTTTTTGGATACCTTTGCACAGTGCCCAATCTTTTCTTTTAGATACTGCTCTATGCAGCAGTTGCAGTTGTTCAAATGTTTGCTGCTCCTGTATATTTATGGGTTGAAATTCCCCTGGGGAACATTCCCCAGACAGCACAGAACCATTTTAATGGCTTTTCTAAGCACCTCTGTTCTTTGCCCCTATTTAATCACATCAGTGTCCATTTTTCAATTGTACACAACGTTCTATTAAACTGTACAAACAGCACTGGCATTTAAAAAATTCATGTTAACCATTCTAATTAAACATGATGACCTGCTACACAAACTGTGAGCACAGATGCCCCCTGTGTTTCATACAGCACAAACAAGGATTTCATCAGTCACTGGACTGAAACTTTCCCAGGGCACTCTGTTCTTCTTGTTGACTTCAGGCACTTCAGCTCTTGTTCCTGCAGGATTTGGTGCCTGCAGTCGCTGTCAGTGATATCACAGCACTGCCTGCAAGGCTGCATTTATCCTGTAGGGAGGTCCAAGTTGACAGCCTGGTCCAGCAGAGTCAGAAAGGCACTTCTGAAGCAAACCTGATTTTGGGATAACTCATCTTCTAGAGCTGTTCTTCTCTGTGGACTGGAGGGGTTGATGCAATGAAGCACCAAATGTTTGCTCTTCAGCTAGAGCCTAACACCAACCTGGGTGACTGCCTAAGTCTAAGCTATTACAGAATCCTCTTTTTAGGTTTTGACTTAATTTTGACCCAGTATTTAAGGGGTATCTCAGTGACAAGCAGTAACTGGGCAATTCTACAGCTCTCCAACTTCAGAAAAAAGTGCATCTTTATTTAAAAGGATCCCATGGCAAAAGGATCACAGAAAAGACTTTTTTTTAACCCAACTACTTTTCCACAGACTGTAAAGGGATAGAGCACACAGCAAAATGTCATGACATGAAGGCAAGGACCACCCTCACCTGATGTGCTGTCCTGCTCTCTGACTGTTGGGTGCAGTTCATTGATCTGTGCCCACGTTGCCAAAGAGTTGGGGCATCATATAGAGCAACAGAAAGCAAATCAGTCTTTGCAGGGACTGGTTAGTATCTCTCAAGTAAAATACCCCAAACCTGAGCCTGGAACACCAGTTTTATGATGCTTAAACAATGTTTCGAGGAAACATCTTCCACTTTTCTCATGCAGTTTTAGGATAAAAACCCAGAAATCCCAGTCCAGATTTTGCCCTGATTTTGGCAAGGAGAGTTAAAGCTTAAAACGTGGTTCTTGAGGCATTCTGCAACTTCCCATCCTTCCTGTTCTACTGCTAAATGTAAACCACTGGTTTTCTGTATTGATTTTAGCACTTCCCGTGGCAATGATCCTCCTTTGGGGTTGATTCCTTAGTTCCAGTGCCTCCAATTAAGATGTACGGATATTGGAATGGGCACCTGCAAAGTCTCTTTGTCTCAGGAGAGCAAAATTGAATCCTAACACCTTGTGAACAGTATTTTTAAAGTGTGTAGGGAATAAAATACTTCTTCAAAACTGTGCACACATGCACAGTTCTGCACATGTACACGTGTAGGTCAACAAAGCATCCAACCTGAAGTCTTCTCAGGTACCTCCAGGCCTTGAGCAAACCACTTTTCCTTCAGAAGAAGGTGGGTCTAGGTGAGAGTTGCAGAAATGGGCACTGACATCACCAGAAGCTCAAATATATTCTTTTTTTTTTTTACATAGAAGCCCGTTGGCTGCATGTACAAGTAGTGGGGAACAGGTTTTGGCAGCTCCTCATTTTCAGATGCTCTCAACTTCAATAACATTGGGAAGAGAGAGAAGAGAGACCGAATGATACCACAAAGAAACTTTACCATTAAGGAAGAGTGGCTGGCATCTGCTACAGACTGGACTAAGCTGGAAGCCTCCAGGCATGGTACAAACTTTCACTGAGGTGTGTTTTTCTGGAGGGTTCTTGATAAAAATAACGATGCAGAGTCTTCAGTTGACAAAGTGCTACTCAAACCATTGCAGAAAATTCCTTCAGTAAGGCAGATCTCAGGAAAATATTTTCTCCATTTTAGGGTTCACGAAGGAGAAGTTGCTGAACATATTTTGGTCCATGCTGTTAATCAGCGCTCTGTCGGCACAGGACAGTCTAGGTTTTTCATTTAGAAATTCCTTGTCAAAGTTGCTACAGTCACTTGGAGATTTCTTCAAGAAAAGGAAAAAAAAATGATGTCAAACCACTAATATTGAGATTTTCATTACAATGATACTGGCCCTATCAGGCTGCTTACATGGGCTCAGCTTATCTAGTCAGGAGCTAGTAAATATAAATATCATGTGGGAAGCACTGAGCCTGTGATCCATGAATTCTGCCAGGCAGGGATGTTAGAGTTTTACAACACATCAGACTGGACCCATCAATTAAATGACACTTGTGAAAGAATGATGCTCTTTTCAAATTAAATTATATTACTGTTATTTATAGGACCTTAATAGTTTAATAGGACAGTTACTAAAAGTCAGGATTATTCTAACTTAGCCAACCACCCAGTTACCTGAACTGCTTTCCCTTCTGCATTGCAATGGAAGATAATCCCTACAGAATGGGGTGAAGTTACATGGTTAAGGCAAGGTGTTATGAGACATCCAGACCCCTGCTCTGGTAACTGAGAATGTGATGGGTAATTTATGGTTTCTCAGGTGTGGACATGCCAGACCTGGGCTTACAGCCATCACAGAGCAGTATTGTGATGATCAGGTCAGGCAGCTCAGCCACTAGAAGTACATAGTCTAGAAGAACATGGGATGGATGGAACAGGAAGAAGATATATCCTCACCACTCTTGGTTTGAAAGGAGGCTCCATCCTTCTTTCTTCTAAAGCTTCCCAGTTGATTTCCCGGAAAAAGGCATGCTGGCGGATGTTCCCTCTTGCTCCCAGTCTCCTCTCAGGTTCTCTCACAAAAAGCTAGAATGTTGATTCCATAGGTTAAATTCTGTGCTGATAATGCAAGCATTAAAGAGGGTGGAATATGTAATTATCGCGTCAGTGCAATGAGAACAGCCCATAATGGAGAAAATGTGGGGTTTTTTCCCAAAGCAAGGCAATTTCTTGATTGGTATGAAGATGATCACTATCTCTAATCCTGACAGAAGTACAGGTTGACTGTGCAGAAAGATGGCAGTGTGTGTCCCAGAAATAGATGTTCAACATCTCAGTCTGCTGTAACCCTTAGTTAACCCGCCTCGTACCTTAGAGATTACTCTGCAACAAAACTGACCTCTGCTGGTATCTGGAACCCTGTGAGGAGCCATATCATAACTCAGGAGCAAGAGGACATACAGATGGCCTTATGACTTAGGTGAGGTGCAGTTTGAGGCCCACAGAAAAGACAGTGAGTCTCTCTGGTCCTATCACACTGGATTTGTTTTTCTGTGCAACAGTTGAAGATGCACAAACCAAAGGTGACAATTCTGGCAAAAAAAGGCTTTCATTCCCTGTGTGGTTATTCTTACCTTCACCAAAATGTCCTTTGCATCCTTGTCAAGCCAGCGAGGGTAGAAGGGGTTATCCATACGGATAGACTGGAAAAGCTCCTCTTCATCTTGGCCATGGAAAGGGGATTGGCCGATAAGCATCTCATACAGGAGGACACCAAAGGACCACCAGTCAACGGAGGTGTTGTACTTCTGCCCCAGCAGGATCTGCCCAAAAACAGGAGGGACAAAGGCTGAAGGAAAATGTCTGACATGAGCATTTCAGCTTCAGAAGGGTGGCCAGACCACGACCTTCCAACAGCTGCTTTGCACTGAGTGGGATGGCAGAGGTGCCTGCAGGAGCCAGAACATCTGCCAGAGGTGAAGGGGCTGTGGTTTGAGGAGCTCCAAGTTGCAGCCACACCTGGGAGCCAAAACAGTCCTTCTCACTACAAATAAGGTTGCATGTAACTCTTAAGTTACTTGAACAAATCTTTGGCTACCAGAGACATCTCAAAACATAAAAAGCGAGGCAACTAATTTTTTTTGCCTGCTCTCCAGATTATCCCAGGGGTTCAAATCAGGTTTGTGCTGTCCAAGAAGACAAATGGTTAGGCATTATAATTTTGGAACGAATTCAACTCACAAAAAACCTGAATTTTAAATTACAAAAGCTGCAGTGTAAGGGTACTTCAGGACCATCAGTCAGTTGAAATGGTGTGAATCTATCCCAGTGAAATCTTCCCCAGGAAAAACAGGAAATTGGTTGCTGATCTACCCTCTTGAGACAAACTGAGTTATAAGTAAAGGAATGGGAATTTGCCCTCAGTCAGTCCCTTTGTTTGTGCCTTTCTGTGTCAGTTATAAAATGAATGCTACATCCAGTGTGTGGGGGCCAGGAGGGTCAGCTGGAGTCACAACCTCCCCCAGGTCTCAAGGACCACCACCAAGTTCTCAGACTCCCTGGAGAAGCAAAATTATTTGCACCTGCCTTTAGATACCTGTTATGGAGATACCTAGAGCTGAACCATTAGCTCCTTTTACAGCCAAGGAAGGGAATTAGTCCAATTTTAGACATCCAGATAAATATCTGCCTGCTGTAAAATACAACCCCCTATTTGTCTCCTTTGGTTATCAAGAAGCCTAGAAAACTTGCTCATATATAGATGATTACAATGCAGATATCTAAAGGGTCATGTGATGACTGCGATGTGGAGGATTATCAGGATTTTAGAGCTGTAGAGGGGAAAAGTTCATTTTAAAGCACAATCTTTAGTCTTTTCAATGGGATGCCTGATACTGTAGCTATGGGATAGGTATCAATGACAAGTCCTGGTGATGTCTTAATACCATTGAAAACAACTCTCCAGGTCAGTACAGGTGAAACTGCTGAGAGTTTAAAAATTATCATCTTATTGCCTAAAAATTATGTGTCTTATTGATTTATGCATGCAGTCTTTCTATGGTTATGGAGGGAAAACGGTGATTTAATTGATTTATACACTTGAGGTAGGAAGGGATGACTTGTTTCCTGGGATGTTTGTCCTTCTACAACATTATAAAGTGCCATCTAGTGCTTCATTTTTAGATTAATTTCCTCACATTAGGTGAGAAATATCCCCCTCTGATGTACCTGTGGCATCTAACAAAGCAGGACTTTATTGTCAGAAGTATAAATCCAATCTGATGTACAGTGCTCATGACTAACACTTCTGTCTCCAAAGGAGAGGATGCAAAAAGGACAAAAAAGAGATCTGAATATATGATGTAACATATACAAAGAGTTTCACTCAAAACAAACAAACAAAAAAGGAATCAGCAAGACTCTCTAATATATTTCTTGTGAATCATTTACAACAAAATCATCCCAGCCTTTCCTTCTGAAAAGACATATTATTTTTGTAAGGTTTTACCTTCGAAAGGATAAAGTGTCTGGAAATTGAAATTAAATGTTTCGTGGAAATCAAAGAAAAGATTTATTATCTTGGAAATTATCTGGGAAAAAAAGAAATAAACCCAGCAATTTCATTTCTGGTGAAGTCTTTTTTTTTGTCAGATATTTTTTGAAATAAAAAAAATTGTTTGTCTACTAACCCAAAGCCTCCTTATTCACGTGGCTGTGGCCAAGGTGCCGGGGCTGTAACAAATTACAGTGGTAGCAGCTGCAGTAAAATACTGACAAAGAATCCAGCACTCCTGCCTCTGGCAGGAGAGATGATCCATAAACTCTAGAATTGCTTTCAACTCAGAGGTAAAATGTTTTTATATGCACTCGTTGAATCTCTAAAATAAATGATGGTGCAGAAACAAAACTCTGAGCTATTTTAGTTTTTCTCTTTTCTATAAAGCAAAACCACAGATAATGGATCAACACTTGGCTCTCTTTTTATTCTTTAGGATAGAAAAATAGCTCTTTTTTTCTTAAATAAAAGCATATTGAAGTGGAATAAAACCCAATTGCAGCTTGATTGCAGAGCACACTTACACCTGATCTTAGGCAATAGAAATCCAATTGATTTGAAGAGACCCTTGAGTTTCAGCAGTGGTATAACCTAGACCAGAATCGAGCCCTGGGTGCACAGTAGAGGATTAATGAATTATAGTAGAGTGAAAAAAAAAAGCACCAAAAGCTTTGAAAGCTATTTGGAAAGTACCAATATCCATCATGACAACAGTAAAATTACGAAATGGGATCTTGAAAGGCAAATAAATGGATTTCAGACCAATGTCAGATGTGGATGACTTGTAGGTTTTTCTCTGAGCTGAAAAATGTTTCTTTGGCCCCAATTTTGCCACCTAATTAGTCAAAGCCTCTCCACAGTAAGATCTATTATTGTGTGAAGTCACCTGGGTTAAGGGTACTTTCTCCTTTCTGGGGGGATCTAGTTCAAAATACTGAAATTAAAAAACAACAACAACAAACCAACACAAACCAAAACAAACTAAAAAAAACCCCAAACAAACAGAAACTGAAACTAAAACAACAACAAAAAGCCCAACCCAAGTTTCCATCTGGTTAAAAATGGAAAGAAATAAAGGAAAGGGCAAAATCAGCATTCCTCATGCTGTTTCTGTCCCTGAATTGCAGGACCTACATTTTGGAGCTTCTCCTGCCATGACCCAAACTGAATTTCTATTAACTATTCTGTTTCTTGAGTTAAGAAAAGCACCACTTGTTTTCCATCCCCATTTGCACAAAAAAAAATGAATTAACTGCAAAAATATTCGATTCCAGACAGGAACGTAGAGTCTGGGTAAAACAAATCCAGTTTCTAGCCTGGAACTGCTCAAACCCAGGTTATTTCTCTTTGCAGCCTCCACCACCGACCAACAGTCGTGTCCTAAGGCATGTTACTCTGTCCCACAGCAGCCTGATGACCCCCCTGAACCCCACACCCACCTCAGGAGCAATATAGTCAGGAGTCCCACAGAAAGTGCTTGTTTTTGCATCTCCAAACATGTTCTCCTTGCACATCCCAAAGTCAGCAATTTTGATGTGCCCCTCATTGTCCAGGAGGACGTTGTCCAGCTTCAAATCTCTGCAGGAAAAGAGAAGGAAGACCCCCCCTTTAAAGTGTTCCAGAGACACACAAGTCATTTTAGTTATTTTAGCCTACAAAGGAAGGCTGAGGGATGAATGAAAAGCTGCTCTCTCGGAGTTAAGGATCTCTTTTCTTAATTTCTCTTGTCCCAGCACTGATTTACTTGCTGGAAAAGACATAGAATCGTGGAATCACAGGCTGGTTTGAGTTGGAAGGGACCTTAAAGATCATCTTGTTCCACTCCCTTGCCATGGGCAGGGACACCTTACACTAGATCAAGTTAGTCCAAGTACCATCCAGACTGGCCTCAAACACTTCCAGGGATCACATCACCCAAGACCCCTTCTAAAAGCTGCCTCCCTCAAGGATGCAAAATGGAAAAAGCTAAGAAGGGCTTTGTGCCAACTGGTGCTTCTGCCCTAGCACGGCCTGGAAAAGGGGAGTAAGAAGTGACCAGATAATTCCCACTTTCTCCTTCCCTGGGAGTGTCAATATTCTCTCTGAAGCTACTGCCAGATCTCCCTCCCAGTGTAGGCTCTACAAATGTTGGAAGAGACAAGGACACACAAGCCCTGCATGGCTCACAGAGGGTCAGAATAATCACAGACATCAGTGGAACACCCACCACCTTTTCACTGCTGGGCTGCACCATCTGAACCCCAGGGGTTTACAAAGCCCTTCACACACATCTGCCAGGCTGTTGTCTGAGGTTCCAGGCTCTGAGCTCCTCTGGGAAGCAGAGCCCAGAGAGAGGAAGAAAACAGAAATGCACAGGAAGGAAATGAAAGCCAGTGAGCCGATGAATCAGGACCACTGATGGAAAACAATGAGGTCCTCACATGAGAACAAACTGAAAGGAGAGAAAAGCTTGCAAAGAAGGAAAGAAAAAGACAGAAAGGAAGGAAGGCTGGCATGGCTTCTATGTTAATTTTTTTATATCTTACCTAAAAGTTTTGCTTTTCATTGAGGTAATGACCTGGGGAGATGTTTGGATCAGTGATGCTGAACTTAACGTGGGAGGTAGGTAGAGTTTGGGTCAGCTGGTCTATGAGCACATGCATTCCTGCACGTCCTGTCTTGTGCTATAATCACTGCTCCTTCTCAGGGCTCCCAAAGCACCCAGACACATTTACTTGTACTCATAACTTAGGATATAATTGTTCTTTTTCAACCTCTGCTAATTCACAGCCTACACACATTTTGGCCAATAGGCCAAGTCGGGTGGGGCCTGATCTAGTGGGTGGCATCCCTGCCCATGGTGAGAAGGTTGGAATTAGATGATCTTTAAGGTCCCTTCCAACCCAAATCACTCTGTGATTCTATGATTTTCCACATCTCAGGCAAGAGTCCTAAGAGTGAGGCTGCTGTATGGCCACCCTCCTGATGACAACTGTTTTACAGCGTGGGGTTTTTTTCAGAAATGGCTTTGAATCCTTCAAAGAAGGTGATTTCTAATGCATGATGCTCTTGAGATGATTGCCTGCAACTGCAGGAAAGATGAGTGTTCAGCCTCCCTCTGTGCAGAGCTCCTTGTCTTGCTTTGTCCAGGTCCTAATCAGGATGGGGCACATCGAGGTGTTTACACACTAAATTGTTGTCATGGGGCAATTGTTTCTTGCTGCCAGAATATGGCCCAAGACAAAATGGGAGTCATCAATCAAAGAGAAATATAGAGACAAGCGAGACATTTGCCTTCCAAGTGGCAGACACTCATGTTGTCACAATTTCCAGCTGGAATGACTTATTTTAGTTACACCACTGAGATCAATCTTGGGCTGCCAGCACTGCTTTTATTTATCTGGTAGATCGAAGCAAAGCAAAAAACCCATCACCTACAGTTTGCTTTCATTATTTTGATGAGTCACAAACTCATTGGCTCCAGGGACTGGAGTTTCTGCCAAAAACACTTCAGCTCATTCATTAAAATTTAAGCCAACGTTTCCAAATGTGGGTGCATGAGACAGAACAGCTGGATTCATTATTCTTACGACATTACAAATGATGTAGTTTCAAAAATGATTTCTGTTCACTTTCCTAAATGCTTAGCTCTCTCTGACAGAGATACTGATGACTGTGAGTTCTCAACTGACCTCGTTGTCATTGTCTTCAGTGAAAGAAGGAAAAGGGAGTAGGACTCATTAAACCTTTTCTCACAAGGGTTGATTCTCAAAGCAATATTACAGTGACTCCTTGGAATGAGATATTTCTTCCTATCCCCATGCTCCCCAATGCCCAGATATCCCAAGTTTATCACATTTCCCAAGGTTCCAAACTCCGAACACCCCTCTCCTTTCAGGAGGAAACAGGTCCTAAACCCTGACACAGCACCAGTGTAGTGATTCTAAGTAAAAATGTGAATTATAAATCAAATTTGGGCATTAACACTCCTGCCATAAACTCACCATGTCCTGCAGATATTTTTTTAATCGGCTTTTCTGAGAAGACTGAGCAAGAACTACAGGCATGGCAAAGTGGTTTGGGCACTTTCGAAAAATTTTCCCTTCAGTCATCCAGAATAATAATTAGAGCCAGAAACCTGCTGAGACCCCAGAGATCATCTTAGATTAATGCCACTGGTATTGATCTCATGTTTATGCAACCACCATCACTGGTCAATAAAGACTATAAATGGCTCCCACGTGAGTACTAAAAAGAATCAAAGAGAGTGTTTTAAAGGGGGAATGGATTGCAAACAAGCCATTCACTTTTCAGCGTTTGTTCTGATGTTCACACTACATGACAAACATTGCAATATGCTCATTTTGGGTTCAGCAGACATCACTGTTGTGGTGAGCTTTCTTATTTGTTTGTGACAAGCTATTTGTTTCCTGCTTTTACAGAAGGCTGCAATGCAGTAACTGAATTTTGCCATGAAGATGAGCTCGACTAGAGCTCCCCAGAAATTCAGTTCCTCCTTTTGGCCATGGGAAATAAGACTGTGGCCTTATTTCTGGTAGAAATGGGCACTTCTTGTACACACTCTAACACAGGTTTGACAAACCCAAAAATGCCCACTCTTCTCTGCTTACTACAAGAAGAACTTGACAGCCTACTCACTCATGATGGTAGGTGAGATGAATCCCATGTCCCCGTGGAACTGTGCACAGCACACCTGCTAATGATCCAAAATTAAGATATATCACTGTTTCCCTGCTGTTGTTACTTGAGCTGAGCTTGTCACCACTGTCCCAGGGTAATCAGCACAACAGACATTTCAAAGTTCTCATGTCTGACTTGACCTTGTATACCTTGATATGTTGAAAGCTTAAACAGGGTGCCTATACTGGGTGATTGTTGTAAATGCACCAAGGCCTTGTTTTAATGTTAACTGAAACAGGACTGGATTCTGAAAAAAGCCTCAAAAATGCTTTTTAACTCTACCTCTTCAAAATAGAGTGCCCAGATTCTGTAAAAGGGAAATCTGCATAGAAAAGCAATGCCAGTAAGTACATCCAAGAAACAGGATCTCTGTTGCCATTAGTGCTTGCAAGGAAAGCAGAAAAGGTTTAGCATATTAGCATATTATTTACATTACAGAGTAAAATTACCTGTATATTATGCCCTTGGAATGGAGGAACTGAAGCCCACAAATTATTTCAGCAGCATAAAACCTGAGTGAGAGAAGGCACAAGTTAGAACGGATTCTTCCCAAAAGTGTTTTCAGTTAGACCCAAAAAGAGGGAAATTTTGTCTCCACAAGAACCAAAATTTCATTAGCTTCCCAGAAGGTTTGGAGTGTCTCTAGAAGGTTTGGGGTGACTGTGTTTTACTGATGGATGATGTGAGATGCCCAAAAGCGTGCCACACAGCTAGCAGCCTAATTCCCACTGAAACCACTTTGGGTAATGGTAGGGATGTGGAGCCTACTTATCTTCAGGGATTTGGAAGCCACACTGCATGGCTAGATGCATTTTTCTCTAAGTAACTGATTCTGAGAATGGTTTCTTCAGGGCCAAAGAATGTCTCCAGGTCAGCCGTGGAGCAAAAAAGCCACGAGCTTCTACTGCCCACTCTGCCTCGCCTCAAAATACGATCCCTATAAGAAAGGCAGACGTGTCTGTACCTCTCCCTTATTTACATATTTAATCAACGAGTTACAGTGATCATAGAATAATAAAATGGTTTGGAAGGGACCTTAAAGACCATCTAGTTCCACCCCCCTGCCATGGGCAGGGACACTTTCCACGAGACCAGGCTGCTCCAAGCCCCATCCAACCTGGCCTTGGACACTTCCAGGGATGGGGCAGCCACAGCTTCTCTGGGCAACCTGTGCCAGTGCTTCACCACCCCCACAGTAAAGAATGTTTTTCCTAATATCTGATCTAAACCTGCCCTCTTTCAGTTTAAAGGCATTCCTCCTTTTTTTATCCCTACATGCTGCACTGGAGTGCAAACTGCAAACTACAGTGAATGCCTCAGACCTCAGAAGAGCAGCTTTGATTTGCCACAGTGAGCAGCTGCTGCAAAAGCATTGGGACAGCAATGGGGTAGGCAGGTGGGCATCTGACAGAATCCTTGGCTTGTTAGGTTGCCCTCTTCCCTGCTCAGATTTATGACTTGCCTTTCATTGACTCACAGAATGATTTAGGTTGGAAAAGACCTCTAAGATCGTTGAGTCCAGCCATTCCTCCAGCACTGCCAAGGCCACCACTAAACCATGTCCCCAAGTGCCACATCCTTGCGTTTTTTGAACACTTCCAGGGGTGGTGATTCCACCACTTCCCTGGGCAACCTGCTCCAGTGACTGACCACCTATTCAGTGAAGAATTTTTTCCTAATTTTGACAGCTTCTCCATTGTATGAACTAGCAGCTTGGTGACCTTTCTCTGGAGTTTTTTTCTAATTTGAGGCCTTTGTTCTCCACACATTTTACCCAAAGGACATCACCATCACATCCTGCTGCAAAGAGGTAGCATCAGTGTGAAAAATGAAAATGCCCTCCCAGAAGGAAATGCAACTAGAGAATCATATTTCCCTCCAGTGTGGCACAGCTCTGCTCGCTCAGTCTTCAATGCATTGGTCCTTAATTCTGAATATTCAAATGCTTTTGAAAAAAAAATCATCAAACATTTATTTAAATGACACTCTGGGTTTTTTTTTAATTAAATTATTACATAAAAATTAATCCCTATAGTGGTTTCAATATTGACTTTCAAAATACCTATTGTTTGCAGAAGGATTAAAAGCACATTTCATTTTTTCTAATTCTTCTATTTGCTTTAATCAAAGCTAAATAAATCTTTAATTCTCTGTTGGTATATTAATTTTTTGTTTAAATTTACCTTTTGTACTTCTGATAGGTTTTATCTCTTTCCCCTCACCCCCTTGAACTTTAAAGGGAAAAAGGGAAAATCCCATTACTTCTAACAAATAACAGCTTCACCTCTGATCACCGGACTGGGAACTTCAGCTTAAGCAGGTCCTGCAGCTTGGCTACAGGCCACCCAGTGCTGTAAAGAACAAGATATTTGGTTCCATAGACAGCTGAAAATGCATTTCTTGGATTTATTTGATGGTGGTAAATCTGGAGCAGAGGTTGGGTCCACGATGTCATTATTGGGACCTCTGATTATGGGCTGAGCAAGAACTCAAAGAGTGCAACAGAGAGACCCCAGGGCTGCTGTAATTCACAGCAGACAGTTGTAGGTTGTTTTAACATGATCCTCATCCATAGAAAATGTAAGTTAAACCCTGAGATTAGCTCAGTTGGTTAGGGCATGGTGCTAATAACACCAAGATTGTGGGTTTGATCCCCACACTTAAGAGTTGGACTCGATGGTCATTGTGGGTCCTTCCAACTCAGGATATTCTGTGATTCTGATTCTGAAGATCTGAGGCAGGTTTGGGGCTGTTTATATACAGTGGACACACCTCCAGAGGTGAAGTCACAGCTGGACTGGCTGGTGCCTCTGAAGCCCTGATCTGAGTGAGGGACTGAAGCCTGGGAAGGGGACTAATCCATCAAGAAGGGCAGCCTAAGGGACAGCGTCCCTCCAGCTCAGCTCTTGGCTCTGAACAAACCTGTGTGGGACTGTGCTGAGGACAGTGCAAAATACAGGAGCCAGGTCACAGGCTAGAAGGACATTCCTGGTTTGCAGGCTAAAGATTAAGACTGTAGGCAGACACAAAGCTGATAAGGGTGTAGCAGCATCTGTAACACTTCCAGACAGAAAAACTTTCCTGGTTGACCAAGAGTGTAAAGTAAGTTCACATCTGACTAAAATCAACTGTGTGACTGGGCTCCAAAAGCCTTCTGTGGGAGGGGAAAGAGGACAGGGGGAGGAAGTGATTTGCTCCAAGTCCTTCACCGAGGAGGGCTGACAACTTGCATGTCTATTTTGTTCAGTTTGGAGAGAGCTGGGATAGAGAGTGATTCGGTTTCCAGCACAAGCATTATCCTCACTTTGCAGCTGGTTAAGGTGAAGAGAGGTCAAATGATTTGCCCAGTGTTTCCTCTGCAGGACAGAAGCAGAGCTGGGAATAAAATCAAGTTCCCAGGTGTCTGCTGCCTTTGCTTCTCTCACATGGGCAACCTGCAAGCCCAGAAGCAATAATAATAATAATAACAACAACATTAATAATAACAATATCTTACGTTGCTCTTGGAAGGTCAAACTTATGGCAACTCTGGATGTGGAACATAAGGTCTCCTCCATTGAGGTATTCCATCACAAAAAAGAGGTTTTCCTAGAGAATGAGACAAAATGAGAATAAATAAGGGTGGAGGAAAGGGCAAAGTAAAAGTATAAAAAAACCCTGAACAACAAACCCCTTAGAAAGCACTCAAAAAGAGGAAGGAAAAGATTACTGTGAGGGTTTTGGAAAGAAAGCAGTTTCTTTTTTAGATTCCTCATTTCTCCTCTTTGTTTCCTAAGCCCATACTCACTCTCTCTGCTCTGATTTGTATAAACACCATTAGCAAACATTGCAAATCCACTTAACAACCAGCTGATGCTGTTAATTTTTACCAGCAGACCTCCAGGCTCACTAGAAGGGGATGAGTAACTCTACAGTGCCTATATAACAGAAGGACAGATGGATAAGCTTCCTAGAGGGACTAGTAGAAGAGGCAAAAGTCAATACTAGGTCTCTTCTGGTCCCCATCCCAGAGCATTATCCATCCAGTGGAGTGTTCTCAAGCTGTTGCCACCCGAATTCCTGCACATCTTCTGTGTAGGCACACGAGTCTGACTTTTTCAAGTTCTCAGAGAAATTGGCCAGATGCAGCAATTTGTTTTAAGCACATGCCTGAAAGCTGCTCTACTGAACAGGGCAAGATGTAACTTGCTGGTGGGAAGATTCATGAATTAGTCATATTTCTGGACACCCATTGAGTGCCTGCATGTCAGAGAAGTCTGGAAGAATGTCCAGTCTTTGTCTCCAGTTGAATGCAATCATCAGCTGCTTGACGAGGGCAGTGGAAAGCCCTCCTCCTCCTGCATAAAAATAATGGAATTGAATATTGGATAACGAACAGAACTGATCACCAAGGTTTCCTTTTCAATCCTGGATGTAGAATCATAGAGCCACAGAATGGTTTGGGTTGAAAGAGACCTCAAAGACCACTCAGTTCCACCCCCTTGCCATGAGCAGGGACACCTTCCACTAGACCAGGTTGCTCATGTACATGACACTGATCCTCTCACAGCTTCACCAGCCAAAACTTCACCACCAGACCCCTGCAGAAGGTGGAAGCTGGTTGAGACTGATCCCTTCCATGCTGAATTGTTCCTATAAAGCAGGAGGGGCACCTTTTCCTGGAAGAAGAGTATCTGTGCACTGAGTTACACCCTCAGTCCAAACTTCTGTTTTTGTAATCTCACCTTTTGTGCATAAATGCAGGAATAAAATAAAATGGATGCAGTATTTTTATTTCTCAAAAGCCTCCCTCTGTTCCCTACACACCTGAAGTCAGTCATCTCTAGGCTGTGCTATAAAGTTTATGAATACCTTCCCTGTGTTGGCTATTGTCCATCACATTTTTTCTGGGGTGGGGGGCAATAGAGTTCTTTTCACTGACATTTTTAACAGTTGAAGATTTTTATCCATAAGATCTAATATAAGTATCTCTGGCAGCCAGCCAAGAGCTGGCTATTTTAAAAAACCCCAACAGTGCTTGTTCCTTTCAAACAACAGCTGTCTGCTCTAATTTGTGAAATTTCTTTAACCAGATCCTTTTAATTACAGTACTCTTATTTAAATGGATGTCTCATTGGAAACCCCACCTGTCATCCAACAAGCACAAGGCCAGATTTGGCCTCCTGGGGAAAGAATACAAATTTTATCACTAAACCAAATGGGTGCAGGTTTTCAGTTTGAAGGTCTTGCATCTGTAGAGGGCTATGTACGTAAATCAGTTTAAGCAAGTAAAAGGGCCAAATGGAGATGGGTAATTTAGTGGAGAAATGCATAAATCTTGGAAACAATGTGAGCTCAGGAGCCCCTCAAGGAAAATACTTGAACAGATGCTCTTTGTGAAGGCACACAGGGAGGTGATGAGGTTTAGCCACCAACACACCAGCAGCCACATGTGTCACACTGGGACAGAACAAACCTGATGGGTCCTTAAATGGGCCAGATTCAGCTTTAGTGGACTGGGAAGCAGAAAACCCTCGGGTTTCCCTGGAAAGTCCACTAATTTTGGCTACACCTTACCACGCATCTTTAAGTGCAAGTTGAAGCTCAAGTTTATTCAGCAGAACAAGCAATCGTGCTGTTTGCTCATGGATTTGAGCAACCATCTGATGTGCCTATTTAATTGAATCAGGGACTCTAACTTGAAACTGGGGACTTTGTCAGCACCCTTCTGCCAGCCAAGGAAAGAGGTTGCCCACCTCTCAGTTTAATTTACATCCAAATATATGAACTCTGCTGCTCAACTGCCTTAAGCTGTAAAGCTGCAGACACACTCAGGCATGATTAGCACTGCAGTCTGTGGCCTACCAGGTGCTGTAGAGTGGTATATAAACACTGTTGGAAAGAGAGATGGCATCACTCTGACTTTTTCGCTCTGGGGCTTGGATGTTCCCCTTGCTTCTTGCAAAGGGCAGTTGTGTGGAATGGGTCGTGGAGAAAAACTGCTTGAGATCAGCCCTAAGTGCGTCATTATGAGTAGGAAGGTGTAATCAAGCAGGGCAAACTGCAACAAGTTATTGGAGTCAGCTTCCTAAGCCTGAGATCTACAGAGCCACAGAACACACTAAAAATGGGAAGTGGCAAGACCCATACTTGAAACCACTGAAAACTCAACAGCGTGGCTCAACAGAGGTTAAAGGGTTAGAGTGGCACAGGGGACGTGTTTGCAGACAGGCTCCAACCCAAACTTCCTCTTGTCCCGGGAAAGCTGTCTGATGGCTCCTGCCTGCTACTGCCGGGCTCTGAAGTCTGTCAGCACCTGGGGCATGTCAGAGGGGGTTAAGTGGGTATTATGTAGTTGAAAATGCCCCTGCTCATTCTAGGGGGGTTGGATTAGATGACCTTTAAAGGTCCCTTCTAAACCAAACCATTCTATGCTTCCATGATTCTCACACATGGCAGCTGGGATGGCATGACTGGGATGCCAAACAAACAGGAATGTTGCTCCTCAGTGGTGAGACTTACAAAGCTCTGAAGGAGGCTTGGAAAGAGTTCCCTGCCTCTCTCCCTTGCAGACGTGTGATAGGTGACATCCTGACCATCTGTGGGAGCATCCCCAGGTAGCAAATTCTCAAGCCAAACTTATGGCCATGGTTCCAGACTCACACAGCAGAACGGAAAAAGTCTGGTCTCTCAGCAGAGCTTGGGACCATCTTTTACAACCACAGAGCTCGAGGAGGACTATAAGGGTACTTCCTGCATTCAGGGATGGATATTGTCCCAGGGTAGTCATAGAAACATAGAATCATAGAAATCCTGAGTACCATAAGGTCATTGATGTCCAACTCCTGCCCCTGCATAGGATAACCTCAGGAATCCCACCGTGTGCCTGTGTGTTGACCCAATGCTTCTTAAACTAATTGGCACATCCATGTGGATAAGAACATCCGTATATCAGCCATTCTCTACTTCCAGACCATCTTCCAGGGGCCTTCTCCATTGCAGCACAGGGAACATGACAAACCTTTTTGTGGGAGGATGAAGTGTTGCTCCTACAGCAGCAGAACCATGTAACATGATGTACAACACACAGATACGGACGTGCAAAAAATAATGCAGTTCCCTCGTCTAGTCAATCCTGCCAGGTGCTGAAAGCTTTGATTACTGCAAGAACCCAATTCCCTGCCCCATCAGCCCCTCAGCACCTGCGCTGAGCTGAGCTCCTCTCCACAGAGCCACCTGTTCCCTCACTCTCCAGGACGTGGCAGGGATGGAGTTAATCCAACCTGCTTCTGTTCTGCGTTCAACTGCTGTGAGAATGAATAGTCACTATCAGAGATGCTTCCAGCTTTATAAACAATGAGTAGAAAGCAGGCAGTATTTAAATTGATCCTTTGAAGGTACATCCTTTAACAGGCTCTTAAAATCCTCAAACCAGCTGGGAGCCCTCCAGAGCACTTTTCTGCGGAGATTTTCAGATTTTGTTTTCTTCGCATTTGAAAGCACTTGCATCCATACAAATACACAATTTAACACGATTTACTGAAGAGAGAAAATTCTTCTTCCCAGGGCTTCCAGGAGGTTGAATATCAGAATAATTAATGCTGCAGGACAGCATGGCTTTACTCTAATTTAGAGCATGGCTTCATGTGGAGAAGGTTCCAAATTAAGTGACCTAATCCTGCTCCATCCCACTGAATTAGGTCAGCCCTGGTCAAGAGAAAGGTTTGACATGATACAGTGTTCTTTACGGTCCCTTCCAACCCAGACCATTCTATGATTCTATGATTCAATTCCTGCAGCTGCCTCTTGTCCCAGCTTTTCATGCAGCTCAGCTCAGCCCAGTCTGGGTTCTTACCCAAGCTTTGGATTTATTTTACTTCATCCATAGATGGGAGTCAAAGACCTCTCAGCCTTTTCCACCACACCACTCAGAGTGTTTTGCAATCCCATCACAGCATCCCATCTGGTGGAAAAGCAGGCAATGTTTTCTACTCCCATGAGGAACAGTAAACACAGGGTTACTCCTTGCTAGTCGGTGACCATGGAAGTTCACCTACATTTCTAATTTTTTGCTATTTGCACCAAAACACCCCCAGGTTTACTTTTGTTCTCTAGTTCAAAGACTTTTTCCCCCCTCTTGTGTAATATTAGTCCATCTTCTGGAGATGGCAGCATTTCTTAGAGCTGCCAAATAATTCAGTCCAGTCCCTGATCTCACTGTTTATTTCTTGTTCTAATCTTTGCACTGTCAGCATTTTTAACTGCCTGTTAAACTGCTCATTTGGGATGCTTAGTGTTGTGTGCCCATGTACCTGGTACAAAGCATATGAATATATTTTTACACACATATATGGAATGCATATGTATAGATAAAGGTGCATACATGGCTGGCAATAGCTCCTTTCACCTGAGTTCTGAGATCCCAAGACCTTCATCACAGCTCAGAGTAGATATCCCTCACTGGTAAGCTGAGTTACTATCAGCTCTGTCTTGCAAGAGAAAGTGGCTTTCCTATCAGTATTGGATGGTATATTGGAAAAAGACTAATTTTCTCAAGGCTAGGATAAGATTCTGTGAAGATTTACAGATAAAAAAACCACCAGAACAAAAACTTAACAAAAAGGAGTCAAACTTGTGAAACATAAATATTTTATCAGCTGAAAATAGGTAAAAAAATTTAATATTTTTATTTTAAGAAGTAATTTTTTTTCAGAATAAAAAGCAGCTACACTGCAGATTTTTAGAAATCTCATGCAAAGCTTTATGCATTTTGGGCTGATTTTCCTCAGACTGGACAATGGGGAGGCAAAGACAATATGTGTATTGAATATGTCAATCATCTATCACTTAAAAAACCCACACTTGTGATCTGTCCTCCTCTTTTCCCGGCCAATACACTCCCCCTGTTCACAGCACAGGGGCTGACACCACCCAGAAGTGTCTTGCTAAAAGTTCATATATTTGATGTTATAATTACAGCTGCTCACACCTCCTCTGGCACAACCTTGTTGGAGTCCCAAAGCTCTGCTGACATGCTGCTATTTCTGCTAAACCATGTTGAAATTTTGGCCAGGATTGAAGGAGACCTTGCCAGTTTTCCTGCCTGCTGCTTGCAAGAGGCAAAATCCTCAAAGCTTCCCTAAACACCCCAATTCATTCCCAGCTTTCTCATTAGCTGGTTCACATATGGTCAACTAGCCTTGAATCAGATTTTTCCAAACTCAAAATACTCCAAATACTAGGAGGATGGACAGATGTTTCCAAGCTGATGTATCCCCCCCCAGGAAACCCAGAGAAGATCTATGGACCTTGTAGCTTCGGGATTGTGTCTCCCAAATGGTTGCACACCAAGGTTTGGGATGGTTTGCACATGGGAAAAGGATGGTTTATACAAGGAGAAAAAATTACTGTGATGCCCTGTACTCTATTTTTCAGCCTTCCTCCCTCATCAATGACAAAATTAGGATGCTGGCTAGACAGACATCTGGTTTGACCTCCCAGGACACCTTGTTTCGTGAGCAGCACACCTTATTTAGGTTGTGCTGTAGTCAGAGAGGACCATGCATTCCCTGGGAAGGGCATGTGGGCCTGACCCAGAGCTGTTCAGAAGGTCTATGGCACAACCAGGCAGTGGAGCTGAACATCCAGTGGGTGTGAAACACAGTTGTGCCAAACCACACACTCTGATGCAGGTCAGATAATTCAACCCTGTCCCTCAGCAGCAGGTCAGAGAGAAAAGAAAACTCAAATTGCACTTGGAAAAACTTTGCAGGAAGTGCAGTATCCCCTGAGGAGACATTTGAATGAGAAATCTCCTGATGATACTCATAGAAAACACTTTAGAGCCTAAGAATTTTTAATTAGGACCACACTCCCTGTTTATAATCCATTTCTCCTTCCTGCCAATGTAAGAGACTTTAAAGTCAGTGCTAAGCACGTAGAAGCAACAGAGCATGTGAAAATGGCTCATCACCAGGACTTTGAAAAGACATAACACACCAGTAAAGCAGAAAATAAACGTTTCTGTAATATTTGCTGTTAAATTGCAATAAAGATTACTTCTCTTTTGGGTTGAAATAGTCTTTGTTGCTATTTTGTGCTACAAGTCAAAATGCCTCAAGATTTAATTTGCATTTAGGTAAAAAGTGTTAATAAAACTTGGTCAATGAAGTAAAGAAACAGAAATAAAAGTGACTTTCAAAAAGGGAAAGCCTATTTTTATTGCAGAAGATCAGTGAGATGCAAAAAAGAAGAATAAACCATAAGCACTGGGATGCCAATCACTGTTCTGGCATTACTAATTTTGGGACTTCATAGAATTATAAACATGTTTTTCCTCCTCTTTAACATAACAGCATCCCTTTAAATCTAATACAACAGAGTAGCTCCCTGAGCTTATTGTTGAAATTCACACCATATAATTATGTCAGCTGAATATCTGGATACAAAGATGACTGCAGTAAAATAAAACAGTCAGATTCAAAAAAGATTGGGGGAAAAAAAAAAACACAACCACCCTGGTCTTGCATGTGTTCTCATGTAGTGAAACAAGACAAGTATTCTGAGTTTTGAAGCACTGATCATTCAGCCTCAGCAGGAATAAAGAGGAGCATTAGATGCCTACTAAAACCTGTCTGAAGGGCTGTCAAGCTTTATATATTTGAGTGTTCACTGATTACCTCACTGAAACTTATCCCAGAGCTCCGAGAACTGTCCACAGATTTATAGGACTTCTTTCTTCCCCTCTGGAGACATGTGGACTCCCAAGGCCCTTGTTTCAGTGTAGGAATATTCTGTTTTTACTGTCCTTTGCCAGGGCACACAATACCTGAAGCAACTCAGGTAAGCCAGAGCATTAAAGACTCAGAAATGCATCAACACATGTATTTCTGTTTGAAACTACTCTTCTATCCAGTGAAACCTTAAAAACAAAAAATATAATTTTTTTAATTAAAAATTCACGTTTTTGATATTGAAATCCAGACAGGGACTCTACACAGCAGTGCCCTGGCTTCTGCCCATGGCAGGAGGGTTGGAACTGCATGATTTTTAAGGTCCCTTTCAACCCAAAGCATTCTATGATTCCAAAATGATTGCTATAAAAGGTATTCCGACTGAGCCATGCTGTCCTTTGGGCCATGAAAGCCCATCCATGGCTTGTCTCAGATCTCCTGCTCTGGGTGACTCTCCTACATTGAGTAATTGCTGCTTAGCTTGCAAAGGTCAGAGGAGAAAAACATGAGCTAAAAATCAATCACAGCCCAGAGCAGCTTTGGCCTGGGCAGCCACATTCCAGCTTCTCTCTCTGTGAACTTGAAGGCAAGATGAAGAGATTACATAACCTTAGAATGGAATAAAGGGTTGGAATGAGATGGATGGAGATTCTTTCTGTAGGACAGGAGGGCAGTACTGTGGTATTACCCACAAGACACTGAAGGAAGAGATCATTTGGTTTTTGAGCCTGGAACCTACAGTTTTTTCAGGCATTCATTGCTTTCCCATCCTGCAAGATTCCCTTTCCTCAGCCATGGCTGGAAGCACTCCTCTTAAAGGGTCAGAAAATCCCACCTGGTTCCTTGCACGACACCATTGGGTCTCTCACCTTTTTGCTGTGGACTCATGAGGAAAGTGGACCCTTCCATGCATGCACTGCCTGAAATCAGAGCTGCAGATTATCACTGCTTTATCCATCCTGAACCTGACCTCCAGCTTCCAGACCAGGGATAGACCAGGCTGGAGCACAGACAACATGGTTCAGCTGCTGTGTGCCAGTCAGACGCTGGCATCAGCCAGCATCTCTCTGGAGATACAGGCAGCACAAGCAGCATTCTCTGCAATAAATGCTCCCTCACAGAGCTGTGACTGTTGTGAATATTTTATCTCTTTCATTAAATCTTGATTTTCTCTGCTTTTGGAATTGTGTCATTTATATTTTGCTCTGAAATCTAGCTCCTCCAAATAGGGAATTAATTCCAGGCAAGGATCCATTCCCAGGACATACCATCCTGTAAGCCCCAAAGGGGTTTAACATTAATGCCCGGGATCAGTGTCACATCCCCTACAGCAGCTCCCAGACATTCCCTCTTATAAATTTAATCTGTCTTCAAACAGGTGCCACACCCCACAGACGACTGGGATGTACCACAGAGGTTATATTTGTTTCTCCTCACCCTGCAGAAGCAGCCAGCCTCTTGCTGAGCAGGTCTTAACCTCACTCTGAACAGTGATTTGTGCCACTAAATCCTGGGGCTGAGCAGGGACTGGGAGCATCCTGGGGCTGAGAAGGGACTGGGAACATCCTAACAAAACCCTGGATTTGTTAGGGGCAGCCATGTGACACTGCTCTGAATTTGAGCTAAGAGACATCAATCATCTTTCAGGAGTGGTTTGAGTAGGTTGAACAGACAAGACAACCTCTCAAAATTTCACCATTTCTTTCTTTCTTTGCCTTGTGTATGCTTTGGTATTAAAATGATTGGTTGTGGCTGCAGGAAAAGCTCTGGAAAGTTGATCAGTTGGTGGTTTGTTGGCAAGTAGAGCCACGAAGATATATACACATTACTTAAATGTCACTTCAGTTTTGGTTTGGAGTCCTAAGCAGGTTTTCAGGTGATGCTTTGTGCTGCCCCTCTGAACTGCAGCCTCCATCACCAGTGTCTGGTGCAATTTACCTGTTACTGGGGGCAAAGAAATAAATGACAGCGTGTTTATTCTCCACAACTAGAGTTTCTTGAGTTTGCTTTGATCCAGGCTTGTTGTTGCAGCATAATGCTTCATGGTCCAAGAGGTCCAGGTAACACCAGGGTGGGCACATCTTTACTCTGCCTGTGGATGCGGCCTTTGAACATCCTCAGCCCAGGGTACCAGGATGCAGATTTTAATAGCAGGTCTCTGCATACCTCAGTCAGCCTTGGATGCTCTATCCCATTCCCAGGTTCATACAGAAAGGCAGATTAAATTTCTGGAGCCACTTCCAAGTGCTTAACCTGAAGATCCCTTCCCTGAGCACCTCTTCATGGTCAAACTGTTCCCTAACATCCGGCAGACTTAAGCCCTTCACCAAGTATCTGTAGTGCAGTAAAGCACCCTCAGCTCATGGAGGAAGATGACAAATCCTTGTCTTACCTTGGTTTGGAACGTACAGAAGACATGAGTCAGGAATGGGTGTTCCCAAGCTAAGGAGAGGACTCTCTTCTCCACCATTGTACATTCAACGTCATCATCCATCAGTACCACGTCCTTCTTCAGGGCTTTCACAGCAAAATACTGGTCTGTGCTCTTCAGCTCAGCAAGGAACACCTAGGGTGGAAACAGCTGCTCAGCAGGAGTGTTTGTCTCCTCTCAGAGCAGGCAACACAACCATCTGAGGGTGGGAGCTGAGCTCTGGGGAATTCACCAGGGTAGACCTTAAGAAACCTGATGTTTAAGGCCCAGTTCTGCCATTAAGATTTTGTAGACTTTGAGTTTGTTCCCCACACCCAGAATAGTTTTGTGAAGTTGAGCCCTGGGAAGGGATGAGAAGTTCCTTGGTGATTACAAAAGCAGGGTCCTACATGCCTGTATGGACAGGACATACCAGAGAGCCACTTCTGATAACAGAAACCATCCTCATGCAAATGCCCCAGAGGCACATTTCCTGTTTTCTGGCTTCAAATAACAAAACAGAGTATTGCTTTGTCACCATTTGAAATGCAAATGTCCTACACCAGATCTTCAGCAGGTGGAAATTAATGTCCACTAGTGGTTAGACTGATCTATATCAGATGTGGCTTTCTCCCCTTCGTCCCACTTAGCAGGTCTGAGCAAACAGGTTGGGTCCCCCATGCTGCTGCAGGAGTTCTCTAAGAATGGGAAAATACATCCCAGAGGAGTTACAACCTCTATCTATTTTTGTAGACAGTGAAAATGAGACATGGAGCAGCAGCAAAGTGTTTTCTAGAGACCACAGAGCAAAGAAGTCTACCTTGGAAGGCAGTGCCAGTCCTGATCTTCACACTAACAGCCTGTCAACACTGTTTCCATAGACTAAATAAATATGTAAGATTCATCAAAGAGGTCTTTGAAGTTCTCTACCAGACACTATTTACTGAGTAAGCTCAGACATGTTTTAGCCCTGACAAAAGTTTTATTTACCCTTTTGGCTACTGCTGCATTTCACTTTGTAGCACCAGACAGAGAGCAGAGCCTAGAGCCTCCCTCTGTCTGTGCAGTGAATGACCAGAAATGCTAACAGTGCTGATGCTGCAGGCACCCTTTTTACCCTCATTTTTGTGCAGGGCACTGCTCCCGTGGGGAAACTGGGGAACACGGCACAGCTGTGACGTGTGCTGTGACTTCCAAGGGGCAGGTAGGCAATGCTAGACCTCATGCAGAGGCTGTGGATCTGATCCTCAACCTCCCTGGTCCACACAGAACTGGGGAGACCACCCAGGCACTGAGATCTGCACACCCTGTCCCCTCTATGGGGAAGTGAATCTCGCTCCAAGCAAATGAGGGCACCAGGAGCGACACCTACACAGGAAACTCGTGGGTGAGTTTTGTTGCAGAAAGGCATGAAATAGCCCATCCTCTGCACACCCACATGGTGCACTGCAGGGAGACACAGATGCTTGCAGGCTTGGAGAGTCCATGTTAGTATGAGGGCTAAAACAAGGTACAGAATCTACTTCAGTGGAGGTATTCAAACTGGACTAGACAAACACCTGAGCAACCTCATCTCATTAGACCTGTCTGGAGCAGTGGTTTGGATTAGAGGATCTCCAGAGGTCCCTTTCTTCCAATAAAAATCTTTCTATGACTCCTCTTCTCTTGAGTCCAAGTTAATCTGGGCTGTGGGGTTTGAGGTATTCTGGTTTAGCTCTGAGATGCCTCAGCTCTGGTTCCCATGCAAACTGTAGACATGAAACCTTCTAGTGGAAAGTGTCCCTGCCCATGGCAAGGGGATTGGAATTAAATGGTCTTTAATATCCCCTCCAACCCAAACCATTCTATGTGTCTATGATTTTCAAGTGTGAAAAGCCAACACAGGAGATATTTTCCCAGTTTAAGAAATGGCTGCAGGAATTGGTCCAGATCACTTAGCAGGCAAAAAGCAGCTCTTTGTTTAAAGCACAGTTTCCACCTTGCAAAGATGTGGGATGTGAGCAATGTGATACATAATGATACTCCTTTTCCTTACTGGCTGTGAAAATACAATAATGAGTTCCCCTGAAATTGCTCTTTGCAGCTCTGTGCTGGCGCTGAATAATGTGAGTCCCCTTCCAGGGAATATCTGCAAGAAGGAGGAGCAGTCCATAATTCATCAAGATTAATGTATCTGCTGAAAACAGGTGGTTCTTGTTTCTAAAGCACAAATTCTTGGCTGTTGTAAAAATTGCTTCACGCTCCAGCACAGATCGGAGCTGGGAAAGAGCAGTTATTGTTCCCAGCTGGGGACCTGCTGCTCTGGAGACGAGAGAGGATCCACCCTCAGCTTGTCAGCTAATGCTTCCATCTCCCTCTGAGTTTGCTCACTGAGCTGGCAGAGGTAGCTGCAGGAAGTGGGACAGCACTGAGATCTTTCCCACCAGCTTTCTGTGGATGCACAGGAGCCATTAACCCACAGAGAAGGGGAAGTTTCAGATTTACTTGGGGATTTCCTCTCCTGTCATGGGCAATCATGGGACAGTAACTAACAGGACAGGGAGAAGATCTTTGTCTTAAGCAAGGAGAAGACAGAGTCCAAGATTCAGCAATGACAGGGCAAGGATTCTTTGAAGGCTTGAAGATTTATCAGCGACAGTGTGGCCAGCAGGACCAGGGCAGTGACCTGTACTGGCCACTGGTGAGGCCCCACCTCTAATCCTGGGTGCAGTTTTGGACTCCTCACAAGAAAGATGTTGAGGTGCTGGAGTGAGAGAGAAGGGAACGGAGCTGGGGAAGGGGCTGGAGCACCAGGAGTGGCTGAGGGAGCTGGGGTTGCTCAGCCTGGAGAAAAGGAGGCTCAGGGGGGACCTTCTCACTCTCTACAACTCCCTGACAGGAGTGTGCAGCCAGGCAGAGGTTGGGCTCTGCTCCCAGGGAACAAGGGACAGGACAAGAAGAAATGGCCTCAAGTTGTGCAAGAGGAGCTTTATATTAGTTATTAGGAAAAATTGCTTCACTAAAAGGTTGGCCAGGCATTGGAACAGACTGCTTAGGGCAGTGATGGAGTCACTATCCCTGGAAGTGTTCAAAAGACATGCAGATGTGGTATTTGGGAAGTTGGTTTAGCAGTGGGCTTGGTTGGACTTGATAATCTTCAAGGTCTTTTTCGACCTAAATGATGACATCTATGACTCTATGTTTTTTCCTAAGTGGCCTTCAAACCACAACCTATTTCATGCCATAAAAAGCAACATTCAAACATATGCAGTGGTGTCTCAGTCCCCTTCAGCTTACCTTGCCAAAACTGCCCTTCCCCAGCATCTTGTGCAGGACAAAATCTTCAATGGTCAGTTTTAGCTGCACTTGGTGCTCTTGCTGCTCCTGGGACTGTTCTCCCAAGTCTGTCTCTATCAGAGCCTCCCCCTTCATTGTGCCCTCCACCGGAGTCTCCCAGGAGATGCCTTGTGGCTCTGCAACACACATCAAAGCATACAAATAAACCCCTGGAAATGAGCAGAAAATCCCCAGAACACTTATAGGTACTGTTCTTAGAGATTTAAAAGGGTATTTCAAACAAATAAAAATGTGGTGGCCAGATCTAAGTACATTGACTCTGCGCCCACACTGCTTTCTCTCTAGAGGAATTTTTACTCCAGTGGAATTCCATCTTCTTCAGCTACATTACTTTACAAACCGCTTTACAAACTCCTTCATATGTTTTTTTGTTTTATGGCAGCAAAACATGACCAAACCCTTAATTTCTGGCCACCTGTCTTCTTTGGTCCTTCTTGCTGGTTGCCATTTTGATGTGGTCCCATGAAATGTGGTCCAGACAAAAAGATGGGACAGCATTTTCATACTGGGTGCTGGGTCCCTGCTCTGGATGTGAAACATTCCAGCTCAAGCATTCCAGCTGTCCTGGAGTGGAATTTCTCAGAGTTTTTTCAACCATCCATTCACTTGGATGTAAACAATAACAACATGAATTTGTAAGAGATTCTGTCCCTCACTGGATTTGTCTCATTGCTGCACTGTTCTAAAATACTGGACAGCAAGAACACTACTCATCAGACAAACAGGTCCACATGTAAAACAGATGTGCAACCATCTGGGGCTTTACTGATTCACATCAGCATAACCATTCTACTTGCAGAAAAGAAAGAAACTAAGCACAGATGTGGACATAATTTATTTCCCCTTGGGGGCTAAAGGACACACTATCTCATTTATTCTCCTTAACATCTGTTCTTGTACATAGAGGGCTGTGACACCTACATCAGCTCCTGGGTGAGTGAAGTGAGGATCTGTCATTGGTTCTCAAAGCTACTGGAAGTCAACCTTTACCCAAAAATAAGAAATCGGAAATAAAATCGGCCACAGTGATCAGAAGAACTCCAAACCTCCTGTTTATAGCTTGGTTTCTCTGTGAAGTTCTCTGATTTTAAAAGTCTGTGAGTCCCAAGCAGGGAATAAGCACATTATTGCCAGTGGAGGTATGAGATGTGCTCAAGCATCAGGTCAGAAAGAGCATTTAGGCATTAGCTGAAGGAGGGGTGATTGGGGTCTCGAGTCACCAGAGGTTGGGATGACATAGGGGAAGTGCATGTTTGCAGAGAAAGAACCAGATTGGGATCCAGGGTATCTGCCATGCCCAGGTGATGTGGCTGGGAAGTTGTTGATATCCTGAGATCAGAAAGGGCAGAGGTTAGATATTAGAAAAAGGTTCTTTCTCCAGAGGGTGGTTGGGCACTGGAACAGGCTCCCCAGGGCAGGGGTCACAGCATCAAGCCTGACAGAGCTCAAGGAGCATTTGGATGATAATCTCAGGCACATGGTGTGACTCATGGGGATGGTTCTGTGCAGGGCCAGGAACTGGACTCGATGATCCTTGAGGGTCCCTTTCAACTCAGCATATTCTGTGGTCTTGCTCTAGGCTGGAGAGATGCATGAAAGATTCACTGGCTAATAAATTCCCCATCCTTGTCACCTCCAACTAACCATGGACCACCCAAAACATTAACAGAGCTGCTGCCCCGTATCACCAGGTGGAATTACCTTTTTTACCCGTTGTAGATGCTGGCAATGCCTGCAGTGGTGTTACATCCTTCACTGGTACTGGGAAGCCAATTTCCAGAGGTCCATCCCTGGAGATCTGCTCAGTGTCACGCTGACAGCGAGCCTGGAGTACAGGAAACAGCAAATGGCTTCTGAGCCAAATGTCATGTTCTGAGCTTAAAAACGTTGTAGCTTCTTGAATGTGACCCACAAAAGCCAAGATCTATAAAAGGTCTTTGCTTATGAGAAGAGCATCTCAAGGCTCAAATGATTTACCTGCTGAGTGCTCTCTATCATTGCCAGAGCTTCAGCCATTAGCTTCTGGTTAACTCCACAAAGATTTGCTACTTTTGTCTGGCACTTGTGATGGACATTCATGCCACATGCTGAAAGAAAGAACAAGAGGAGTCAGGAAAACAAAGGCTATAAAGGGTTGGACAGGAATATGTGCTGCTGTTGGCTGAGGGCAGAGAACAGCCATTTAAACAGCTCTAATGTCTCATGAAATGGCACTCAGGTCATTTTTTGGTTCTCTATAGAGATTTTTTTATATCTTCTTCTGGCCAAGGATTGTGCTTCCACATCCATCAGCCTTTGCAGGTACAAGCTACCAAAACTCTACAGCTCAGAGATAAACTGTAATCACAGAACAGGATCTCCCCACTGGTGTAGGATTATGAAGATAGTGAAGTGTCTTAGGTCTGTCTGGTATTGGAGATAGAGCATAGTTCATACTGGGGGTGATTTTGGAAGATCAACAGTGTTCTTTGATTTTCTTTGCCTCTTCAGGAAGCAACCCCTCAGCCTTGAGGACCACAGACCTTTCTGTATATGGACAGTTCTTATCCTCCTTGAAGAATGATCCTACTTGAAGGACAGTCCTGTAGGCCACTCCTTCACCATTCTGGATGCCACCTCATGGAGGTTTTGCAGAGAAGAGTGATAAATGAGATCTGGCTTTTCAGATTGCAACCCTCTAAAGACAATGACCCCCTTGCCCTGCTCAGCCTGTGCCACACACACCAGGCACTCACCATCACACTTCAGTCCTTGCCGTGCAAGGCCCCAGAGGAGCGTCCCACAGTGCTCACAGAAAGTTGGGCTCTTGTAGTTGTAGACTTTGAAGCGGTGAGGCATGTCAATCTTGAACCTCTCTTTGTGGAACTGCAAGAGAAAAACCAATTCGTTGGCAATTCACTCCTCTCCACCTCAGCTCCGCGTGGAAAACCAAACTTGCGCCACAGAATGTCTACAGCCCTTTAATCCTTTATCAAGAAGAAACTATCTATAACTATGATTCAGGCACACAAAGCCAAATTTTGATACATAATAACATATGCAATTCAGTTATTAATTAGGGAATTGGGTTATTTCAGCCCTGGGCTTGATTTTATCTGACCAAAGAACTGCTTGACCTTCATCTACACACCCAGACTCCCCTAATGCTTAGTGGAAAAACATTGATACTTTTAAAAATGATTCATCTCATCCTGAAATGAATCTCTACATTTGTTGTCATGAATCACTCCTTGGAAGAGCCTGTTTTTCTTCTTTTAGTACATGGGGAGTGAAAGGTGATGACAAAGTTGGATACATCTACCCTGGAGATGTCAGAAGACAAGTGAGATGAATCTCATCTCTAAGAACTGCAGGAGAAAAGAAGAGTCAGGGTGGGACTGAGAGCAAAGAGAAGTTGTAGGACACAAGGAAAAGGGCATTGTGCTGTCAAGAGTTTAAGTTCTGATTCTGCCTACCAAAAAGTCAAGTTTAGAATAAACTCACATGAGAAAAATAAAGCAAATAATAATGGAAATAGATCTTCCACTGTCTGCTTGGAAATCTCAGATAACACAGAAGGGAATGTTCGAGTACAGATCTGAAAATTCAGTGTGATGTCCTGCCTAACCTCTGATAGTGAAGATTTTTCTCCAGTGAATCCCCGCTTCATGTCCATGACTTCCCTCTGAGCTGTACTTTATGCATTAGAAAAATGTCAGCTCTGATTCAGCAACTGCCTTCTTCAGCAGCTGCATTTGAGTAAATCCTAAGTAGGAGGTAATGAAACCACAGGGAATATAAAAAGCAAAGGACTCAGATCACACAGTTTTCAGTTGCAGTAGGACCTTTTGCTTCATCAGAAGTTGTTTTATAGAGACATCTGAATTACACTCAGGTTTTTAAAAGCAGCCTAATAACAAATAATAAATTACAACAATAATATTAATAATGATATTAATAATAATACATACCATTGTTTCTCTGCTATTGATTGCTGATCCTGTACACTTGGCTATTACTTTATCAATGCACTTCTTATGAATGGCAGCATTGCACTCTGCAACAGCAAGTGTGTCATGGTGTTAATAAAGGAATTCCTTAAGAAAAGATAAAGGAAATAATGACAATAAGAAAATAAAAAAAGTTTCTTACGTCTGCATTGATAGCCTTGTTTATTCAGACCCCTGAAATAAACAGAGAAGTAGTTAATTCTGAGTTGTCTGAAAGCCTCAGCAGAAGAAAGGAGAGTAACATTAATGAAAGGAAGACAATAAAATTACTTTGCTTTTTATCAGTCTTTGTAGAACTTATTTAATTTCACTGCCTTCATTCAGTCTAATGGTGGAGTGATTCTCTGTGGTTTTCACAGCCTTTTCAGCACATATTCACAAACCAAATTTCACAATATTCAAAGAGCAAACTGGACTGATGAGAAATGTCTGCACATTTGGCCAAACCCTAAAATATTTGTAAATTATTAAAAAAATGAAGGGAATTTTCACAGTTGGGATTACGGCTGTGAACCACATCCTTGAAGTGATGCAATAACTACACGTAAGCTGTCAGGGGTCTGACAGCAGGAGCAGATATTCATCAGAGAATCATAGAATCTTTTAGGTTGGAAAAGACCTTTAAGATCATTGAGTCCAACCACTAACCTGGATGTGCCAAGTCCAACACTAAGCCATGTTCATAAGTGCTACAAAGACACAAGAACTAGTCTCTGGGGGTAAAAGAGAAAAAGCATAGCTCTGTTTTCATTTACCACACAAACTCATGACAGACAGAGCAGAAGGTGGGTTGTGGAAAGAAGGTGGCCGTGAATTCATGGCACTTGACATTATGGATTTTGGCCTGTTTGATGGCTCCCCTGCGCTGGTGCAAGGAGAAGAAACCTTCAGTCTCACAGTCAGCCAGGTCCTTTGCATCTGGGGGAAAGGAAGCAGAAGATTTATTAGGGTGCCTTGTCCTGATCAGGTGCCTTGAGAACATGCAGCTGCCAACATACTAAGTGACTGAAGCTGATGATTCACTTATGGGAATGAACACTTAAAGAAATATCATTTTATGAAACCCACACAAGGCTTGTTTGGGTGTTTCTCTGGATGTTTTTTATCTACCATTCCTACACTAAAATTACTTTAAACTTGGGATTCTGAGCTCCCTTGAATATTCATAACGTTGTTTTTGAAACGCAGACCAGAAATTTCCTAAGAGATAAGTGGAACATAAAATTCTAACTTTGAATGAAAGAACCATGCCATGAAAAAGATGAAATTACATTAAAATAATTAATTATTTATATATGCACACAAACCCACATGTGTGTATATATATACCAATATATATCCATATCTGTGGATATTTAACTGAATCCCTTATGTGATCATGTATGTGTTGGTGCACAAGCACATATGTATGTTCCTAGGATATTTTGGTTTGTTATTTTTCAATGCCAACATTTACTTTGCTGTTTGCTGTGTCCATGCCATTATTCACAGTTCACCTTTAAACTTTTCAGAACAGCAAACAAACCAGTTCTGACTTCACGTGCATGTATGTGCTTATATGTGTGCTTGTGTCTACAAATGCACGCAGGATCTCCTTCTCAATCTCTGTTTGGTTTCACTCACACATTACCCAGCAAGTTACACAGGTAATACGTGGAAAATGGTCCCCTCTGTGATCTGATGCTGATCTTGCTATTTGTAACACGAACACAACTTAGATTTCCTATGCTTTGGCCTCTCTGACATAACACACAAGGAGGCAACAACAGTCTAGTCTATATTAAAGGTAGGAATGGTTAAGAAAACATCAGCATGGACATTCTGTTGTCTGATTTCAGTGTTTCTATGTTTTTATTTTTTTTTTTAATCCTTCTAGATATCTACACCTTATAGCTTCACCCTGAGGGTATGAGAATTTTGGCAACAAAAAGACAGAAGAATAAGCATTTAGATTCAACCCATTTTCTTCAAGAAAGCAAAATGCATTTCACTTGGACATCAAACTCTGCAGGTGGGATTTGGTTCCTGGTGAAGACCTGTACATGACTGTGTGTCCCCTATCCAGGGTGACCAAGCTGCTGACACATCCCTGGAGGTCTAGTTGGAGCAGGCGAAGAGCCCAGTGAAAGGCTCGGCTCACCTTGCAGCAGAAACCTGCATTTGATCAAATGAATCACTCTCTAGGTTATTTTCCTCTTTTGCCTGCATTGCTCTTGGACTGAAAAGCTCCACCAAAAGTGCACTCAGGTGTTGTCAGCAGTAATTCTATCCCAGCCTTCACATCTGCACTAGAATGCACATCATGGCACACCTCACATGTATAGAATCATAGGATTATTCAGGTTGGAAAAGACCTTTAAGATCATCAAGTTATACCATTAACCCAACACTGTCAAGGCCACAGCTACATGTCTTTTAAATGCCTCCAGGGATGGTGACTCCACCACTGTTCTGGGCAGCCTGTGCCAGGGCTTGACAACCCTTTCAGTGAAGAAATTTTCCCTGATATCCAATCTAAACCTCCCCTGGGCCAACTTGAGTCCATCTCCTCTTGTCCTATTGCTTGTTATCTGGGAGAAGAGACTGATCCCCATCTGGCTACAGCCTCCTGTCAGGGAGTTTTAGAGAGTGAGAGGGTCTCCTGAGCTTCCTCTTCTCCAGGCTGAGCCCCCCCCAGCTTCCTCAGCCACTTCTCACCGGATTTGTGCTCCAAACCTTTCCCCAACTCCGTTCCCTTCTTTGGACACGCTCCAGCCCCTCAATGTCTTTCTTGTAGTAGTACATAAAGTAGAATTATTTGAGAGGGAACTGGCTCATTATGTTTCTATTCTGTCTTGTTTAGCATAATGGGAAAAGCTATGGGAAAACCTACCATTTTAGTGGTAAAACAGTCAAAAATCTGCCTTGCAAAACACAGAACAGTCAGTGTTCATCCCCATCACACAGTAAAAATTGCTTTTCTGGAGTTTTCATTTCAAATGTTAGTTATGTTAGTTCTTATGAATCAATCACTAATAACATAGACACTGCTTTTAGTGAAGACATCACATCTCACCCACAGACCAGGAAACAGAGCTGTCAATTAACAAACAAAATCACTTGCCACTTATTTCCAGGAAGTATCTTGCATTCATCAGCATTCGCCCTTGAGGTTTCAGTTCTAGCTGGTTGAGATAAGTGAAAAACAAGAAAAGAAGGCCATTAAGCAGTCGTTCAAAGAAGGAAAAATCGTTTCAGATGACTTCAAGACAGCAATAATTTCAAGATGACTTCATCCTTTCAGATGACTTCAAGCTATCTCCTTTTCCCAGTGGGAATTGGTGAATACCAATGAATGCTAATTTTAGGGTTGCTCCTACCCAGGGTAGGAGAGAGTAGGGTAGATCATCTCTAACCAAACACTCAAAGCATTATGATAGAAGAGATGTGACTTAACCACAGAAGATGAAGGCAGATTTTTAGACACCAGATCAGGACCTGCTCTACCTATAGAGAAAACTTGTTCCCTATGGATCCTGTAAGGGGAAAATGGGAGAAAGGTCAAAAAACCCAGCCTTCAGAGGGGTGATACTGAAGTCTTTTACACACTGAGTTCTGCAAGTCTAACTTCACTGTGAGGGATGTTGTGAAGGATGCTAGCAGCTTACTCAGACACATTTTTTTACCTTTTCACTGGACCTGGAAATTCCCACCTACCTGAGTCAACATCCACAGATGCCTCTGGAAATCTGAATCCACTTGCCTAGGTATAAAAGGATCTAAATTCATGGATTTCTTCAGCCTGAGAGCCACAGCAGTGCCTTCCCCACTCAATCTCGAGCACAGCCCAAGCAGGGTCACCTCTCTAACCTCCAGATCAAAGAGTGCCCTTGCACAGAAAAGTGAAAAAATTATATTGTCTCTCCTCATGACCCTTGGAGGATGAGATACCTGAGACCACCCTCCCCAGGGTGTAACTTGTATCAGGGAGTAAGTGGAGAGATCTGAGGAGAAGCCACCAGGCTGGGACACAACAGAACCAGGGTCTCCCAAATCCACTTCAGCTCAGCACTCCAGATTATGTGCCCCCTCTCTCCCTCACCAGGCTACTGGGGTTGGAATCATGCTGAGCAGAGCCTTTTAGTTTTCAATTCCATCCCTAAGTATCCAAATTCCTTCAAAGTTATGTTTTAAAACAGAGTGGACCATAAAGACCATCTAGTCGCAACCCCCCCCTGCCATGGGCAGGGACACCTCCCACTAGACCAGGTTACTCAAGGCCTTATCTAACCTGGTCTTGAACACTGCCAGGGTTGGGGCATCAAACCAAATCCAAATGTGAAAATCTCAACCAAATCTTGTTTTTAGGGCTCGTAAGTGACCAAGGCCTTTTTGACTTTTCCACTCTCTCCTTAACCCAATCAGCTCAGCCTAAGAACTGTCATGAGAAATAATGCAAACAAAAGAATTCCACTATATCAGTTCCTCTCAGAATGTCTTTCCAGTTCATTGTTACTCACAACTACTGGATATTACATTTTAAACACTATTATCAAGAACTTTGTTGCTTGGACTAGCGGGGAACAGATCCTTACATTTAGCATCCTTACGAAGTCTGTTACTTCAAGTTTTCTCCACTCTGACTGTAGCAATTTTAAAGGAGTTCCTCTGACATAACTCTGAAGTCAGGCAGCTGGGAATCAGTCTCCTGACATCAGATTAAATTTTTAAAGCTGCTTCCCCAGAGAACATAAAATAACTCATGTTTAGCCACTCATATCACGATTTGTTCCCAGTGGATCTCCTCAGCAAAGATTAATACGTGGCCACAGCTCACCCGAACCAGAATCCTCACTAGCACAGGGCATGTTTCAACACAGCAGCAGCAGGTGATATAAATGTGCCACGCTCTTCTTTTCTGACAGGTCTTTCCCTCAAGTCACACCCAAGCAGACTGAAAACATCATTCCTTGGACGGCAGCCAGTTCCTGCTGCCCTGCTGGTGGCAGTCACAGCCTGGCACGGACACAAGGCATTCCCCTACCCTGCAGCAGCTTCCCACTGCATCCTGCAAGGGAAGATAACGATGCTCACCCAAATCTCTGTCTTCCCATTGCTCTTCTTGCACCTCTCTGCCAGCACCTTGAGTTCCACCGTGGTCTCCGAAACCATCTCGGCGCTTTTGTCCTTGACGACGATGTGCATGACCCTGCCGTTGTTGATGTGGGCGTCAAAGGTGCTGTTCCAGGGTGGGTACATGGTGGGCTTCTTCTGCACGTACACCTGGCCATTCTCTGTCAAGAAGAAGTGGTTTGGATTGACTGGACATGTTTCTCTTCTGCTATAAGGTCACCACTCTATAGCCCGTGAAACAGATCTCTGTTATTTACCCACTTTAAAGTCTCTCTCCCAGCAGAGTGTAATGGACCACATTAGACTGTCCTAGGAGGTTTCTATGTGAAGTGAAGCTTAGGATGGGATTAATTTCACTTAAATCTAGATGTCTACCATGTGTATGCCCATATCTGGGCTGCCTGAACACTGACTTCATTCAGAGCCACTGAATATAATCAATATAAATCAAAGGACTGAGGGTGGTTTGTTTGACCAAATACAGACACCTACCTTAGGAAAGGTAATTTCCACCCTTGACTCCATCTATTGAGTAGACCAATTATGCAGACTCCAACACCATAAATACCCACTTCTAATCACATGAATCTCATCACAGATAACCAGCTATGTGGATCATCTGTCCCAGCGTAAAATGAGACAGGTTTGCTTCAATCCCCCAAAAGCTGAGTGCACTTCAGGATTAAGGTTCAGCTGGAGCACATGTCTAGTCAGTAGCTAACTAAGGGATATTAATACATGAACTGTCTTGCTGACCTGCAACCACTCCAAAGGGATGTAGAGTTTTCAATCAAGCAAACTTTTCCTTGTGCTTTAATTCCTCGTCCTTCACAGCATCTTAAAATGGTGATACGTAAAAATGTTGTCTCTGAGGCTTGCAGAGAGTTCTCTCTAGTTATTTCTCTGTGAAAAGTCTCAGCCAGATTTATTTGTCTTATAGAACCAGTTTTATTTCCTACAGCCCTATAAAAGTCTTGGAAACTTACTCAAGGTAAATTCTATATCACAGTTACCCTCTGAAAATTGTCAACCCATCAAATGCTGAAGCTGGAGAAACAAGAGAATAAAGAGCAGTTGTGTGAGCAGCAGGCTTATGACTCCTGTCTGCCAAAGACTGTGCTCCTATTTCCAATAATCCCAGCCTTTCCCTCATCCCACCCAGCTGGAAAAGAACGTGCAGCCGATAGCCTGGAAGGTGACATGCTGGAGAAAATTTTTCCCTAGATGAGAGGACTAATTCAGTTTTCTTCCCTCTGCTCAGCTTTGATTTACACAGGCAGGAACTTCAGGATTTCTGAGGCTTTTACCACATCTTTAGGAGAGATTAAAACTGGCAAACAAGCTCCAAAGTTACTGAAAGCAGGAGAGAAGGAGAATAAATTCACGACTGTGTAATATTCACCTCAGGAAATGAGAGAATGTTTGCTGGGGAAAGAACAAATATCAGGGCTGTGAGATTATAACAAAAATCTCCCTTGGGCACCCTGTACACTGGAGAAAGGGCTGCCAGAGCTTCTACATAAACTACACTCACTAGATAGATTTAGGTTGAGATGTAGCTTCCTGAGGAAAGGCCTGCAGGATCCTGCAATCAGCACTGACTTGCTGAAATTTCACCCCACGACCCAACGCCTGTAGTTTTACACTCGGTTCCATCACATAAGTTTGATTTAAGCTGCTTTAGGCTCTGACCATCAGCACTGCATCACAAATGAGCTGAAATCACAGAATCACCGAGGCTGGAAAAGATTTCCAAGATCACCAAGTCCAACCTTCAACCAAATACCACCTTGCCCACTAAAACATATCACCAATTGCCACGTCTATTCGTTTTTTGAACACTTTCAAGGATAGTGTCTCCACTACGTCCCTGGGGAGAATTGATCTGATCCCCAGATCATTCCTGCAGCATAAAACCACTTCTCAACCTTGTCCTGCCTGGTGTGATGAACAGCTGTGCAGCTAAATTTTAGGCAGAAATTCAATTTCCCCAAATCTTAGAGCACCTCAATCTAAGGTGAATCCACTTCTGTCAGTCGAGTGGGGCTGACCTTTCACATAAGCAGATTGAGGCAATCCTATACTGAGCTCATTGTCTGCGGGCTTAATTCATTCACATCAAGCTTGCAAATATATATATTTGCCACACTCTTTCAACAAAAGCACAAAAAAATCAGAGATAAAAATGAGACATAAAAACTTCCCAGCACCCCAGAGAACAGAAATCTCAGTAAGGACCATTATTTCTTTGCTACATCAGTGAAAAACCATAGATGTGAAACACACCACTTGCAAAACAAGTGCTTTCGTTTGTGCTGCACTCCAGAACACCAGGCTTAAACAAACAAACCCTGGAATGTGGATGAACTGCCCAATATATGGGATCAGACAGTCACCCCTGGTGCATCCCCGCTGACGGTTGTGGAATTCTGCCAGGGATTAATCCAACCCTGGGTTCCTAAAAAATAAAATAGCAACTGTTCTTTCCTGGGGAGCAGCTTCCACTACAGCTGGGAGCCCTTTTCCTGGAGGCTTGCTGAGTTCAAACACGGAGCAGGATCTCTCATGAAGCAAATGTCACCAAGGCAGGTGGTGAAATGGCACCAGGCCAGGTGGTTTGTGAAGGCAGAAGCCACTTTTAAAGGGCAGATTTTTTTATACCTCAGAGGCACATATGATCTCTGAGAAGTTTTGTCATCAGTAATAAACTGCTGTAACACTTCTAGGTGTAGGGGGTTGTGGTGTTTATGGTTTTTTTAAAAGATCAGATCATAAAAAAACAGGGACCCTTTTATAAAATAGGTAAGTGGAAAAACAAAACAAAACAGAAAGGATGTCCTAGATTTTTCCTGAGCTTCTGAAACTCTTTAGGGTGGCCTTGTTGTGACACCCCTGTGCCCACAGACAATGTGCATTACTCACAAAACCCTGGGGACCTCTGTCCCAGTGACTTTTTCGTCATGGCTGGACAACAAGGCACAGCCTTTGGCGTGAACCCAAAGTCAAACTCCTTGTTTTTGGAAACCAAACACATTTATCATCTACCACAGTTCTGTTTGCAAACAAACAAGCAAACAAAAAAACCCCAGTCACAGAGTGGTTTAGGTTGGAAGGGATCTTAAAGGTCATCGTTCCACCTTCTTGCCATGGGCAGGGACAACTTCCACTATCCCAGGTTATTCAGGGTCTCATCCAACCTGGCCTTGAACACTTCCAGGGATGGGGCAGCCACAGTTTCTCTGGGCAGCCTGTGCAGAACCCCCCTTACAGCAAAGAATTTCCTCCTAATACATGGTATACATAACATGTATATGCATATATGTATATATCTGATCCATAACAGGACATTGAAAAAGTCAGAGCAGAGTCATCTTCCAAACTGGTTCCAGCACAGAGTTTGAAAGATTTGAGACTTGCATCAATCCTGGATTCAGTTCTGGGTTTAGGCATGTCCTGCCCTGCTCAGCAATCACTTGCCCTGAAGAAATCTTAAAGTCCAAGCACCAGAGCACGAGGCTGGGGGTCAGGATGGTTTGCATCTCTTACCAACTGTGCAGCTGATCCACTCCTACTCCTTAGTCATGGCAAAATTTTAGCCAAAATTTGCGTATCAGGGAACCACTTTGTTTTTAATCCCATTATTATTGAATAGCAAGTGCTTCGTGAAACCAGGGACCAGAGAGAGTAAACTGTGACCAAAAAAATTTTTGAAAAAAATTGTGAAGCAGGGATAAGACATGGTTTAGTGGTAGAACTGGTAGTGTTGGACTTCATGATCTTAGAATTATTAAGGTTGGGAAAGACCTCTGTAATTCTACCACAAATATATTCAGCTGGTGTTTGTCTGGAGATCTTTTGCCTTCTCTAATCCTGTTTGAGCATGACAGCTCCTCAGGATGCTCATGCTGAGAGCATTTCTGGGATTTAGAGTCAGGCTTAGCTCTCTGAATGTCAGATGTGTACCCCTGAGTGGACTGGCCTTTTCTAGGGTGTGATTCATCACTCTCACTATGGATGTGTTCCTCAAGCTGAGATTAATCCCACCATGGAAATCCCTGTTTATTCCCCTGAGCTATAATTCTCTGGTGGTTGAATTGCTCAGATATCAATATCCTTGCAGGAGACGGGAATTGTAGGGCAGATGGATCCCATGGTGGCCTTGTCTTTTCTTAGTCACCTGAAGGTAAAGTTCATCATCTACACATTTAAACACCCACCCTCAGCAGCAGATTAAGACCTCCCAAGGGTGGTGGTTCAACCCACCCTAAGAGGGGAGTCTGAGGCGAATCAGTCCCAGGAGGTTCCTGCTGACACTGATGTGATGAGGAGTCCCTCTGGCTGCCCCACCATGCTCTGAGCAATCACTGGATGAAATAACACCCCAGCAAACAGAAATCTTCTAATACTAGAATGTTATTTTTCCTATATTCAGTCCTCATTAATGGAGAAAAGTTCCCTCCAAACATATTTTTTTATTTCTTGCTTGTAGAGGAATTATTATAATAATCATCATAATATCTATAATTATTATAATAATTATGATTATTGACTCTGAGTAGCACAAAAATTATATCCCTTAGTAAGTATTTTTGTGGTTTTTACACAACAGAAAACACTTTCAGCTCTGTGCGAGACTAATAAATATAGGTCTGTTCTGACTAAATTGATTTTATCCACTTTCAAACTGACACAGACTTCAGTTTGAGTTATGGATTTCAAAGGCCTCACTAAAGCAAACAGCCAAGTCCTGTATAGAGCCGAAAAGGACGTATTTTCAGTTAAAAATGAGATCTTAGGGATATTTTGTCATGCAGTATTTTCTTTCCTTTGGAATTTACCAGTAATTGCATCTTACATAATAATTTAAAATAACATTTAAGCCAAGAAAAAGTTCAATGTGATAAATGCTGACTCTTAAAACAAACAAACAATTCCAGTGAAATACTGAATTATTTTAAAATTCTATTTTTTTTTTTTTAAACTACTTTAACGTCCTCTGGGGATTAGAGTCATGGGCATTCTCAATAAAAAGGAATTTCTGAATGGATTTCATTTTTTTAAAGAATCACTGCAGTCAAATTACGAATTTATCAAACATTTAAGATAAATAACAACCAGTGTTAGGGAATTCCCTAACACTGAGAGTCTTGCTCCTCATGATTCTTCAAAAGCACAACTGAAGAACTTTTCATCCTCTCACTGGGACTATTTTCATGCATAAGACATATAAGAAATGTTTTCCCTATGAGAACTCATCAGTGTTGGTCCATCAGGAAAAGTGTGCAACAGTCCCTGCATCCAGACAGAGAAAACTGCTCTGCATGAGGTTTCACTTTCAAACCTTTTACACAGCACAGCAACTACACAGAGAAATTAACCCTCTGCAAAGACCAGGCTGTTCAAGTGCCTTTTTTTTTTTCTAAATCATGGAAGTGTCTGGATCCGTGAGTTTTCCAGAAAAATATGATAAGCATGGACAGCCCTGCCAGGATATTTTAGGACACTCAGATTTCATCTGTCTGGAGCCTCACTGACAAACCAACAACTGCTCACAGAAAAGTGAAACCAAATACAGCTCAGCTCATCTGCTCTGTCACATGTTGGGACTTGTAATGTAGTTGATAATAACCCCAAACTGTAGATATAGATTTGTTGGGCATTAGCTTAAAATTGGATTGTCTTGCAGACCACGACAAACCCAAACCACTACTGTGCTGAGACACAAAAAGGACTTCACCTTCACCCACAATCCTTTTAAAGGGGGGTGGGCTTCACAAACCCATATAAAGGGGGGGAACTAGATGATCTTTAAAGTCTCTTCCAAGCCAAACTATTTTATAGTTCACTCTGTGTTTTACCAACATGCTTTCTACACACCAGAAATGACACATAAAGTCACCCACATGACTTATAAAAGCTAACATGCATATTTAACACTTCCCCACTTACCTGACTCCACGGCTTCTTTCACCATCACAGCACAGTAAGGGTTAATCACCTCCCCCTGGGATGGCAGGTAAGGGCCACTGTCATAGTTGGACAAACCAATACGCAGGAAGGGAGACATGACAAGTCCTGTGTCAAACAAAAGACAGGCGACACTTGGGAGACAGTCTGAAATTTCCCTTGGTTTTAACCAGGCTCTTATCTCCGCCGGACAGGGGGATGTTGGCTGTTAGTTATCCATGAGCTGGAGGCTCTCTGGCTTCCTCCACTGACCAGCAAGGCGAGGGACTGACTTAACGTGCGCAAGGTAACGTAACTCAGCCGTCGGCTTAACCGCGGAGCTGAGCTCATCCCAGGGCTGGGAAACCCACAGGAGCAGCTCCGAGCGCTCATGGCTTGACACCAACCGTCAGGAATGAGAACAAGAACACACAGGAGCCAAATCAGAGCTTTCCTGGCTGGGATAAGCCCTGCTGTAATTTAGGTTGAGTCACACGTTCAAGAACCCGAATGCTGTGGGATAGAAAGAGTTTTGGGAATACAAGGGTGCTGGAAGCCTGCAAGATGAATATGAAACTGTGAAATAGCTGTGTGCTATTTATATACAGCATGGAAAGGATCTCGAGCGTTCAACTGCCTGGGTGCTGACCCCTATTCATAAGTGAAGCTACAAAGAGAGAATTCAGCTCATATGAACCACACTCTATAGGCAGTAAAACAAAACCCCCCACCAATGAAACAGTACTTTGGGATAATTTTAAGCAGCTGAGAACAGAAACATATAAAATCAAGATGCCAGGAAACACTACAAAACCTTTGGGTTGGTATTCTTTGTTAGGCTCTTTCAAAGCTTTCAGAGAGAAGGTTCAACGAAACCAGAAATTATTAACTGCTGTAGTTAATGCCCATCATGGTGCCATCTGGGCCCAAGAACTGCAATTTACCACCCAACTTTTGTCTCAACTTCTGAGCTTGTCATTCCTGGCTTCTCTTCTACTCAACGGGGAGCAAGAGGCACTAGAAATTCAGCTGCAGATGTCTGAGTCTTGGACCACCAGAGTTAAAAGACATCAGTCCTATCACCAGCTGTTATCTGTCAAATATATTGCAATGACATATTGTTCGACAGCGAAAAGTTGAATAACTTGTGGTGTGGGATGCAGCCCGAGTCTCTTCTCCTTTCTACACATGAAAAATGCTCTATCCCTAGGACAGCTTCTCTAGTCTCACATGGAAGAAGTTCCATATTTTTTGCTGGGAATAGCAGTTTCTTACCTGTAAATGGTATTTTCCTGACAGACAAGTTCAGTGTCTGGGAGGGGTTTCTCTTTTCATCACAGTTGTGGACAACATGAAAAGGATTTTGTCAGCTGAAGGAATGAGGAAAACTGCTCCTCCAGCTGGGTTGACTTTAAAACTTGACTCTCTGTTCAAGGAGACAGAAGGCAAGACCATCCAGGAGAGAGGAAAACTGGAGAAACCAAGATGCAGCCCTTTGCTTGAGTGTCTTCTCTCTTACCCAGCAGTGAGGAGCGATGAGTTTCCATCAGCCCCTTACACAAAAATCTGGGGCAACTGTAAAACTCAGAACAACTATGTGTCAGTGCACAGTCAGGTGGCAGCAGGTTGTTGTTTCACTTGTGCCCTGGATATGGTGAGATCTTCTTCCTTCTTCCTGTTTTATAAAATGAAGACAAACAGCTACAGTTAGTGTTGGGTCTGAAACACCAACTCTCCTGGCCCAAATATGCACAAGTACTGAGCACTCACACTCCAACACTTTCTGCTGCCCATGCAGCCAACTGTAGGTGTTCTCTGATAGAGATTCAGGCTTCCTAGGAGGTTTCCCTAACTTTTCTACCCTACATAAAGCCAATCTATACAATAAACCACAGATGAAGACTCTCCTTCCCATTTGAGCTCCTGGGTATGTCAGCTACCAACCAGGCTGAGTTTTCAGAAAAACAGCAAAAAAGTCATAATCCCTCTTGGATAATGCTCTTAAAAGAGAGGAAAACCATCAGGTTTCTGGGGGAGACAGGATGGGTGTAGTGGGTTTGTGCAGTTAAATAGCACTTCCTTTTCCCGAGAGCAACAGAAGAAAATAATCCTGTGATTTATGCCTACTGTGTATCCCTAGGAATGATGGGTCATGGACCTCTGCATGTGGCATCACCCTCAACCAGGAAAACACCAGCACTTCTGCAGTTTCCCAGAAGCTCAGGGGAAGGCAAAGCACCAGCTGGAGCTGGATACAGGAGATTAGGATGATCCTGTTCTCCTCTGGATGAGGGCCACTTGCATTTAGATTTTCAAGCACAGGCAGGCCTATAAGGAGAAGCATTTGTGTCACTGAGTGATTTATGAGTGGTCTATGGCACAAAAAGGATAAATTTTGTACCTCAACTGTCAGAAACAGAGAAATCTGATCAATTTAAGTAGGGAAAAATCTCTTCAACAGAAAGACATATATGTATATATATTTCTCCTCTCTGTGTGATGCAATTATTTAGACATTTCCCTTGTTGCAAAAAATAAGAAGCCTACTTAGTCTAAAGACAAAAGGACAAACAAATCAAAGGGTCTCTGGCAGCATAAGAGAAATTCAAGGAGTTGCATGTTCCACCAGTGTGGAAAGCTAAAGACAGCCAAAGACGAAGGCCAACAGTCAAAACATCTGCATCATGCCTCTAGTCACTGCTGGGCAAGAGAAGATTATAATTGTCTTCCAAATCCCTAATTTCTATACCTTTGTCTCTAGGAACCTGTTGTTCCACAGACAGGAGCAGGATGAAGTGCAGGGGGAATTGTAAGCATTCCCTTACCAGGACTTTTAAAACCCACCTTTCAAATCTCAGTGCTATTCAGCATTACTGATCCACATCTTTTGCATCTAAAATCATGAGTGTTGCTAAAGAAATCCAAAGGTTTTTTGATGACTCCTCAGCCCTAAAATGTGGTCAAACTATTGGTTCAATTACTAAAGAAATAAAATTAGGGCTGAAAGTTTGAGCTGACATTCATCATGTTTCAACGAAATCAACATAGTTATAGCATAGTTAAAACTGTGAAAGCATCTTGTCCTGCTAAATACTCATATCCCTGCTCCAAAAATCAAGGTTGGATGTGCTTCAAGGCGCCTGTTCAGATCTGTGGATCAGCCCCCTAAGCAGTGACATTTAAAACTTTCCTTAATCTTAAACGCTGGACTACCCCTCCCTCCCCTACAGTGCAATATTTCATTCTGGCTCTGTGCAGTCACTTAATGAATAGCTTTCCCAGAGATGTTTTAATCCTTGAAGATACTCTAAAGCCATCTGGACATGGTCCTAGGCAACTGGTATCAGGTGTCCCTGTTTGAACAGGAGAGCTGGACAAGGTGACCTCCACAGGTCACTTCCAATCTCAACCAGGCTGTGGTTCTGTGAAAACATGAGTGGGACAGATCTCACCAAGACCTAGATCCCTACAGCATCTCTATCTCCATCTCAGGGAGTTAGTTACCTGGGGTCCTGAGAGAGGAAAAAAGAGTAATTGGCACTCTGAGATCCATATTTCCCTCCTTTGAGAGCAAAATGGAATGCCTGGGAATGATCTGCTCACATAAAGCACCTCCACTGTAAGATCTAGTTTTGATCAGATTCCTCAAGCCTCAATTAAATTTCAAAAAGTCCCTTCGTTGTATCAGATCTAAAAGATTTATGCTGGGACTTCACATAAACCAGTTTATTGCACGAGATGCTCTGCAGCCCCCAGCAAATAGGTGAGAATTTTCCACCCAGCTGCAAAGCATGTAGGTTTGGCACAGACAGTTAGCACTGGCAAACCAACAGCTGCCCATATCAGCCTTAAAATGCAGGCTAAAGCTTGCTAAAATCAGAGTTTACTGCTGCACCAGCCTCTTGTGAGCACTCTGCCCTAGGGTGAATTTCTTCCCTCTGTCCGATAAATCAGACAGATAACTGGTTTCCTGCTTCTCTCTCACTGTCTTTCCTGAAACCACCTTGGCTTTGGCCCAAACATCTGTTTTCCAGGTCCTATCTCCAGCGTTTGCCACTACAAGACTGCTGCTTGGCTGGTATCCACAACCACAAACAATTAAGGAACAACACAGCTCAGCTCCAGCACGGCTCGCTGTAATAGCAGCAGTTTAATTTAACACTAGAAACAGCTGCAGTGGATATGGAGAGTTCTGCTTAATTTCCCAGTGGAAAGGATAGTATAAGGTATCTGAAAACTGAGATGAAATGCAGCTTTCTATAAGAGGCCACCTGCAACCTCTCCTCCAATAAAACTTTAAACACAGTGTAATTGAGGTTCAGCAATACTGCACCCAACTTTGCTGGCACAGAGGAGCTTTGCCCATTCTGGAGAATAATGCAACATATGGAAATAATTCCCAAACTATATTAGGAAGTAATAAGACCCCTAATATCCTAATCAACTATGGTTAAGGACAAAGAAAGAAGCAAGCTCCTGCTCCCAGTCAGCAGAAGATCCAAGTGGAGAACAGCTGCCTTTGGTGGGATTTATGCTTTTGCCTTTAATTGAATGAAAATGAATGCTTGTATGACACAGTAAAGATGGCAATTGACTGAATGAGGGCCAATTGAGAGGGGGAATATTTCAGGATTTGAGATGCTGCTTTCAAAACTCAAACACTCATTTTCTCGAGGTCAGAGGGAGTATTTCCAGTGCTCTCTCCTTTCTGAGGCAAAACTGTGATTGCAAAATGAATTCATAATCTCAGGATCAGCATCACCAAGAGGGAAAGGAATGAGGAGTTATAGCTGAAGGGTATGAACTTTTCTTCACCCCCTGCAAGGCATCTCCCAGCCAAAAAGGCAGGTCTTGACCCTGCAGAGATCTGTTGGTATAGTTGGTGGAGACCTGCACATGAGCATAACACACCTCAAGGCCTTCCTGCAGATTTCAAGAGCAACCCTGAACACCAGCAGTGATGGTTGGAGTCCCTCTCTCTCTGTCCCCTGTCCTCATATCCCACAGACCATACAGTAGGGAACTCCCCTATGTGACTCATTTTGGGTGCCCATATAAGCTGTAATTTCCAAGAAGATCAAACCAGCCTGTTCAGGAAGGAGGAAGTTCAGAACCTCTCTGGGTGCCACCCAACGTTTCTCACACACTCCTTTTATGAGGATTTGGATCAGAGGAGGAAGAGGAAAAGGATGGGAATTTGCACAGCCATTTAATTTTCCCTGTCTACATAGTCAGCCACCCCATCTGCAACATCCCACAAAGGCAGTGGAGAGAGTGGGTGAGGAAGGGCAGGATCAACAGTCTTTGATGGGATTGGTACAATACCAGACTCAGCGCAACCAAGAACCTCCCAAAACTTCCTGGAACAGCTTCATTTCAAAACAGAGGTGGATGCTCTCCACCAAAACCCTTCCTCATCGACTGCAGCCACAGAGGACCCAGGCAAAGTATTTCTTCAATATGTGGAAATGAGGCTTTTAGACTTTTCTGGGGCCAATGGTAAGCATGGGAAATGGGGATTTCTCTTTAAAAGTCTCTGAATCTTGTGATGCTTGTTTAGAGCAAGTTGTGTGCATTAGTGACAGGACCTGATCTCCTACATACGGCCTACAAACATGTCTGGCTGGACTCTGCTGAGGTCACGGGTTTCTTTCTGTTGCATTTGTTGTGCACAAGGCAAGATTAGAGCCTCAGGCCTATTTTCACATCTTAAACGGATTTAAAGCTCTGAAAGGGATGGTGTTCATCCCATTTGGGGAATTGCAGAAAGCAGCTGCTGGGAATGCAAGTGGTCATTGCATACATCCACGGACTCTAGGATGGAATCTACAACCTTTCTAGCAGATACATGTATAGCTGGGCCTTATAAACAAGGAATTTGTGTTTTGCTATCCTCAGGACTCCTCATAACAATTGCTTTAATCCTTAAGCCTAAATGCAGGCTATGTCCAAGGATATGGTTCAGCTTTCCACCCCACGTCACACTGCAGGTTCCCAATCTCTTCCAGCACAGCCAGTGGCTGTGCAGGACTTGGGATCAGGGCACAGATTTCTCTTAAAAGCAACCCTTCTTCTTTTAACTCTGCTTGACAAGTGAGTTTGCAGCTGTGTCCATTCCCTGATCTGACTGACCCTAATGGATGCAGAGCCCTGTCCTAAGCAGGAATGATGTGGGGGATGGTATGCAGGAACTACATTAGGCTTGGGATAATGAGACTGGGAAATTGTAGCCTCACTGCTGGTGAAGAGATAAAGGCTGGATTCACATGAATATACACAGACAACTGCAGTGCACATATGGGCCACCACCCAAGCTCCCAGAATATCCAGCAAAGAGATATAAACACTTGTAGGGGTACATCACCCCATCCTAAAGAACATATTTTAAATAGTTAAAGCCAAACACATCCTGCAATTGCTGTTTCCCCACTATGATTACATCTGCCACAAAGATGGCCAAGATGTTCTGATATCCACTGAAAAGGACCTAGATTTTAGGGTTTGAGCCAGGAGCAGATGCATTCGTGTCCAACAGTTGTGACAGCTTGGAAAGATAGGGAAATACAGCTAGGGGAGGATCCCACCTCAAAAACATTCACTGTGAAATTTGCTCTAGAAATGGAAAGACAGTCAGGAAAGACAGCCTAGGAATACCCCTCAGCACTTCTTAACTTGCTCACAGAGAAGGAGAGAAATTCTTATATTAAAAGTACAGTCTCTTTCAGATATGCCTTTTGTTTTCCAGTAGACAATGTGAATTTATCTCCCTCCGGAGAGGCAAGGCTTTTAAAGCCAAAACCCTTGTTATCTGTGTAAACTGGGAAGAGAAGCAGAGCAGACTCACCAAATTTCTATTTGGAATAAACCCTTATAGGTCCTGTCCCTGCATCTAGGTCAACCCTCTTTTTTTTCTTCACATTTAGTGAATTTTTGTCATGTGTGGTCCTGAAACAAAGCAAACTTGCTCACTGGTCCCACTGGAAAAGTGCCCCATTTTTCAGTTACTCTTATTTGTAAAACTTTTCCCTTTTTTTTTTTTTTTTTTTGTTAATTTTTTTTGGGAATCCAGATTAATACTTGTCAATTTTGCTACTTTATTTTCTTGGAAAGCTTCTGGCGAATTTATTTTACTGTAAGACTTCATTTCTGCAACATTTGGGCCACACAAACTCAAAAGAAATGCTGTCAAAGTCATTATCCCCACTGTACTTTTTATAAGTCAGTATTTAAACTTATCTTTTCAGGTTTTAGTTGTTTTCTAACAAACACAGGTCAAACTAGAAGTGACAGTGCCTTTTTTAATCAAACACTGAACAAAAGAATCTTTCAAGGGCTTTTCAAGGTAATGAGGGAAATAAAAATATCTTGAACTGAGATGTAGCTACAATATGTCCTTTCCTTTGGCCTCTTGTTCGTTAGCACAGCAATTTTTGTATTTCTGTAACATTTTGGCACTAGTTCACGGATTTCTTGTCTTTTGGGGTTCTTGGTCCTTTTTTTTAATTACACAGGTGGCATGTTCCTCAGATACTTCACCATGTTGTATCAGGATGGTTGTTAAAGCACTGAATTTCCTGCCAGTGACAGCACCTGCACCCATATTTTATTTTCTTTCCCTTAAAAAGAAAAAAAAAAGTCCCAAGGAGGGGGACAGGACTAGAATGGGGCACATGAACATCCTTCCTTCTTAAGGCACAGTTTTATGCTATGATTAACCTCATTCAGCAGTAGAGATATTTAATGTCTTTGCTTAATCCAGAAATGTGCTAAAGGTATTTGGACCCTTAATTACCGAAATGTTGGGCTGGAAAAGAGCATTTCACTCACCCCTCTGCCACCCAGCAGACTGTCTGCATCATCCTTGACCTACCTGTCTGGCCATCTGTCAGGAGAGAAGTTTCTTGTGAGCCTGGTGTTACCACATACTCCTCAAAAAAGTGGGCAGATTTGTCGCAGAGAAACCTCACATCGTAACTGGAGTCCACACTGGACATCCACACCTTAATTCTGTGTGACACAAAAAGCTTGGGAGACGTAGTCCCTGAAGAGGGCCTGGTCTGGTGGAAGGTGGCCCTGTCCATGGTGGGGGGTTGGAACAACTTGATCTTTAAGTTCCATCCCAACCCAATCCATTCTGTGATTCTTTGATTCTGTGTATTTTAGGAAACTAATTTTGATATAGGATTGTCCTGCGTTTTTCCAGAGCTTGCACTATTATTTAAGGAGCACTGGACATTTTCTCCTGTCTGCAGCCCTCAGTTGCCTCCTCCTTGCCCTAAAATCCTCACAGGAAGTCTGCAGGAATCTCTATCCCCTTAAGCACCTGGCCCAGCTCACATTTTACAGTGAACAGCACCACAGATATCTCAGATAATTCAGCCTTCTCCACACCCTTGCATCTTAACAGCAGAAATATTTGTTTTGCACAGCAGCAGCTGACAGACCTACAGCTTCTGCCTTTATTCTCTGCTCCATCCATCTTTGATGCCATGGCTTCACCAAAATCCCTCCCCCTCAGTTATTATTTTTGTTTGTTTCCATCAATCTCAGGGCTCCCTGCTCCAGGTGCCCTCTCTTGTCAACACCATCACAATTCCAGCCTCCATGTCTTTCCTACTCCTAATGCCATCTACTTAAATAAACTCTCATATATAATTTCCTCTTCTTCAGTCATACTCAATTTGAAACTACACTTCTATTTAAGTAAAGAAGCTCTGGCTCCAGTTAGGCTGAAAGCCCTCTTCCCATTTTTAGCCTGGTGTCCTATTCTCAGTGTCAGAGCTTCAGATCAATTCCTGAGAGCCTTTCAGTCTCCATCTCTTTATAAAACTTTCCACTCCACTCACCATTTAGCTCACATCAGCTTTATCATTTATCCACCAGTTTCTTTCTGTGCTTCTGCCCTTACTTATCTCCCTGACTGGGAGGGATAGAGGACACACAGTGGGTGGAAGAAAAAAAATACAAAACACAGATAAAATTCATTTTAGCTCAAAGTGCTGAGAATCAGGTTTTTGGAATGTTTCTTTGTTTTACTTATAAATTTAGTTTCTCTCTTTTTTTTTTCATATCCCCATCTGGCTGCTTAAGCAAACCTTCATGAGTTTATCTTCACACTGTGTGAAATGTTATGCCACGAGCATGCAGACAATATCTGCTTCTCTTCTTCCCAAAATTCACAGAGTTTCTCTACTAATTAGCCCTGGCTCATGCTGTTCCCTGAGCTCAGGAGGTAGTATTTGTTTGCATGAAGCAAACAAATGTTCAGTCCATCCTACACTGCCCATCTCAGTATTGGTGGAGCTCACAGTGCCCAGGAACAAACTCAGCATCACTCTTGCAGCTCAGCTAAGCAGTGCAGAGCACAAGGAAGATGTGCTCTCCCTCTGCACACACCACCTGCCAGAGAAAAGCTCAGTTACACACTCAGATGTCCAGGTACACTCACAAAATCCCAAATGGGGACCAGCTCAAAAGCTGGTCACCTCTGGATGGTGGTTTGAGTTACAGCCATAGCAGCATTTGCAAAGATAAAACAGACTGTTTATTTTGTAAACAGATGACTTTATGTAGTGATAGGACAAGGAGGTATGCCTTACTGAAAGAGAGTAGGTTTAGATTGGATATTAGGAAGAAAATCTTTACTGTGAGGGTGGTGAGGCCCTGGCACAGAGAAATTGTGGCTGCCCCATCCCTGGAAGGGTCCAAGGCCAGGCTGGATGGGGCTTGGAGCAACCTGGGATAGTGGAAGGTGTCCCTGCCCATGGCAAGGGAGCTGCAACTGGGTGGTCTTTAAGATCCCTCCCAACCCAACCCATTCTATGATTCTATTTTAGACAAATGAAATCTCTTTATTATGATCAGAAAAGCAAGGATTGACTAAAGAAATAAAGGCAGTGCTTGGCTCTAGAGATGACAAAGGTTATAATCAGTTACCACCCTTTCCTCACCACACAAAAAAGGAAGAAAGACTCTTCCTCTAATGTGACAGCATAGCTGGTGTCTAACCTAGAACTGCAGAACTAGAGGGGCTGTGCAAGTGAGAGCTGTGCCGTGAGGAGGAGTAATGGTGGCTACCAGGACTTCAGGAAGCAGAGATAGCATTCCCTGAAGGATCGAATTTAGAGGCTCACATCACTCCTGTGTCCAAAGATCATTCAGTTAACACCACATCCTCATCTAACATTCCACTGCCCCTCTGCCTCATCCACCTCCACATCCTCCCTTCGAGTATCATCAAGAGAGGTCCACGCTCATATGAGGCAGTAGCTGGTGATGCTTCTATTAATGGGGTGTCCTGCCTAAAAAGGATCACATTCCCCAGGAACCACCCTATGGCAACTTCTCCCACAGAGACAGACCCATGTACTGATCCTGACACACTGGAGGCCTCTTCCCTCCCCTCTTTACCCAAACAAACCAATTCCTGACATTTAACTTTAGAAATTCACTCTCCTACCTACTCCATATACATTTGCACATGGACTATTCACCCGAGGCCCCCTTCATAAACAGCAGAAAGAAAGAGACCTGCTGGGTTTTCAATTTCCATTATCTCTGTGGAGCTGACTAAAATGGGTCAAATGCCTGGTGACCTCAAATGCCTCTTTCTCCCCACTGCTGGTTCGGGTGGAGATGTCTGTCTGGCATTTCAGCTTCTGAGACAAGAGGGGATGGTTCCCAGATGGGGTGTCTCACCTGCCAGAAGCTGGGCAAATGCAGATCTACTTATGGGTCTTTTTTCTGCATCGAGACCCCCATGAACTAACACGTGTATTGCAGATAGAGACGCATAAACTGAGGACTCTCGTCTGCAGGTTTGGCAAAGGACAAGATTCTGAATCAAAATGCACTGAAACCTTTATTTACTTTCTGTGGGGCTTGAAACTGGTCTATAAATAAGGCAGAAGGTCAATGCTAATGGCTAGGAATTGGAAAAACTGACATAATTGAATTTTCTAATGATGAGATTTGGTAAAAGCACCATCCTTTCCAATGTCACTGGAAAATACCGGGCAGAGAATCACCTTGCTTTGATGGGAGGGAAAGGGAGAAACAGAGCTGTTTTGAGGAGTCCTTGTCTATTTTATTTGCTCAAACATTTTAATAACAATATCTGTAGCTGCCCTGACATCCTCCCCTTGTATGAGGGGGAGGAGGGACAGGGGAGATGAAAACGGAAGGTGGAGGATGCACATTCTTTACTATTACACCAGTGTTACAAATCAAAACATAAATAGCAACTGTTACTGTAAGAGTGGAAGGGGAAAACCTGAGTAAATTCAGCTCTCAACACGTGCACAGTCCTTCAAGACAAACAACAGTGACTTCCACAACAGCATTTGTCTCTCTGGTTTCTGTAGATACATAGGGTACGACCTTGTCTAAATCCCATTCACAAGTCAGAACAGATCTCTATAAGCCTCAGCTGCTCTTTCTGTTCTCCACATATCAGCCCCCAAATGCCTCCCTTTTCACTCAGATTCTCCTCCCACCACAATTATCACTTGTGCTGCTGATTTACATGAGAAAGAGAAGCGACCTCACCAGCACGTAGAAACTCCACAGTAAAATCAAATGACCACGTTGAAAACCTCCTCAGAACAGTAAACTTGAACCCAAGTGAAAAATTAATCATATGTAACTTTAGTTTTGAAACAGGATAGAGGTTTAACTTCTGCTCCCTCTACACTTGCAGAAGTCAGGAGCCAGGTTCATGGGGATTTATGGCACTAGGTGACCCCAAAGTTTGGCCTCTTCATCAGTGTGGTGGCTGGGATGTCCCTGAGCAGCCCTTTGGATTTTTATTTGCTCTTTGCAAAATCACAGGGTCATTAAAAGACCAATTTGAGCTAGGACTTCACTCATATCAAGGCAAAGCTGCAACAAGCCTGCACGGTTCAGGAAAGTTACTCCAGCCTTATGCGAGTGTGTTTGATCTCTTTCCCCATCCCTGGAAGTGTTCAAGGCCAGGCTGGATGGGGCTCTGAGCAACCTGGTCTAGTGGAAGGTGTCCCTGCCCATGGCAGAAGACTGGAAACAGATAATCTTTAAGATTCCTTCCAACCCAAACCATTCTGGCATTCAATGATTCCATGAAAATTCTGCTGCTGCTAGCAATTCTCTCTCTCTTTTTCTCTTAACTGGGCAGTTTATTTAGTTTACAGGTTAAATTTGGCTCCTCAGACAGTCATTTAGCCCAGGTAAAGCTGATGTGTGTTTGAGCCCAAAGAAAGAACTGCCTCTGAACTGAGTTATTGCATCAATGAGGACAGACAGGGACAAAGTATTCACTACTAAACCAAGCAAAACTCACTGTCAGTCCAAAGTTAGGAGTGCATCTGTCAGAAGGGTTCTTTTCCCACAAAACCCAGCATAACATCACAAAACAACGAGTCAGCCATTCTGCTGTGAGAACACACCCTCTTTCACCCTCAATCCCTGCATCCCTGAGATGAGCTACTCTAAATCCACACTCTCAGCAAATGTGTGCATTTACAGTGGTGTGACAGCCCTTCTGCTTATTGGGATGGACTGGGTTTATTTGCTTTTCCAGAAAACATGTGGTGCAATGACATATGAGGCAGGAACTGCATTTCCTGGCCTGGGTGGGTGGCTGCTCTGCACTGAAAGATCCCAGTGTCATGAGAGAAGAGGAATCTGTGTTTGACTTAGAGCTGTTGTTTGGGGTTTAAGTTGTCTGTTGCACTGTTCCTGGATCTTTCTAATGCCTCACACTTCACAGGATCATAGAATTGTCTGGGTTGGAAGGGACCTTAAAGTCTAGTTCCATGGGCAGGGACACCTTCCACCAGACCAGGTTGCTCCTAGACACCACACTGAGCCCCTTGTTGCTTCATCAGTCGTAACTTCACCACCAGAGCCCTTCAGTACAACGTGATAGACCTAATCACAGCTGAATCTATGCCTTAACCATTCACCTTTCTGCAGTAGGGAGGCCTGTATTGGCTGTCCCCAGTCCCACACAGACCCTGTCACCATATACCTATCTATCTTCTACCCACCTCATTGCAACCAGTGCCTTCTCAGGCTTTTCCATGTCCTCAGTCTTTTTCCTGCCCTAGATTGCCACCCTGATGAGGTCTAAGCCACCTCCTCAGCTCAGTAAACCACTTCTACAAGCACACTCACATCTTGTCCCGTGTTACTACCAGCATCTGGAATAACCTTTTCAAACCAGTTGCTAACATCATTTTCCTTCCTGCCTAAATGATAAAACCTTGCACGGGCAGCATGTGTTGAGCTGGTGCTTTTTGCTGCCACAGAAAACTCTGTTCAACATATCTGATAAATAATTGCTTTTTCAACTAAAAAATATGCCCATTTTCAGAAGAAAAGGGATGGGTTTTGCTCGAGGGTCTGAAAGGTTTTGATACAGCTGACCTATCATAATGACTCATGGAAACTATAGATAAGGTTCCCTCATACCCTCATTTTTTCTGTCAACCAGATTTATCCACATTAGGTGGGGATAGATTCAACACCTTTTTGCACCACATGAAGAAGTCACATTGCATCTTGGAAGCACCAGGAAACAACTGAGTGCAAATGCACGGATCATTAACTAAATTCCTACGACACAGGAATTTATCACACAGAATGGAAACATCTTTGTTGTGGACCAAAATATTTCCACAAAAAAACTTAAAAAGCTCCAAACATATTCTGTGTTTTAGAAAGAGAAACACCTTTATTTTTTTTGTCCTCTAAAGCCAATTGAATCTGTAACCCTGATGCTTCCAGCTTAGACCCTGCTCTTTTAACAACCTACCTGGGAACATGTCACTATGCCCATGAAGGGCTGTGATCTTGCTACACACAAGGTTGCAAGACTTCCTTCTTCCTTCTATCTCCTTCTTTCACCTTTTCTACTTCTGTGTGTACCATGGTTTTGTTATTTTTGCTTTCACTTATTTTTATATGCATTTTAAGCACCTTAGGATCAACTTGTTTTACACATTCATGTGCTTTCTCATCCTCAGATCCTGGTCAGGGCAGTCATATTTACGGAGATGGTTCATATTTATGGAGATGGTCCTCCTACTGTCATGTTTGCTCATAATTACGATGTGCTAAGTACAAAAGATTTTTCATGTCATCTTTGGAGTCCTTTACATACAATGGAAGTTGTTCCAACAGTCTCCTACAGATGTCATATCAAATACTTTCCTTTAACTGTCCATGGTCTGTCAACTCTGGATGGAAACTGAAATTTTCATCATTGTAGATGCCTTGTCTATGCCAGGAGATGATTTCAATGCAGCAATATTTTGGCAAATAAATACATATTTCTCATTAAAACAAAAAAGACACTTCCTATAATTGCTTTTTCTGTTTTTCTAGTGAATAATCAGTGGGGTGTCAAACACTTGTAGGTTAAAACACTTGGCCACTCAGGAAAAGCACTGCAGGGGACAAAGCATCAAGTGCTCATATAATGAATTCCACCCACCAGTCCTTCCCTCTTCACTGACCTTGCAGGGTTAGGATGCCCTAAAATGGTCTCAACATCAGGGCTCCCTTCACTTTCCCAATGAAATGGCAAGTTCAGTAGATGTAATTGAAGTCACAGGAGCAACAGAGTCGGGCTGATTATGATACACGGGTGACCATGAGATTCATGATGTCCCTGTTCTCACTCATTTATCAACTGGAAATTATTGTGTCTTTTAGGGTTGGTATTTCCTATGTACATGATCTGACTATACTGTATCCCCAGGAGATAAGTGAGAAATTTGTCCTTGACGACGATAAGGAAAAAGGGACACACTTCTTTTGAATGAATGCCAAGCAAATTAAATGATACAATAATCGGGGCAGTTGTTTACTGAGAAACAATCCAGCCCCAGACAGGTAGAATGTGATGTGGAAATGGCCACTCAAAAACCCCAGAAAAATATTACGTACAGGTTATCATTTGTACATCTCGGGTCTCTTTACACCTCAGGTAAATATAAAGAAATTCACTTGAGAGATAACTGGTACATCCTCACCACACACGACCCAGTGGTGAGAGTGAAGAGTTACAGTTGTGTGAAAGCTGCACCATTTTCTTTTCATCTCCCCCTGGTACCTCCTTTACAACTATACACTTATTCCATTCAGCATTTCTGCCCTGAAGGAGCAAATACAGCATATATTCTTATACACAGGTGGAAATAGGAATATCCCCAAATGGAATGGCACCATTCTGCCCCAGCAAGCTGCTCTGAAGCAATGATGTTACTAAAATACAAATCAGAGGAATTATCCACTGCTAAGACAGCTGGGCATAATTTGAAAAGCAATCTGGGTTCCTTCCACTCACATCATCAAAGTTAAATGTTATCTCTGCTGCTGGATGTGGTCTGGTTGGTGGTGAGAGATCAAAAAACTCCAACAGGCCTGATAAATAACAAAGTTGACACAAACAAACAACGATGCAGATAAATCAAAAAATTGACACAAACAAGCAATGATGCAAGGGGCATCACTGGCTACAGAGAAGAGTTTGCAGTTCATGTTGCCTTTGCCAATGTTCTCCTTCCAGCCAGGCCAACAACCAGGAGTCAGATGCAAGTGGAGGCAAACAGAGAACGACACTGCGGAATGGAAACAAACTGTCACTGGTGCTCACAGGCTGCCTTCTGATGTCAATCACAAACACGATCCAAAGTCTCTGTGTGAGAACAGGCACAGAGCACGTGAGCAGCCCTGTCAGGGCAGCTGTGCATGCTGAGCTGCAGCTACCTGTGACTGCAGAACCCAGGCTCTGGTTACTCCTATAGTTGATTTTACACACAAAGCTTTTGGATGTTTGTACTCCTGCATTGACTTTCTCTTCCCTTCCTATTTTAAGCATCACTTTCTCAATGCTTAGGCAAAGAGCAACACTCTGCTTACACAAATCCTGGCTCCAGCAAAATGGGAAGCAACAGCAGAATTTGCAGCCAAGTGTTTTAATTTGATCCACAAACATATACATAAAAAGCCAAGAGCAGAGCAGCTCTGCTAACAAAGCCCTGGAAGGTGGTCTATATTTCACCTCTCTCCCAGGCTGCTGCAGAGCTATTTGCAATTAAACCCAGACAACAAGAGAAGAAACCAAAAAGTTGCCATCAGAAGTTATATTCACCATATCACTTCCTGCAGAACAAAAGTGGGAGGATATACAAAGACTAACCTGGAAAAGATCCCAAGGGGAATCTAAGCTGTTGCTTTTGTTCTCTCCATCCCTCCTTCCTCGTCTCTCCCTTTAAGCCTTTCCTTTGACCCCCTCCACCTCTGTTGGGATAGTGAGGCTGGACCTGTGAGAAGCTCAGAGTCAATCAATTGATTTTCTTTGAAAGGAAACACACCTGAGGCAGTAAAAAAAAAAAAAAATGAGCTCCACCCTGGCAATGCCATAACCCTCTGCTCACAGCTCTCCTAGATGTGAAAAAACATGAAAAGGTTTCCCCAGTGTAGCAGTGACTACAGAATCAGCCAGGGCACAGGGGGCTGCTGAGCTGCAGGATGGAGGTTCAGGAGGGACATCTGAATCTTTAATAGGGCTTTGAGAAAAATCCAAAAAGACACGTAGAAGTGGGGAGAAAGTCTAACTAAACTCTGTGTTGCCCATACCACTGCAACTGTGGCATCATCTTAAATCAGGGAGTCTTTCCAGACCAAAACCTCTGCACAGGCTGAGCATAACTTGCTTCATTCATCATGTGTCCTCACAGGGATTGGCTAAAAAGTCATGTGGGGAAAATGAGGAGCTCAGCATGGCTCAGGAAGCCTTGGCAAGTGAAAGCTGGTGGACATCAAAGTCTCATGTCCAGCCTAGACACTAGAAAAGAGACAGAGACAACAACATGGAGCCCACACTGGGATTTCGATTCAACTCTGATGTCAAGTGTTTAGGGAACAGCAGACCCGTGAACTCCAGGAGGCCATCTGATACTTCCAGCTGAATGCAGCCCCACTCCACCACAACCAGGTGGGACAGAACCTCCTTGGAGGTGCTCTTTGCTGGTCCCTCAACTCAGCTCCCAAAGCACATTCCCCAGAAACTCGTGATGCCTGGTGGCCCCAATGGGAATGTGGAGTCCTTTCTTCAATCAAAAAGAAGGATAAGAAAAGAAACGTAAAACCCCCACATGTCCAGGGCCTCAAGGACTTGGCTGTTTAAAGATACAAAAGTCTGAACATTGCCCTATTCACTGCAAATAGTTCTTCTCTCCCCGCCTTTTTTTTTTTTTTAATAGCAAGTTCAGTGAAACTTTATCTCTTCCTGCCCTAGTAACCCTACTAAATAATCTGCTGTTAGCATGACTCAATTGAGTGGCTCTCAGCTGCTGAAGTCGGGTTCTTTTGCTACTATTCTTTCATTGGTGGAAATTAAAAAACTTAGCCCGTAGAAAGCTTCCCCCTCCCGTCCCGAAAAGTATCACACTACTGGAGATTGAAGTACAGCCGAGAAGTCGGTTACTTGCCTTGGAGTCGCTATTAAAAAGGGTCCGATTACACCCAAGAGTGTAACTTCATTAGCATTCAGTGTGCATGCAGGGAACACAGCCCAGGTCTCAAGCAGCCGGGCTGGGTCTCCGAGTCCCCTCCTTCAGAAGGAAATGCAGCTCAAACACTACGGAGCGGAGGAGGGACGGAGGCAGCTCCTTTCTCTTTACCGCTCAAATCTGCTTTCCAGCTTATCACAGCTCTTGTTTGTAGAACGTTACAAACTCGATCCAAAAATTATATATCCAGCTGCTGAGATAAAACATCGCCTCTAAAGCTGGACTTCTATCTGCTGTCTCATCACATACTGTTGTAACCAAGAAACACCTACAAAGCATTACTGAACCCAGAAGGGGAAAGTATTTTCCCTCTTTATTTTCCCCAGTTTGTTCATTGAATAACACTTTGTTTACGGTCGGTTTTAATTGTGTTTCTCACTTTCCCCTCTGTTGCATGAAGGTACACGGGAGAAATCAACACCGTTTTTTAAAAGGCAGGAAAATGTGATGGTGAAACCACAAACACTCGCTAAATGCATCAGGTGTAGAAGCTGAAAGTAATTTAGATCCTTATTTAGGAAAAAAAAAAAAAGTAAAATAATGAAAAAGAACTCTTTAGATAAATGTCAAGTTGTCAGGTTTAAAATCCCACAATAGAAGAAGAACTGATGGCTGGAGCGGAGCGTCCGGGTACAGTGTAATGCCGACAGCAGCAAGCATTGCCCCAAACTTTCTCGGTGCTGCTGCATCCCACTCCGAGGGTCCCACCCGCTCCACACTCGCCCCCGGCACATTTTCCCCCAGCGTGACGCCCTGCCCGGTCCTGCCCGCGCATTCCCCGCGCATCCCCCGCGCATCCCGCTCCGCTCCGCCGGCGGTACCTGCTGCCCACGCAGCGCAGGGCGGCTCGGATCAGCTCGGATCAGCCCGTTTCGGATCAGCTCGGCTCGGCTCAGCTCAAGTCCCGCTTCGGTCTCAGTTCAGTCGCCGGTTCGGCTCAGTTTCAGCTCGGCTCGGCGCAGCCTCGTTCAGTTGAGCTCGGCTTGGCTTGAGCCTAGTCCCGTCCGGCTCTGCCGAGCTCGGCTCGGTTCAGCCCAGCTTTGCTGAGCTCCGCCCGGCACAGCCGACTCGGCTCAGCTCGGCTTTACTGGGCTCAGCTCCTCTGGGCTCAGCTC
>NW_021940724.1:2855643-2900141 GCF_001715985.3 Manacus vitellinus
GAATCGATCGTTTATCACCATAACTCCCCCCTTCCTCCACTTTAAAACAAACCTAACCAGAAACATCCCCCAAACTCGCCGAGCACTTTTCCCGCCCTGCATTAACTCCAGCAGCGTCTCCCCCTCCGATCTCAAGCCCTCCGCGCCTTGCTGAGGAGGAGGAGGAGGAGGAGGAAGAGCAGCGGCGGAGCAGCGAGCGCGGAAGATGGAGGTCTCCACGGACCAGCCGCGGTGGGTGAGCCACCACCACCCGGCCGTGCTCAATGGGCAGCACCCGGACTCGCATCACCCCACGCTTGGCCATACCTACATGGACCCCACGCAGTATCCTCTCGCCGAGGAAGTGGATGTACTTTTTAATATCGACGGACAAGGCAACCCCGTCCCTCCGTACTACGGCAACTCCGTGAGAGCCACCGTGCAGAGATACCCCACGGCCCACCACGGTGAGTGCCCGCGCCGAGACCCGGTTCCCCCGGGGCTGACCCGGTCCTGCCCCGCTCCCGGTGCCGGTCCCGGCGGCTCCGCGCTGCCCTGAGCCCCGGCCGACTCTCCTGTCGGACTCCCTCTCCTGCCGGCGGGGAAGCTACGTCACGGGTGGATTTTGGGGCTGGCTTATTGGAAATAAATAAAAATTCAGGCTTACTTCCTTTCTTTCACTTTCTTTCTTTCTTTTTCGTCTTTTTACTTTCTTTTTTTTATCCTTCTTTCTTTCTTTCTTTCTACTTACTTTTTTCTTCGTCCTCTCTCTCCCATCCCTCTTCCCTCTTTTTCCTCTCTCTCTCTTGCTGTCCTTCCTTCTAATTCTCTCCCTTTCATCTTTCTCTTGTTTTCTTCCTTTTGCCCTCTCTCTTTCGCTTCGGTTTCTCCCCCCTCTGTTTAATTAGGTTAACAGTTAGTGTTTTCATACTGTGTTTAGTTTTTGCACGATTAAGCTGCTCTGTGGAAGCAAAGCAAGCTGGAGAGCAGGGGTGTGAAAATGACCCCGCTGTCCTCACGCTTGGGCTGTTTCATTCGCACTTGGTGAGCTTGTTAGGCTTGGGTCGAAAGTTTTGCACACTCACCCCGGGCAGCGCCATGGCGTGGGCTAAAAATAAGAAAGAAACTAAAAAAATATAGCCTGTAGTGTAATTAGTTATCAGACCTGGTGTGTTTTCCTGAGGGTTCTGCAGGAAGGTAATGATCCACGATGCGAAGTTTGTTCCTGGGTCACAGCTTTGAGAAAGGAGGTGAAATACCTGAGGCCGATGGGGCCCAGGTCAATGGAGGGATGAGTACTTTCGTACCACCTTTTATGAAGAATTGAAGAGATTCAGTCTTTATTGACTTGAGTTTACCTGTACGGTTAAAAAAAATAGGGAAAAGATAAAAATAAAAATGGAAGGAAAAAAGCAGATGCTGGTTTGTGAAGCCGGACTGTGACCTCTGTCGTGGTGAAGCCCAAATCCCCGAGGTTTGCAGTGGAAATCACCCCAAAATCAAGGAGAAGAAAGTGCGATGAGCGAGTGGAGATGGAGCCGAGCGGGTTCAGGGGGCTGCTCCCAGCCCTCAGCAACTTGTTGAGTGCGAGCCTGCATTAGGCTCCGCTCAGTAACTGCATTGTTCTGCTATTAGTCCCTTTAAAACAATTATTTCTAAGGATCAGCAGCCTTTGTCCTTTCTTTCTTTTCTTTCCTTTTCATTTCTTTTTTTCCAATATATCAGCAGAAAGTGGAAATGCGGTCTCTCTGATCTAGCCTGAATATTATTTACTATGCTACTTCCTGGAGAAGATAATGAATCTTGACCCTTTCTATTCGTATAACCCACCTTCCCTTCCTTTCGAGCAGCTACTTTCAGTATTGTTCACAAATGTCTGGTACGGTGAAAACCAGTTTGGAGCTTTTCTAGACACACACGAGCTCCCATGCAAACATACCTGTGCATCAGCTCTTTAACTATCTGTGCCTCTATACATCTGTGTTTGCATCTCTCCTGTATATTTAGCAGTCTCTATACACAGATCACGATACCTACAGAGGTTAAGGCTCTCTAGATGTCAGTGAGTTTCCAGGGCTTTATTAGCAGGCACAAACTTGCTCTCTTCCAGTTGAATAACTGTGTTTTCCAGCCTAGAGCAATTTTTTCAAGTTGCTGTAGATTTGGGTAGATTGGATTATTTAGATATATTTTTCTATTTGTTTAGCAAGGGCCGAGATGAATTTAAAATATTAAGTACAAGCCCTTAAGAATACTTATAACCAAAGGGGAACAAAATTGACTGTGTAAATCTGGTGGATTTTTTTTTTTTACAAAGTCCAGGTCTGTATTTTAAAAGACAAGTGAAATGTCTCCTGTCACAAGAAGGGGATGGAGTGTTTCTTTTGAGGCAGTTGGTACACTCTGCATGTGCCATATTACCACGAAAAAGCCATCTAACGTTTCTGTGCAGACTCATGGAAGAAGAAAAGACAAACCGAGCAGTTTGCAAAGTTTATCAGCCCTATTGGAAAGGTTATTAACGTGTCTGCGGGCATCTTCTGGTCTTCTTCGTTTGGCCAGAAAATTCCCGGGGTCTATAGCCCACGGCTGCGTTCGGGAAATCATTTCCCAGCTAAGAAAAAACATGATTTCTGCAGTCGGGGCTTGGCAATTTCACGCAGGATCTCTGCTTCAAAGTCTTCATGGGATTGCCTGGAAAAGGGAGACAGTCAAGCAGGAATCGCCAAACCCCGTGTCACAGGGCTGGCACCCCTGCTCGGAGGGTCCCGACCCGGAGACCTGTTCCTGAGCAGGACCGGGGCTGCCACCTCGGGCTCTTGTAGCTTTTAAATTTTAATTTTTAAAGAGGAGCGGAGTTTCGCATCAGATGTGATTTTGCTTGCTCCGCCCGCATGCTGAGTTCTTTGGGAAGGAAAAGGGGGGAACGTCCCGGGACCCCCACGTGGGGCTTTGCCAGGGTGGCAGAGGGATGAGGCCGACATGTGTCTGTGTTTTCTCCGAGCAGGGAGCCAGGTGTGCCGCCCCCCGCTGCTGCACGGCTCGCTGCCCTGGCTGGACGGGAGCAAGGCGCTGAGCAGCCACCACAGCGCTTCCCCCTGGAACCTCAGCCCCTTCTCCAAGACCTCCATCCATCACAGCTCACCGGGACCCCTTTCCGTCTACCCACCCGCCTCCTCTTCCACTTTATCCGCCGGCCACTCCAGCCCGCATCTTTTCACCTTCCCGCCGACCCCTCCTAAAGATGTGTCCCCGGATCCGTCCATCTCCACCCCTGGCTCCACTGGCTCCACCCGGCAGGACGAGAAGGAATGCATCAAATACCAGGTGTCCCTGGCCGACACCATGAAGCTGGAGTCCTCTCACTCTCGGAGCAGCATGGCCTCTTTAGGAGGAGCCACCTCCTCCGCTCATCACCCCATCACTACCTACCCACCGTATGTCCCAGAATATGGCTCTGGACTTTTTCCCCCCAGTAGCCTCTTAGGAGGATCGCCAACCGGGTTTGGGTGTAAATCGCGACCGAAAGCACGGTCAAGCACAGGTAGGGCTTTTGGCTTCTTCATCCCCGTTGCTCGGGAGAGGAAGCTGTGGGGGGAAAGCGGGGGGGCAAAGGGATGGGGCTGCGCCCCTCGCTCCTCTCCGCACGCAGAGAGTTGCACACAAGCATCCGTGTGATGAGCAGCGGGGGCTGAAGACCTCGTGGGGGAGACACACACGGCACTTTACCTTCCCCACAGGTGGCTCTGCTGGGTTTATAACCAAATTCCCTCGTCCAGCGCGGGCTGGGGGAGGTAGAACCTGGCCCAGGAGCCCAAACCACCCACCCAGTGCCGCGGGGCTCCTGCCCCGGGGGCGGCCCGGCCCCTCCAGCGCCCACGGTGCGCTCATCTGCGGCGCCCGGGGAGGAAGCGAAACCGAGGGAACCGCAGCATTAGCGATCTCTCTGTATTTTAATAATGGTGCTAAATCCCGGCCAACTTCCCCCGCCTGCCCTCCGCCTCGCTCTTCCCAGGGCCTCTTCCCATGCGGCGCCCGGGGATGCGGGGAGGTTTTCCCCGGGGCGGTGCGGGGAGCTCGCCCACGCAGCCCCCAGCTCCAGCCAGCTCCGTGCCTGGGGCTTTGGATCACCCCCGATGAGAGACCCTAAAAGTGTCCCGCCTTTCTCGGGGGGAGCGCGCCCCGCGGGGTGGGGAGCGAGGGGCTGCGTGGCTCCAGCTCCCGGCGGCTGGACACTCTGGGCTTGCAGATCTGTGTGCACCGAGGGCTATGTGTGAGCCGAGGGGTGTGTGTCTGTGTGTGCGCAGAGGAAAGGGCGATTAGTCAAAACTCTTTTTTTTTTTTTTAAATTTTTATTTTTCTTCCCCCCCTCTATTTTTTTTCTTTTTTCCGAGGAGGCTGCTGCAGGGTTGCCTGGCATGAATGAGATCAGTTTTCAGGGTTTTTCCAGGGTGACATTTACTCTGTCTGTCTGAGCAGGGACTGTCTCTATTTAGCTGATATGTTTGAGCTAATCCAATTATTTTCAGACTGCTGCACGCGACAGTTGCATTGTTTATCCAGCGCCAGGAACTTTAATAGAGTCCGGATGCGGTTAGAGTGACAAAAAAACCCAGACCTGTATGTTTTGTACATGAAAGCAGGAGAGAGAGAGAGATGGAGTGAGACAAAAGAGAGGGACAGAGACTCAAACAGCCCCGGAGCGGCTGCCCCGTTTAACCGGAGGGGAACAAAACGACCTGGGTATTAACGGGACCGGCTCCCCGCCTGGCCCCAGTACGGACCGGGTGCTATGTCCGGAGTAGGGACCGGTTTATTCTGGCCCCGGGCGGTGCTGAGCATCCCCCGGCCGTCCCGGCGCCCGCCGAGCCACAGCTCCCGCCGGGGCACCGGCTGCGCGGTATTTTCAAACCGTCTTGGCCCCCCCTCCACCCTCCCCTCTTGTTTTCCTTTTGCCACTTTCTGTTACTTTACCTTCTAGAAAGACATCTGCGGTTCGTGATAAACCAACCCCAGCAGCAACACCTATTTTTTTTCTTTCTTTTTTTTTTTTCTTTCTTTTTTTTTTCTTTTCCCTTTAAAAGTTGATTTTATCAAGCTGGAAGCTCGCAGACAAAGAGGGTTAGAGCAGGAGAAAAAGGAGGGAGAGGGTGTTTTTCCAGGATGGAAGAGGGAGAAATGGCTGCAAAAGTATTTTATTTTTTTGTTGTTGGGGGGGTGAGAGGAGAAGGGTTCAGTGCAAAGGCTCTGGAAAGACGGTTGCTGTTTGTGGTTAGGGCACGGATGCCTCTTGCTCGAAGGCAGCACAGGCTGGGGCAGCAGGGAGTTGGCTCTGTTGAGTTCACTCTGCTCTGCCCAGCTGAGGTCTGCTTCTGCTCTCAGGTCGGCCACAAGTAGCATTAAGTACAAGAAAACCTCCCCTAATAAACCAAAGACCCAACGAAAAACCCCTCAGTCCTCTGGAAGTAGCTGAGAGGCACGTCCTCAACCTCCCAGTTCCTTCCCCCAAACTGGGAACTGGTGGGCTGGGGGAGATTGCCCCCTGCAATAGCCAGGGAGAGGATAAAGTGGTGCCCAAAAGCAGGAGAAGGAAGGAAAGACCTTAATGAGGGCTCAGGCAGGCTTGGAGCTGTTTGCTATCCCAGACAGCAGGGATGGACCATCAGGCTGTGGATGCTGTAGAGAAACCAGAAGGGTTTCTGCAAGTTTTGGGTGGTGGAAGCTTAATTGCAAATTAATCAATAGCAGATATTGGCAGAGTTTTTGTGCGCTGGCTGGGGCTAGGGAGATGTTTTGATTGTTGATCTGTGATTATTTTGGGGATCCTTGATGTGGTTTGACCTGAGGTCAGAGGTAGAGCCCCCCAGGCTCATGCACACCTCTGGAGCTCAAGGGGTGACACCAGGGTCCATACACACATCAGAAAGAGGGGCATGGACTTAAATTCTGTATCCAAACAGGGGTAGAGAGTTGGAGGCTTCTTGCAAAGCCTACCAAAGTTTGTCTAGTCCATGTGGCAACATGGGGACTGGAAAGTTGTAGAAGTGCTTAATCTAAAGGTGAGGGGAAACTGTCAGTCACCCTACCCCCAAAAAAGGAGAAACCTGTAGGAGGAGTGAGAGCTTCTCCATGGAGCCCCTTGAGCCACCACAGCATTTGGATTGTCATTGCCACCATCCCTCTTTCCTGCTGCTGGGACACAGGCCTGATACTGCCTGCACAGTGGTGCTGGGGAAGGCAACAGGATCAGAACCCACCAGATTCTCCTGTGACAGGGACATCATTCAGTCATGGCCTTGGACCTTTGCTTGGACATCCTTGAGCCTGGGGAAGACTGGCAGGGTCGGGCATGGCTGGGTCTCTTGGGAGGTCGTGAGTTGTTCTGGGGGGAGGAGGGCTTTCCCCAGCTCATTTCACTCCTGGTTTCCCTAAGTGAACTATGTGCTCTCTTGTTTCCAGAAGGCAGGGAGTGTGTAAATTGTGGGGCTACCTCAACCCCCCTGTGGAGAAGAGACGGCACCGGGCACTATTTGTGTAACGCCTGCGGACTCTATCACAAAATGAACGGGCAGAACCGGCCCCTGATCAAACCCAAGAGAAGGCTGGTGAGTCTCCTTCTATTTTATTCTTTCTTTTTCTTCTTCTGCAACTTTTGCTTCCTGTCTGCAGCTCGGGATGGACAGGGAATCTCAACCAGCTCCCACTGGTCTCACAGCGTCAGAGGGCTGTGAGAAAGGGGTGCTGGGAGAGATGATCCCAGCTGCTGTGGGCCTCAATTGTCTGGTCCTCTTGCAAACTGCAAAACAGGTTAAAAAAATCAAGATCCAGGGCTTCTTGCAAACCAGAACTGAGTTTTCTCCCAGGTCACAATGGGACAGATGCCTCCACACAGTGCTTCTGGATGATGACCCATGGATGGTGGCTCTTACCAGGGCTTAAGGGCAGAATAATACTTTCCTAGTGACCAAAGAGATTATCAGGAGAACAGGATTTCTGCTGGGCTCTCCAGACTGCTGCCTCCACCTTCTTACGTGTGTCTCCATCCCCCTTGGCTGGGGGTGTCATGGAGAAGGGACCCAAACTGGATCCCAGGTGCCAGTGGGGTGTTAGACAGACCTTGGTCCTGCAGAGATCTTGAACCATCAGGTCCTGGTGCCGCTGGTACCTGGTGTGGTCATTTGTGCCTGTGCCATCTGGGTCTCAAATTGTATCATTCCCCTTTAAGCTGGTGTGAGTGAGGACACAAGGCAGGGGATGGGGGTGTGCAAAGCCGAGTGTGTGCCCAGGCCACAGAAGCTGGAGGAAGATGAAATGTGCGGGTAAACATTTGAAATAATAGTTACAAGCCTGTGGCAACTGTTCTACGTACAGGCAACACACTTCGGCATCCTCAGCGATCTATTCATGCAATTCCCTGGAAGCCACAAAAAGGTCTGGAAGCCGTGGGCATGGGTAATAAATATGCTGAAGTATATTTGGCAAATAATCAGACAGATCACAAGGGGAAAAAAGTATATCAAGAGGGGGAAAAAAATTATGGTCACTGCTTGGGAAGTTACTGAATGTTTCGAATCAAGGCACGTTTGGTTTCGTGTGGAAGGGCTCCTGGGAGCTGCAAAAAATGCGGAGGAAAAGTGGCTCTCACCTCTCCATGGAATTTCTGAGCTGATGGATGGGTCTGGCCAGTTGTGTGAGGCTTGTGCCTGGCATGGGCAGACACTGCAGGCAGGAGAGGGCTGGTTCATTGGCTTTGCATTCCCCGTGAAGGTGCTCATGGCCTCTGTCCGGCGGCTCTTAGATGTGGATCAGCTTCCTCACCTGGGAGATGCCTCTAAAATTGGATTCGCTTTATTCCCTCTGACACTGGGATGCATTTGCAGGGTACATTCCCAGGAGGGGTTATGCTGTGGAGAGCAGCAGTGACAGCTCTGTCTGGTTGTGTGAGTTTTGGGGAAGTTGTGGGTTTGTTGCTCTATCCCCCAAACTTCCTGCGTACAAAACCTCTCCATGGGCTTTTCCCATATAGGAAAATATCTGTCTCCTTCATCTTTCATAGCCTTGTTAGAAAAAAGGAAAAGCTTTCTAGGGAGGGAAGTACAGGCTGGAATTTTGATTTTTTTTTTTTTGGGCAGCTCTCTTGTTCTCTTCTCCTCCTCCCCCCCTGGTCCTTCTGTTTTATACACACAGCCCTCGTTTTCTTTATTTCTTTTTTTTTTTTTCCTCGTTCTCTCTTTATGTGTAAAGTTAACTTCCTAGGAAAAAGCTGCCGGATATCTGAGCCCTGGAGATAACTCCTAAACAACAGCTCCGTTTCCCCAGCCCAAACACACAGGAGCTTGAGCGTATCCAAACAAGCGGAGGGGGAGGCAGAATAGGAAAGCGGCTGGAAAAGGGGGGGAGAGCTTTCAAAAAGTGTCTGATGGAACCACGAAAGAATGTCCCGAGTCACCCCGAGCCCGGCACATGTAAAATGAACTATATAAATAAATACATAGTAAAAGGTCATTCTTGGGGGAAAAAAAAGAGAGAGAAAGAAAAGAAGTAAAGAGAGACCTTGTCTTGCATAATCGCTCCAATCTTTCGGCATTTTAGTTAAAGTTTAAGTTACAAAAAGTTCCCGTCCTTTGAATGCGACCTTTCCTAAACGTGAAATTTGATTTTTCTACATTTTTTTTTTTTTCCCCCACTTAGCACTGTCTGGGAAAAAAAGAAAGAAAAACATCCCTAATGCTGTTTGCATCTCTATTTATTTCTCTTGCTAACCTCTGATAAAAAAAACAATCAGAAGGCACCGAAGCTGGGCCCGTGTTTGCATTTTGTGCGCCTGGATGTGCGTGTGGCTGTGGCTTGACTGGATCTCTCCTGCCTTGGGATGGTAGGCGTAAGGCAGCGTGTGGATGGAGGCTCAGGGTGGGCATCCAGCTCCTTCTCTCTGCCTCAAGTTTCCTGCATGACCTTGGGATGGTTTTGTAGGCTCTGGTCACAGCTGATGATTAGCTGAAACTAATGATCGGATTCAATGGGTGGGAGAGAGGAGGCAAAGAACTTCTGAGGTGCTGAGAACGCAGCCCAAGCCTTGTTAAATTCAATGAGTGTTTTTGTAAGGGTGTCCTTTAGGTGAGATGGATGGAGCCTTGCTGGGTGAGGAGGCTCAGACAGCTCTGCTTCATCTCGGGGGAAGGTGGAAGGTGTGGAGATGTTGGTGGGGGGATCAAGAACAGGCAGATGGTACCATCACTCTGTTTAAAAGGTCTACAGCCCTACTGGAGACCATTCCTGTCCCTCTCACAGCCAGTGACAGCCTTGTCACTGCTGAGAAAACCTTCTTTTAGTTTTTCTCCCTTTCCCTTCTCATGTGGATGCAGAGCTCTCCATTTCCATGTCCAGTCACGCTGGTTTTGGAAGGATTACAGCCAATTTCTCAGTAAGCCCATGCACATGGAATCATATTTTAGGAAACTGATGCTTGAGACTTTGTGGATAAATCCAGACACTGAAAATGCCCCTTTATTTATTGTCCTTATCAGCATTTGGTCCCTACTGCACCATCCTCAATTCCACCTTCTCATCCCCGCCAGTACTTCTGAAGTTGTGGACTCACAGGCAGCTGGGCCATGGGGCCTGGTCCTGCAGATGATATGGGGCAGCTAATTAGTCATCCCATTACTGACATGGCCAGGCCCCTAGTCGGTGATTAGCTCAGTGGATGCCATTCCTGGGAGCTTTACAATAGTGTTATTATTCATTGTTTCCTGGCCACTGCCGGTGTCTCTGGTAGAAGTTGGTACAGCATAAAAGGTACACTCTGGGACTGAAAGAGCTTAAAATATTCAGCTAATGATGCTGAATTTTCGTAGGGGAAATACAGGAGTTGGAAGAGGTTTTAGAGAAGACAGTGGATGTTGTGATTTATTTGCTTATTTAACGTCAGAGTTTGTTTGAAGGCAGCAAGGTGGTGACCAGGCGTGTCTTTTGAATGCGCTTGCAGTAAGAGAAATTATAGTGAGCACCATGTAGAAACCCCAAATATCTTCAAAGGGGATGTTTCCCCTGTGTGGGCTGAGTCAAATATCACTGGTTTTTAGAAATTTCCTTAGGCTTGATTTTTGGGTCTGATAAGGGCAAAGCTGCCACTGAAAGGCTCAATCCAAGCCTCGGAGCCACTCGTGCCCCTCGGAGCCACACGTGCTTCCTGGCTGGAGTTGGGTGGCAGAGACCTGCAGACCCATCCCCCAGCTCTCAATGAGAACCCAGCTCTGTAAGGTGTTGTCTCTGAGCTGCTTTTAAAGCACATTCATTATCCTGGTGATTTTGATGGGAACCAAATCTGGGAATATGGCATGGTTGTGAGGAAGGCAGGACTGAAGTGTGTGTGCTACACATCAGTTTGGGGCTCTGCTGTTCTCATGGTGGGATGCTTTATCTTCTGGCACTGGGATTTTTGCAGCCAGAGACCCATTTGCTGTTCCCAGCTCCTGCAGGTCATCAGCATGGAGAAGTCAGTTAAAGGCCTCCTCAGGCTTGGGATCGGCTCGGCTCAGAGTGGTTTATGGTCAGGTAAAATGGAACTGTCCCCAAAGGCAGCCCGGGAGAGCCACTTGCTGCCAGACCAGGCCCTCTGTGATGCTTCTTAATGCTCGTGGGCATTGTCTTATTTATTTTTTAGACAGTCCTTTTTGTCTAATTAAAAGAAAAAAAAAATTCTCCTCTATCTAAAGCAAAACCAACCCGTTCTCTCTCCACCTACGCCGCATTCAATTATGATTAAAATTGCAACATGACCTAACAAGAGTTGGTATTAACGCTAACGCTGTGCCAGTGTCCATGTTTGCATTTTGGGTTTGTTGTACGGTATCCAAAGATGTGGTATTTTCTTTCTTTCTTTTTTTTTTTTTTTTTAAATGTTGGATGCACCACAGTGTGCGGCTGTGTGGGGTGAGGGGTAAATTTGAAACAGTAAGAGCACAAAAGAGAGCATTAAAGGCTCAGTTCTGCAAGGTGCCAAGCATTGCTATGATCTGGCAAATCGCTTAAGCACATGTTTTAACTTTAAGCACATGAGCAGTCCCATTGAAAGCAACGCATGGGGATGAAATCAGAGCTCTGGGACTGTGTCATATTGATGAAGAAAAGATAGGATGGGATATAAAGGCCTTTTTTTTTTTTTTAGGAGCTGTAGGCACTTGCACACACGCAAAACCTCATGCACGCTCACTCAGCAGTCCGAAAACTCCTGTTCCTCCTTCAGTGGCAGAAGGGCAATTTGTTTTCTAAAGTTACAATTTTTAAATGATAACACAAATTCATGCATGTGAAAGGAGAGCGACTTTACTAAATTTGACTTTGCTAAATCATTATCACAGCTAAAAGAAAAAGCTTCTCTATATACACTTTGGCACATAGACTTTTTTTTTTTTTTTCCTCGTTCCTACCCCTTTTTGAAATGGTAAATCCTGCTCTGGGGCTCTTCACCAGTTCTTAAATAAACATGAAGGTTTGGGCTGCAAAAAGGGTGTAATTAAAAAAGTTGGGATTCTTGCTCTTTGCTACAGTGTTATTTCCGATCTGGATCCTGTATCCTTTGAAGCTGAGCTGAATTTGCAGGACCGGGCTGCGCCTGCGGTCGGTCCCGGCGAGCAGCTGCCCACCCGGGTCTCACCCGGCGCTCGCCGGAGCCGCCGTGACTCATGCCCGTTGACTGTTCAGGCCCTGACTGCAGAATTAGACCCCTCGGGGGGTCTGGGAGAGTTAAGATGGAAAGACACGTTGGCATTTAAATAACATTTTCCCCTCTGGAATGGGCTGTGCCAGCGCTGCTAATTTTGATGAGTTCTATCAGAGGTTTTAGCACTCACTTTTAGGATGCCCTTTGGCACCTGATTCAGTTCACATATAATTTGGGATTAAAGTACCTCGGGGATTTTTTTCACAATTATTATTTGTTCTCACAAGTCAGTTTCTGGAGGCCTCTGCCGATGTGCGTCAGTCTTGCAGGGTTGATGTTTTCTTTCTCAGAAATTTTGCTGATCGCATTTATTTTATTTTTTTTTTTTTTAACACGGGTGTTTTCCTCTTTCTCTCCTTCTCTTCCCCTGTCTCTCTCCCTCCTTCCCACAGTCTGCAGCCAGGAGGGCGGGCACGTCCTGTGCAAACTGTCAGACCACCACTACCACCCTGTGGAGGAGAAATGCCAACGGCGATCCCGTCTGTAACGCCTGCGGGCTCTACTACAAGCTGCACAATGTAAGTGTGACTGTAACACTCAATTACAGGGCCTCAGCTCCAGTGCTTGATGGTCCAAACTCTTCCTTGACTTAAGGATTTCCAGTCTTGTGTGGAAGAGACCCTATTATCCCTTCGGGGACCTTGGGGGTTGGAGGGATGAGTTGTCAGCCTTTCAAACATAGCCTGTCCAAGTTGGGAAGGTATAAAACAGGGCTATCCATGGGTAATGTTAGAGCTTTCCCATGCCTGAGCCAAGAAAGGAGGAGTGGATCAACACAGAGAGACATTATCTGCTGCTGATTGGGCTCAGAGGGTTGGAAAAGACAACACGCCGTCCTGCAAGCTGATACCCCTACTATGTGTAGCTTGGTTCCTCCAGCAAATACAAACTCTGGAGAAAAAAGCAAAATGTGCCAGCATTTAGATCATTCTTGGGTTTGTGGCTGCCTTTGTCCAGTCCCCAAAGATGATTTATTTTGGTCTTGTGTTTGCCCTCTTTGACGCAAGCGATTCCTAAACCAAAAAAGGACTTGATTTAGTTAGTGGGTTGCGGAGTCTGCTCAACCTGTGATGTGAATTTTAAAGCATCTGTCATGGAAGGGAAGTAGAAATGAAATGAAATGGCTGGCAGATTTAATCTAATATCTCCATGCAAAGCCAGCTTGCAGGAACCAGGGATATATGCCCCAGGGAAAGAGCTAAAGGGACCTGAAAAGTTTTCTACTGAATAATAGTACTAATAAAGGACACTTAAGGCTACTCCTGTTACTTTGATTCCATGTGGCATTAGAATAATTATTATGTCAGAAGGAGGAAAAGGCTTGCAATTTTTCTGCTTTGATAAAGTTTTTTTTTTTTTTTCCCCCAAATGGTTGATTGCTTTATGTTTGGTTTAGAAATATGGGGTTGTGTTTTGCCCTTATGTCCACCCATGCAAACACATCAAAGACATACCCTGTTTCATGGGGCACCCAACCCATGTGCTGTCTCAGTCTCTTCCATTTGTTATTTCAAGCTCTTTGGTTTCTTAGGATGAGTAAACAAGTTTGGATTAAGTAGAAAAAAACGCCAGCAAACAACCAGGCTAATTTTTCACCTGTTTCATGGGAGGCATCTCTCTTGGAAAAAAGGAAAATGTGTTTACCCTTTAGCGGGCAGGTGTCTCAGCACGTTTTGAGTCCCATGTAGCAAGCAAAGCTTGTCATCAAACTCTCAGTGTGATCACTGCAAACAAACAGGCTGGACCCAGAGCGAAAGCTCTCAGAATATCACAAGAAAATATTCTGTTTGCTATTTCCTTGGCAAGAAGGGAGCAAGGTCAGCCAGCTTCACTGGGGGAGTCTGTGCTTGTGCTCTGTTTTCACTTTGGTCTTGTAGTCACCAGTGGTAGGACTTAAATTGTGTAGTTTGGGAAATTTATTGGGAGACCTGTACCTGAGCTACATTTCCTGTATCCAGCAAAGCCTTTTGTAGAAAATAGGCTCTTCCCAAATGACACTGGTTGATGCCTGTGTTTGAATGAGATGACTTGGGCCCTTGAAGATGATGTAGTTTCTCCCCAGAAAGAGGGCAGGATGATGAGTGTCTACCTTCATTGTAGACATCTGACTGGAGGAATCCTTCCTAAGGTGTCTGGAATGGTGTCTGAGTGCTGGGGATCTCCAGTAATGTGCCTGCGAGAGCACATCCTTTTCTTTTTCCCACTGACATTGCAGACCTGGTTGGCCTGAGTTGACCCCCAGATCCACTGTTTAGGGAAACGCAGATCCAGCTGTGAAATCTGTGACATGGGGCAGGCCTTGAGCACATTGGAACCATTTTCATGTTCATTAAAAACTCCAACAGCTGCTTAAAAGCTCAGCAGAGCTACTTACCAAAGTCAAGTAGTATCTTGCCTTATGAGCAACTCCATTAATGGGACCTGCTTAAATGAAACCCCCAGAGGACTTAGATCCTGTGTGCAGTAGCATAAGTAGGCAAGGGTACTAAAATCTAGATATGAGTAGATTCTTTTTAAAAAAAAGAAATTCTTAAAATATTTAATTATGACTGCAGTGAGAAGTGTGAACCTGCTCCTTGTATGTATCTTTTCTCTGTGGGTTTTACATCAGGAGAGGGATCAGGAATAGAGAGGCTGATTGTAGCATGTCCCTCCCAAGCACCTGAGATTCGGCACAGATGTTGTGCCAATGCCAGTGGAATGTCTGGGTGCTCAGAAGATGCCTTAAACCTGTTTCGGACTAGGCTGTAGCAAATTCCTGGCTGCTTTTTTATCCATCCCCCTCCCCACTTTTTCTTTTCTTTCGGTTTAATGAAATTTTCTTGGACCTTAACATCATTAGGATATTTTCATGGATTGATCTGCAGTTGAAACGTACCCAGATTTTATGTCCACGCCGGGAATGACTGCAGTGAAAAGGCTATTTTTTTCCATGGTGTTCATTTTTTTTCACGGAGCTATATCAGTTTGTTTTACTGTTGATTTCCCACAGCTTAAGCAAACCCATTTGTCAGTAGGATATAAGCAATAATCATAATAGTCTTGGGGTGCATTTAGTGGAGCTGTTGGCATTCCTCCCACTGACTTCAACAAGAGCCGGCTCCATTAACACCAGTATTAACAATGACTAATATTTCACATTGATACGGTGCCTTTCATCCTGTGGCATCCCAGAGTGCTTTCTAAGATACAGCCAGCCTGGAAGATTAACCCAACATTGTAATGACTATGTCTGAAGGATAAATCCGCTTCAGTGACAGGACCTTATTGAGGTCAATGGCAAAATCCCATTGTCTTCAGTCAGAGCAAGATCAGACCTATAATGGTTAAGACTATCCCCTGCATTTGATCTGTTGAATATGAGGTTCTCATCCTTGTTATTTCAGTCCTTAGAAGCGGGATGAGCCTTTGTGCACTTCAGGGATGGGTGGGAGTGTGTACCTTGCTGGAGGTGCACAGCAAACTGGCCTGTGCCCAGAGAAGTGAGTGATTTGCCACTGTTTTTGGCAAAATTCATCAGAAAAGACCCCTTTCACAATACCCTAAAGCAGGGCTGTGTGTCCCAAGAGCAGAGCAGTCAGTATTTTGCATATGATAAAACAAAGAGCATAATTCCTGCCCATAATTAATTGGCTCCATCTGAAATTAATGAATTTCATATACATGCGTTGGGCTGGTTTAATTTTAATTTAGCATGTGTTTGTCATTTTTATCAGAATGAATTTTCACAGACAAGGTCTTCCCTCTGGGTCTTTCATTTCTCTACCCCAGAAACAGAGATGGGTCCATGCCTTTGATGTTTTGGGGACCACTTTAACCCTGCTTGTGAATGGTCTTTGAAGTCACTGGAAAAATTTTCCAGCTTGCTGCTTCGGCTGTGCTGGTCTCACTCTTTCTTACATTTATCAGAGTTCTTATCTATTTGCACTTGGATTGGTTACCTGCTAGGAGTGTGAGACCATGCACACTGGGATGATGTGTCCAGCCAACAGCTTGGATGGCAGCTCTGACCCCAGTGGTGGGGCTGGCCATGGCTGAACAAAACCGGTATTCCCATCCTTGAGTTTCACATCAAATCATGGCCTGGGGCAACCTGTTCTAAGAGACTGAGTGAAACATGAGAGATGTTGCTCTGAGGAGGTGTTCACTGTCCTGCAGGACATGACACCAAGCAACACAGGGTCAGGACCACGTGCTTGCTCCAAGACCCAGCACAGCCCCAGTCCAACACCAGGCTTATGTCACTTTGCCACCACCAGCTCCTGAGCTTGCACCTTTGCTGCTTCACCTGCAAATTATTTCTGGCTGGTCCTGGGTCTTTGTGTCATGATACAAATCCTCATTAGAAGCTGGGGAGGCTGGGGCTGTGTGGGCCTCCTCAAATCTGAGATGGAATTCATCAGAGATTCAGACTTTCTGGTCCCTTCCAGCATTGCTGCCTGGTGGGGCTCCCTTACTACTTTCTCCTGGTTTTGAACCTGGGCAACACATCCCTGCTGGCTGACTGAAAACAGGCCAGGCAAAGCTTTCCCATCCCAGTCACTGATCTGGAGCAAAGGTCCTTCCTTTTGTGTGGATCCCCATTCCCTCAGTGAGGACAGGAACCCAGGGAGACAGGTGGTGTTGCATTTGGAGCCCATCACGTTTGAAGTTTTGCTTCTTGCTGCCCCAGGGCTCTTGTTGGGCTGCACGTGGGCAGATCCTTCCTAAATTTAGCTACTGGCAAGCAGGGCAGCTCCTTCATGATCCCTTCATCCTGAGGTAGAGGAATCATGTAAAAATTCACCCATTTTTAGATGAGGTGAAGGTTCCTATCACTGCCAGTGCAGAGAGCCTGGGGTCACAAATTCAGACTGGCATGATGATCTTTGGGAATGCCTAAACTGGAGATGAGCCTGGTCCTTCCTCTTCCTGTGACTCCATCTCTGCCTGTAACAGGGAGTTATTGTATCCCAGCTTCCCTGGGGAGAGAAATCCAAGAATGATTCACATGCTGTGGGGAAAAGGACCAGGAATGAAGAGCAACAAGTGAAACTCTACTGTGTTCACGTAGAAGGGAATGCTTTGCTCCTTGTTCTGATTTAAGGTCTTATGGGTGAAGAGCTGCTCAGGACCCTTGCAGGCACATTTTTCCATTGTCCTTTGCTGGGTCTGAGGCAGTAGATCCCGGTGGATAGGGGGTTCATCTTTTCTCCCTTTTCTCCCTCTTGCAGAATGCCCCTCGTGCCATCACGTGCTCACATTTATTAAGAAAGGTGGTTCAGCCTCAAGGTGATTTGCTGGGCTCCTCTGCCTTCTGCTATAGGTGAAATCCTGCAGGGGAGCCAGTGCAATACCCACGTAGACCCCCAAGTCCGTATTTTTAAGGTTGTTTATGGATATTGGATGCATAAATCCCTTCCCAAGTGTGGTTTGTGGGGGTTTCATGTCACATGTGCTAGTGCATATTATGATGCTGTCTCTCTATGCAGCACAGAGCCACAGAATCATGGAATAACCTAAGTTGGAAGGGACCCATTAGGATCATCAAAGTCCAAATCCTGTCCCTGCACGGAACAACCTAGAGTAATAAGTGTTTCTTACAGGAGGTCCAACAGATTTTTGCTACCACTTCCTAACCTTGATGGATGATAATTGCTCCATGCAGGAGAATTTAATGTTTAGTTTTACTACAGATATGTTTGTATGCAAGTAGAAAATGCTCTACTGGGCAGCACAGATACCTGTTTCAGCCCCCCCAAAAAAACCCTGAAAGGCTTTAGAAGTAAAATCAGATTGGCTAAAGTAAACCAGAAAGGATGATTAGAGAAAAATCTTTGGAAAGCAGAAAAATAAGACAAAGACCTGACACTTTTGTGAAGAGTTACCCAGCTCCCTAATGCCACTGTGAAAGTTTGAGACCCCTCATAGCACTGAAATCCCAGCAACTCTTGCTGATAATGGTTTTAGATCAGACAGGAAGCCTCGGGGTGAGATGGTGTCTGTGGGGAATATTTCTAGGTGATAATGATTGGTTTTGTTCCTAAACACGGTGCAATTACCTAATGTGCAGATAGTTGAAATTTTTCAGGCACTGTGAGTTACTCGGGTATGTTTTGCTCCCATGTGGCTCCGCCAGAAGTTTTCTGTTGTCTTGTCTTTAGAAATATCCAAACTTGGGATGTCCTGGTGGGATCTGAATTTTGGGGTGGATGGGGAGTGTTTGTGTAGCCATGGCACAGGGGAAGAGGTTGTGTAACGATGGCAAATGGGGTGTACAGGGAGGGAGGGGGGCTGCCGACCAGCTGGTGCTGGGCACACCCCCAGGATACGGGGCATGGGGTACACAGATCCTATGGTGATCTGGGGAGAAGGGATGGAAGCACAAAAAAAATAATTGATTTTTGTTTAGATTAACAGACCCCTGACTATGAAGAAGGAAGGAATTCAGACCAGAAACCGAAAAATGTCTAGCAAATCCAAAAAGTGCAAAAAGGTCCATGACAACCTCGAAGACTTTCCCAAGAGCAGCTCCTTTAACCCCGCCGCCCTCTCCAGACACATGTCCTCCATCAGCCACATTTCACCTTTCAGTCACTCCAGCCACATGCTGACTACACCGACACCGATGCATCCTCCATCCAGCCTCTCCTTTGGACCTCACCATCCTTCCAGTATGGTCACTGCCATGGGTTAGCAAGAGACTCCCCTGCTGAATGCTTACAGTCTCAAAATGAGATTTACTTTATATACTTGCATTTTTGCAGGCGTGTGGTTATGGGTCTGACGTCCCGAATCAAATGGGAGGGGGAAAAAAAAAAAAGGATTAAAAAAAAATAAAATAAAAAAAAGGTTATTTGAAGGCATAAGAGAGAGAAAAAAAATTAAAAACACAGAAAAAAACTACAAAAAGCACAAAAAAGGAAAAAAAAGAAAAAAAAGAGAAAAAGCAAAAAAAAAAAAAGTTTTAAAAAAGTGATGTTTGCCACTTTTTAAAGGAACTCACTATGGCGTCTATGTATTCTTACCCACTGAATCTGGATACCATTTGTGAATAAGCCATTCAGAACTTGCATTCCCTATTGGACAGGATCTCTAGTGCTGTGAAAAAAATAAAATAAAATAAAATAAAAACCGCTGAACATTGCATATAACTTATATTGTAAGAAATACTGTACATTTGAGGAAGACTTTATTGCATCTGAGGAGCTGTAAAGAAAAAAAAAGGCATGAAGGACTCCGAGAGAATTTTTTTTAAAAGGAAAAGAAAAAAAAAAAAAAAAGAAGATGGGAGGACAATTTAAAAACCAGAAAAACAAACAATGCAGACCAAGAGGAAACGCGGTCTTACGAACAAATGGACCAACTGCCAGTCATGTCTTCTCCTTTTATTTTATTTTTATTTTTATTTTTATTTTTTTTTGTTGGTTTTCTTTTCGGTTTCTTTGTTTCCGGGGAGGGGGAGGGGGCTGGCTAGAACGGTTTTGATGATGCATTAACTAACTAACTAACTAACTAAATAACTAAATAAATAAAAGCTGTAGGGAGATCATTCATTTTTGGGCCACGGGCCTTTTACATAGGAAGTACCAATGGTGTCAGGCAATCAGTGTTAACATGCGGACATTGCCAACAAGGGGGTTTCAGATAGCCATTCTCCAGGTCTATACGCATTGTGAACAAGTTCCTGTAATTGTTGTTTGTATGTATAATTCAACGCACCAAAATAAGAAAGATGTAGATTTATTTCATCCTATTATACAGACTGAATGGTTGTACAAATTTATTTACTGCTAGTGATAAGACCTGCTTTTTTTTTTTCGTTTTCGTTTTGTTTTCATATTTTTTCCTCCTTTTTTTTTTTTTTTGGAGAATAAACTAGATTAAATTCTGTTGACTTAACAGTGTTTTGTGCTTGGGGGCGGGAAGAGGAATATTTTTCTTTCTTTACTGATTTTTCTTAAAGTTTGTTTGGATGGTATTTATTGCATAGTTACCACGGGTATGGGAATGTGTGTCTCTGCGCTCATGCTGACGGCCAAAGCAATGTTTGCAGTGGCTTGATAAAAAAAAAAAAGATAAATCACAGAACAAAGGAAAAAAACCCTCAAAAATAAATGGACTGCATGTTAGTGTAACCCCACTGTCCAGTGTGTGTGCTCCCTGACCCTCGAACCCCAGCCCAGCCGCTACCCCTGTGTGATGTTGGGCTCCCACATGGGATGGGTCCCTTTGGGTCTCAGGCAACCATGGGCAAACTGGAGTTGAGGAAAATACGGGACTGAGATAAATGCAAAGGTAGAGCAGAGTTCTTGTGATCCTGGATGCTTTTTGGGCAGTGCTAGGAAAGATCCCAAGATTTTGGACAGGACCTGGAAAAGCGCTTTCCGCTCTGTCTCCTTGACTACTCAGTGATGTAATGATTAGTCTACAGTTGAGATCTTGATACGAAATCAGGATGGACCAGATCTGTCCCTGTGCTTTGAGGAATTGTCAGAACCTGTTACAAAAGACTGGATTTGATGATAGAGGAAAACTCACAAAAATTCAAAGGCCATCAGCCAGTCCTTCCCTGCAAGAGCTTTCTTTGAAATAGTGGAATTTTAATTAATATTATTACTGATAACAGCAAAGTTGGGCTCTTATAACTTGATTTCTGGTGGTTTAATCCTTAGAAATCCATCCTTCTCTTAGTTTTCAGAATTTTCTTATCCAGCTTCTTTATGCTGTCATAAGGGTTGGGTATTTACCTTCTAAATTAAGAGTTTTATCACCCCACTCCGTTTGCTGGAGATTTAAGTGTGTTGTGATAAGACAGAGGTTGCCAAGGCTGTGAGAAACTGCTCGAAAAATCCCAAACAAAAAATACAACCCCCAAATGTGAAAACCTCAACAGACTTGACATGCAAATTGTTATTACTAATTTTTTTTAATGCCAAGTGAAGTAACCAAGTTCTTTCCACCAGAAGCATGTGTGCTCCTGCCTTTCAGTGCCAGGTGGATGGAGAAATATCATTATATTTATCAGATGCTGTTTTGAACCCGCTCTCTCTTGGGTGATATCTGAAGGGGTAGCAGTGTCATGGTCTAATGTTATGCTGCAGGATGGCTCATGAATGAGGGTGTTTCATGTGAGAAAGGCCACTTCAAAACTTTCAGGATGACTATGAGGTCAAATGGCCAGTGATTTGGGAGTGGGGGAGGAGGGGCAGAGAACTGCCCTTTATTTGGGCATTTTCTCCCCTGTTTCAAACTGGACTTACTTAAACCATGTCTACCATAAAGGAGCATTGAGCAGATGGAAGCGGAACAGGCAGTAATCGTTTTGTAATGTTGTATATTCTTTCCTTTCTTCTCTGTTGACAAAAATGTGTAAAAAAAAAAAAGTCAGAACAAATGGCACACATTTAAAATCTTATGTTAATCACCTTTCTGCTTTCTCAGTTAATATTTTAAGCATAAAGACTAAATGTTGAAATAAAACAGAGTGAAGAATTACTGAGATGCAAATGGAGATCTTGTTGGCTCCTAATTAATCATCTGCGAACTATAAAGCTATTTTCAATTAGCCTGACAAATCAAAGGAAATAATCATCTTTGCTGATATTAAGCTTGAGAGATTATTATTTTTTAATTCGTGATGCTACAAACTTTCCCTCCTTTCACTCACCAACAGATTGCAGTTGGACTAAGATATTGATTCCAGGACCTCAACAGCAGTGAAAATTAGAGGGGGATTTGCAGAGCAGAATTTTCACTTGTCTATTGTTGTGTTCTGTTTTTCCATTTACTTTAGATGAAACTGGCTCTTGAGTTTTTCTCTCTAATGCTTTTTTTCCTGAAAAGTGGAAACACTTTCTTGCAGTTTCTTTCTGATGTTGTTTCACAGGTCTTAGGGGCATTGAGTGAGATGAAGCAGGATTGGGGCCAGCCCAGAGAATGAGCATCCTGAAAAGGACACAAATGGAGACACTCTGTCTGTATATACTCTAGGAAACATATACAGTTTGTCTAGAGAGATCTTACATCAGTTATCTTATATTTCGATGTCAGGAGGAGGATGAACAGAATCCCTCAGATCACATCCCCCCCCCCAATTACTGCATGAGATGCTAAATTAACGAGTGTTCTACCAGTTTCTCAGTTATTTTTTTTTATTTAATCTCTCTTAGTAAATATTCCAGAATTTTAATGTCTTGAAGGGTTTTGTTTGTGTGTTTTTGTTTGTTATGGTTTTTTTTGTGTGCTTTGTTTTGTTTGTTTACTTGGGTGCTTTTTTTTTTTTCCTTCCTTTTAATGAGTAAAATCTGGTTTACAGAAAAGGCTGAGAACTTTTGTTCCTGGGCAAACATCTTGTGAATGGCACCTCTGCCTTTCTTCATTGCTGAAATTGCAGGGGAGAGCTGATGATAGGCAGGTTGGAGCAGGAAATCCCTCTGAGTCATGGCTCTACTTCAGTAATCTATATTGTGAAGAAAACACCGTGGAAGTCATTAGTGGGGTCAAATCCTGTGGTCTTTTTGCAGGCAAAATTCCTTCTGGTAGTTTAAGTGAGTAATAACTGCTGTGCTGATGTGTTCTTGGTAGCTACATTTTACTCAAGATCCAAGCAAAACCACTGACATAAATGGAAAGGCTCCTCATGAGTAATGCAATAAGACTTGAATCAAGACATCCTAAGTATTATTTTCAGCGTTATCACCTTGATTTATCCAACCTAGAGAAGAGGAGGCTGAGGGGAGACCTCATCATAGTCTACAGTTTCCTCAGGAGGGGAAGTGCAGGGGCAAGAACTGATCTCTCCTCTCTGGTAACCTGTCAGAGGATCTGAGGGAATGGCATGAAGGTGAGTCAGGGAGGTTTAGGTTGGATATTAGGAAAAAGTTCTTCACCCAGAGGGTGGTTGGGCACTGGGACAGGTTTACAGGTAAGTGGCCACAGCACCAAGCCTGAGTTCAAGTAGCCTTTGGACAGTACTCTCAAGCACATGGTGTGATTCCTGGGGTGTCCTGTGCAGAGACAGGAGCTGGACTCAATGATCCATCTGGGTCCCTTCCAACTCAGGATATTCTAGGATTCTGTGATCTTAGTTAATTTTTTTAGCTGCACTGGTCCTGTGGCAGCACACATGTCCTCACACAGGCACACATGTGGTATTGAAGGGTTATTTCTAAGATTACTAGCCCCTCATTGCTTTTAGACTGAAGAAAACAAAAATGCTGTAGTTAACACAACCTTCAAAACTTGAATTTTTCTCCTGTTTTTGAATTGTGGGTTCTCTTAGGATGTACCTAGACCTGCATTTAGGTTCAGCTTAGCAGGGTATTTTTGAAGTGATTTCCTAGTAGTTCCACCTTAGAGTGGTGAGATTTTAACTTGGCTCATGCAGCATGGTTTCCTTGGACCTCCAGCTACTATATTCATGGGAACTCAGACCACAGGGCTAGACTAAAACTACACTGAAGCAACTCCCCCAAAATACGGTCTTTGGGTTCTCAGCACAGGTTGTTTTTCCTTTCAGAATAACTTGTATTCCTAGTGCACACATAGACATAGACCACATGTTGCCATACTCCTTTTTGGTCACTAAGACTCTTGATTCTCTCAAGACTTGTCAGGAGAATAATCTGGGTGGGTGATGAAGGGACTAGAGGGAACCTGTTTTGTTTTATTTAGAACTTGAGAGATGTTTGGGATAACTGACCAGAAGGAGTTCTCATTGAAAGAACCTGCAAACTAAACCTTTTAAAATGTCCTGTTTATATTTACTTCTTTCACGAAGGTTTTCTCTATGGCACTGGAAAACTCAACCTAGTCTTGTCACATGGAAACAGGTGCTAAGTGTGTGATCATACTCTTTGGAGATGCCAAATTTCACACTCTGAAGTCTGCTTTGCAGAAATGTGCAGTACTCTTAGTGGTATTTTAAACCAGAGAATCTCATGCCTGCATTAATCCTTCAGAATACCAAATTCTTTAGAAATACAGGGTTTATCTCAACCTGAACTGGAAATCCAGTGCTTCATTTCTTCCACTTCCTCCCATCCCTAAATCTGGAGAACAGAAAACAACTCCTTCACTCCTCAAAGATGTGTTGTGAAGACAAATCCATCACTTGTGCAGAGCTTGGATGCAGGTTGATGAGCACCATGGAAAACCCACCAGCTTCAGCAGGTCTGCAGGAAAGCAGGAGTAAGCAAAATACAGGTCCATGATTCAGGAAGGACAATGTCCCCCTTTTGTCCTGAATGAGGCAAAGGAATAAGAACAAAAGGTGTGATTTTCATATGTAGAAGGAACGATAGAGGTAGAGGAAAAGTGAATAATTCAAGCTGGTGTTTCCTAGCATGTCAGTGGTTGATTTTTTAATATTCTTGCCTTTTTTTTTTTTTTAATGCATACTTTGGTTGCATTCCTCTGTATAAATATATACATACAGGTATAGATGGGTGCTTATGGGTGGTATGGACTCCATACCTTGCCATCAAAGGAAATGCAACGTGTGTCATGCCTATGCATAATTATGTCAGTACCCAGGGACCTGGATGATGCCTGTTGTCACCTGTGAGTCTTCACTGCTTTTGTGTGTGCCTGTGTGGATATCTAACCTTCAGCTCTACAGAAACCAAGGTACAACACAAATGTATAGAAAATTTATACCTGTTTCACACAATTCCCTGAGGCTATGCAGACTCCCGGGTGGATGTTGGATCACTCTATCTTAGAAGTATATTTCCTTTGTTATAAGTTTAAATTAAGGCTTTGACCTGAAGCTCAACTCATTTTTTTTTCTCTCAAGGTACAAAACACCTGGTTATTTAACCTGTCCTTTTACATTTCTACTCTGGGTTACTGTTGACTCCAGAGGCACTGTAATAATTAATGAAAACCTGTCCTCTTGGAAGACAGAAGTGACTAAAATGCTCAGGGAAAGCTTGTTTGTGAGCCTCACATGCTGGTGTTCATGCTAAAGTGGATAATTAGCCGACCCTCTGTGTGTGTATTTAAATTTAGCCCATGACCAATTTAGTTTCCAATTAATATTATATTGCAATATAACAGTGCAACTGTTTGCTTCACTATTTCTCTGTTAGAATCACATTAACCTTCTTACACTACTTGACTGGATAACTCATTTCTTGCTATACCACAAATCACCCTGTGTGTAACCTGGGGTGGTCCCATGGCTGCAGGGAGTACTGCTGTCTGCAGATCTTGGTTGCTTTATGCCAAGTCAGAATACAATCCTTCAGCTCCAATTCTGCCTTTAATTGCACTCTTCCCTAATATTGACCAGTCATAGAAGAGCTTCCTCTCTCAGCTGCAACCATTATGAACAATTGTCCACAGGAAGTTCATAGGAACTCAGAAGAAAGCAGTATGAACTGCTGTGAATGCAGACAGGTGTTGATGACTGTTGTTTTTGAGACTGTTGGTTTCTTTTCCGTGGCCAGGGAGGGCAGAGGAACCCCCTCTGTGAGAGATGAATTTGTCCCCCTTGCAAAACCTCAAGCCAAATTCAGGCCACCCCTTTTCTCCATGAGTCCAGAAATGATGGTTGATGAATTTACTTCCTGCAGAGTCGCACTGGAGTAGATTTATAGAAACTGTGATAAATTTTTAACTATATTTAGGGACTCTGAGGAAATAGTAATGAATAGGCACAGGTCTTGAACTGTGATTCTTGCTTGCAGCTGCTTCATAATAGACTTTTTTTAAAAGTACCAGTATGAGACAGGAAGTGGAGGGGAATATAAAATTATGCTGAGCCCAGAGAAAGGAGGATCCTCGAGTACGAATCGAACAAGACCCATGGGAAAGCCAAAAATGAGGAAGGAGGGACTGAACCTATGATGGATTTCTGAACAGTCACCCAGGGTCTTTCCATTAATAGCAGGCAGGATGTTTTCTTTTATGAAAACCCGATTAGTTTGTCAGGCACTGATAACCTTTCTATAAGGATTTTCATTCTGTGCACTGCATGCATGGACGTAATAGGGATATTCTTGTCTATTAATTTCCGTGGGGTGACTTTTCTATAAAATCCTGGACATGAAAAAGGAGTTATGCTTCCATCTGTGCCTGGCAGCCTTGTTTGTATTTAGTAGACCTTTTCCAAAAGGGTCATGGGAGAGGAAGGTGAGAGCCTATGGATTTGATGACGTATTTCTGTCCCTGTTGTCTATGTGTAGGTACTTCAAAGATGTCCCGTAGGAATAGCTGTTATGTTTGCCCTACGTTGTTGTCCTTTTGCATCAGGGGATGTAAAACCAGGGTGCAGACTCTGGTAAGAACATCTCTCCTTATCACTTCACTGGAAAATTGACTTGAAGTTTTATCACACAAACCCAGAGCGTCAAATTCAGCATCTCTCCTCTGACTCACTGTTTCAGTTTCCTGTCTCTCAGCTCTTGCCTTTGGAGGGGACAACACCCATGTCTTCCTTGGCTTCTGGTTTTAGCAGTGTCTCAGACTTCACTTGCCCATGGTGCAGAGGAAATGTGCTCAAACTATTCCTGGCCTGTCTTGTCTGAGTGGAAGCAGCTGGTCTCTGGGAGATTTCCTTCTTTTTTTTTGAGAATTGAGATAGAAGACAGGTAGGAGGCAACAGGCTTTTCAAGCCTCTTGGATTCTCAAAGATCTCAAGACGGTCAAGCACGTAAGTGATTGCTTTACTTGAGTATGATAGATCAGCATGGAGTGAGTTAGCAGCTCAGACATGATTTATGATGTTTGGAGAGAGGAGGAAATCCCGTGTTTTCACTGAATTTTCTCTCCATTCCCCCTGGTCTACTTGATCCATCTCTCTGACATGATGTCATGCAACTTTGCTGTGTATGTAGAGTGAATAACTCTTCAACTCAAATATTTCTTCAAACTTAGATGACCAGGTCTTCATTCCAGTATTGCTAAAATCAATTGCCAGGTCTTATTTTCTGCTCACTCTCAGGAATTATTGAGTTCCTTTGACTAAGTTCTCCCTTCAGGCTATTAGATAACGAAATTTTCTCTCTTCTCCAGCCTAAATCTACTGGGTTAGGAACATGATCCATTTTTCTTTTAAGGCAGTGGAAGTCTGCAGTCAATGGCAATCCAGTGACATGGAAGGGAAAACATCTATCATGATCATAGAAGTTTATTGATTTTGATAAGTGCTTGGTCTGATTGATCCAGATAAACATATTCCTGCTCTTGCAGAATAACCACAAAGATTTGCAGGTGCTTTCAGATAGTTCTGTAATATATTTTAAACACAATCTTTGACCATTTTCCAATTTGATTACAGCCTCTGGCTTAGGAATATGGGTGAGTTATATGACCTCTGTGAGGGATGTGCCCATTCCACAGCTTATGGGTATAGAGACCTTTGTGTTCCCACTACCTGCAGCATTGGATCTGGAGCAGTGATACATGTGAAATGCTCGCACATGAGTCTACAGGAGCTCTAGCACATCAGAGGATATTCCAGGTGGATGAGCACCCACAAATATCATCAATCAGATTGACCTGCAAAATAATTTATTCTGCATCCCTTCTGCTAAACCAAAGCCAAACTTTTCCTGTGTATAAAAATGCCTAATTTCATTTCAAAAGACCCTGTCTGTTTCTTAGTTTCTGGGTCCATTCCCTTTTCTTATGTACTCCATGCTTAAGACTTTCTCCTGGCCTCTAGTCTTTGCCCAAGTAATGATTTGGTACTTGTGTTCAGCAAAGCAGACACATCTTGCAGCAGTTAAGTGCAGCAGGATAGATTCAGTTGATTCAGAAGTTGATTCAGAAGTGTGGATCAGCTCAAATCCTGATCTTATGGAAGGGATCGTTTCTGAAAAGTCCCTCTCCTCTCCCTTGAGATCCATCTCTGGAACCACTGGTGTTGATGGAAAACCTCCCACCTCATTTGTCAGCTTTGGATCAGCCCTGAGCGAGGGTTGGATTTCCTGGGATGTCAGCCATTCTTGGTCCTCAAAGGAACAGACAACCTGTCAGAGGTGATCAATAGATGCCATTGCCTGCCCTGGAATGTGAGGCTTTTCAAAAAGGAACTCCCAGGAGGAGATTCAAGCCCGGGATGTAATCTTGGCCACACTCAGCTGACATTCAGTGAGAGGTGGTTATGATAGTGGCAGTCTTCCTTCCAAATGTTTACAGCACATGTGCCTCAGGCAATGAAAAAACAGATGGGAAAGAGGTCATCCAATCCTTCTCTGTCACTGCTCCTTTTTTGTACCAGCATCCTGGTACATTTTTTTCCTCCTTTATACCTAAGGTGGAGTTATACCTTATTTATACTCGGCGGGGGTCAGCATTTGGGCTGGTCCTTAAAAATGTTGGGTGGTCAGGAGAAGTCTATCTCTGTCCTCAGGTGCATCAATGTAATTGGTTTTGGTGGCGTCGGGACTGTGAAACTAAGGCTGGAATCAATCCAGGAAGATATATCTGAATTATATCCACTAGCTGAGCTGTGTGAAATAGGAGTAACATTTGTGTTCAAGCTATCTTTGCAGTGAGTATCCAGTAACAATATTCCTGTTTCTGAAAAAAGGCTTGTATCTAGAGTCCTCTGATCCCCAAAACCCTCATTGGTGTTTGTGGGAGCTGGCCAGTGACTCACTGGAGACACTGAAAATAACTGAGTTTTCCCCCTGAGGTCTCTTACAACAGATTTCTGACTGTGCTTACTGTGTTACCTGGACCATTTTGTATTTTCCTCTACCTTCTCATGCTTGGAATTAAGTCCTTAGACTAGGCCAAATATCCACCTGAGAAATGCCTTTTCAGATATATCTAATCAAATCCTGTGTCATCAGGCTTAAGGTTCTTCCCAGACAACTTTGGATGCTACATATAAGAGGTTTACTTACTGGCAGTTGTCTGGAGTTTCTCGACAGTAAAGGGAGAGAAAAAGGCACTTCTAAAGTTTAAATGTTATGCACATTTTAGTCAGTCATTTTAGGATGTCACCCACATCCTGGAAGTGGCCATTTCTTTCCATGGAGTATCTCTGCTGAAGATGTGGGCTTTGCCAGCACCTGGAGGTGAGAGACATAAGTCTCACCCAGACATCAGCACAAAATGTGCAAGAACTGACCTCGTGCAAAGCAAGGATGACTTTGTTGGCCCCTAAGCTTTGCACAGAAGATTTTCTGGTTAGTTTGGAAGTTTCTGTCCACTATTTGACAGCAAGAGATTTTACGAGGAATACAGTATCTAGATTAGAAGAGAGACTCTTATTGCTCGTCTCCTAAAAACCTCTTCCTAAAATGGCATCCCAGCAAAGTCTCTGATGCCCAAACCTTTTTAGATCTGGGCATCTTTGTTTTTATGTCAAAACTGTGCTCCGTGCTGCAGTGATTCTTCTCTATGTTTATTATGATCAACTAATTTGCATTAATCAGGTTTTCTTTTTTGTATCAAAAGGGCTTCTGGCAGCAGCAGCAATAATTATAGACACAAATTATTTTAATATTTATCTTATCTAACATCTAAGCATGTATTTGGAGGGCACCCAGACACAGCAATAATGTTAAAGGAGCTTGAAATGCCATTGTATACGTAAATAAACAAACACATAAATACTTTGATTCTCAGCTACACAGAATTAAAGCTTCACACATCTTAAGGGGGTGTTATTTCACTGTTGAAGCATCGTTAAAGCACTAAAATCAAGTCAGTGCTCCTGAGGCCTATTTTAACTTGTGTATTTATCCAGTCAAAAAATTATGGTTATGTAGGCAGAAATCTATGAAGTAGCCCTTAAATAATTATATATTTTTTTTCCCCTTGCTCTCGTTAGCTTTCAAGAATTTATCTGGGTTGGTGGAAGACAGCTTTAGGCTCCAATGCCTATTGCTGTAAACTGTTAGGTTCTCAATTTTCTGTAGATCTGAAAAACAAAGCTAATTAGCCTCATGTCATCAAACATTTGATGTGCAAAATGTTGTGTCGTTTTCATCATGTAGAATTACAATACACTTCTGAGTGTGATGTTAAGAGCTTCAAAGCTAAAAATGTGGCTACCATAACAATACTGACCCATCCAACTCCAATTAGTGCCCTCAGAAATGCCAAAACCCCCTTTACAATAAACCTCTTAATATTGCAATACTTTGCCATGGCACGAACTAGGTGATGCTCTGTCTGAGAAATATTGTTTTCTGAGGATAAAGTCCTGATAGTTTTTCCACAAGCAGGCCCACACTCCAAGCATGGCTGTGCAAAAATCAGTGGTTGTTTCAGTTGCAAATCTTAAGAAAGTTAGAGACTAATAACATGAAAAATAATTTTGGCTAGTAAAGGTGGTGTTAGATTGTGGTACTGTTTTGGGTTCATCTCACAGGAGATAAGTTTGTGGTGAATTGAACAAGTTTGTAGTCTCCCTGAAGATAGGTTTTGTTTCTAAATCAACTTTACTAAAAAAAATAACATATGAAAGGGGTGGAGACTCATTTCAAAACCTTGAAGGTGACAGAAAAAAGCTGTGGGGAAATTAATCCCCAAATGTATAACTTCTGCATTTTTAAAATGTTTCTCCTTTGGAAACATATTTGCTATCATGTTTCCAAAGCAAAAAGTTTTGATTTTTGCATTTTGTACAGGCACTCTTTGTAAAAACACGACTTACTTTAAAAAAACCCCACAAACAAACTAAAAAAAAGAGAAAAATATATTAATATGGCAAATTAATGTGAAAATTTGAGGGTCAAGTTGAACACAGTATTTTCCCTTGACCTATAATGCATTAAAAAAAAATTCAGCACAAAATTAAAAATCAATGCTAACTCTCCTTAATTTCTTTTATTCAGTTTTTAAATGGAACCTGTCCTCTCCTTCTAGTAAAGGGTAATTTTTTTTTTCTCCCCAGGTCATTCTGGGATTTAATCTGCTCTCTTTGTGATCAATAATCAAGCTAGGACAACACAGCTTGACTTCAGAAATCCCATCATTAACAGGGATGGTGACATTTTACTGCTCTTTTTAGACACCTAATAGAGATATCCAGTGTAAGAAAAGCTTTATTTTACCTATGACTGACATATTGACCAGTACCCACGAATGAGATTGCACATTTCTGTCCAGGCAGAACGAGGAACAATAGTAATGGCACCATGTAAAAAAAAACATGTGCACACACACACACAGAGTGAAGGGCTGGACTTCTTGGCTGAGCATATAAATCTAAAGGTTTTGAACTACATAAGTTATCAATTCAGCTGTCAAATAATTATACCACTGCCCACTGGATTTTTGGAAGATCTGTCATCTTGCCAAAAGAGCATTAATATATGTAGAAGAGATGAGAGTTTGCATCTGTTCCCTTGCCTTGCCTTGCCTTCTCTTCCCTTTCTCCTCCCCATTGGGGTATGACAGACCCGTGTGGGCTTTCTCCCAAAATAAACAAAGGAGCAACATTTCACCACTGTCTTTCCAAGACAAGTTGCATATCTCAAATAGAGACTCCAGGGACAGCAGTAGGTTCTATTCAATGCAGGGAATTAGTCTCAAATGGTTTCAGAAAGCTCATCCTGAAGGGCAGGTGTCTTGGCAGGTTCATGGGTTGTGCATTGTTTTACTTTTTTAGGACAGACTTTTGGAAGGTTGCTAAGATATGTTGATGCAATGGATTCTTCCAAGGCATCATGTACTGTTAGGGAAAGAGAAGTCAGCCCAGATGAGCCAAAGCTCAGTATTTTCACAAGTCCTTCAGCTGCTCCCCTATAATCCATGACTGTAGGGGTGTAAATCCCAATCAAATATCTTGGTTATGTTTGTCCTACTACTAATAATAGCTCCACCTACTAGACATGGGGCATAACTCACTGACGTTTGTGAGGTCATCTGGGTCTTACAAGTAAGATACAGTATGAATCAAACATTCTGTAATAAAAACAGCGCTGATATTTCTGATTTTTGCTATTAGGGGTCTTGCTGGTCTGGAGCTGGAGTTCCTGACAGAAGAGCCCTGGGAGAGAATGCACATATGTTTTTTCATGTTACTTTTTATCTCCCATTTCTAGAAAGACTAGTAAAAAAAGAATAAATCCCTTGGAAACATAATCAAACCATGCCTAAAGTTTGATTTAAAAAGGGAACAACCCATCAGGTCAAGAGAAATGGTTAAGTGCAGCAGTACTCAGTTACCTCTGCATGACCTTCCCTGCAAACCTGGACGGGAGTCTCTCAGCAGTGTTGCAGATGTTGGATGACTCTGCTAGTGCTGTTGAAAGACAGGGGTGATAAATAGCATTTGAGCCACGTTTCTCTCCTCCTTCAGGCAGAATTCGAGAATCCCAGGTATACAGCCTTGGGAAGAGTGATTCACGAGGTACCACTCGCCCCGGCTTCCTCTGAGGGAGAAAGCTGACACTTCCAGGACGCTGACCTCGAGCCCATACACATTTTAAATGTTTCAGCACCCTCAGGAAAGCCACAATTAGATGTTGCCTCCCTGTATGTAACACTCAGAGACGAGCAAAGAATACTTCTGGGGAGCGAATGTTTGAAAAACAAATATCAGAGAGAAAAAAAAAAAACCAACAACCCAACCAACTCTGACACTACTTGGGTGAATTTGAGTTTGTTTGGAAGTGAGCTGAATATCTTTTTGCACCTCCCCACACAATCACCTTGCAGAAAAACAACCCCTCAGCCAAGAAAAAAAAAAAAAAAGGGCAAACCCACACAGATTTTGCACTTTGTAGAGGCAAATCTGCCTTTGTTATACAACTGTGTCTGGCCAGGCTGAGCCTTGCACCCGCTCCTCGTGCCTTCCCCTCCCATGCAGCACACGAGCTCCAGACGTTGGCAGCTGAAGTGTAGGCAGGATCTCAGATATCATGGCAATATAAATAAATAGAGAACGATGAGATAAAGTACACGGGCAGATGGAGGTGCTGATAGCGAGATAGGCTGATAGGGTGGTCAGGGTAACTGCGCTTCAGCACACGCGTAAACACGTGGGTTGTGCCCCTTGCCCTGGGGGCAAAATATCCAGCATCCAGCATGACAACACACGCGTGGACATTCAGCCAAAAGCACTCCAAAGCCTTTAGGAAGAATAAATCATACTTTGCACAGCACTTTCAGAGTAACAGCGTTTTCTATTAAAAATATTTTTTTTATTGGCATATATTCCTAAGTGGGACAGGCGCGATTTGACCCCAAGGTTTCAAGGGAAAGTTAAAAAGCCCCAACACTCCGATATTTCCCCTACCCATCACCACTCTTTTAGGTAGTCAAATACCCAGATAATAACTGAGAGCTTCTTCTATTAGGAGAAATGTCCAACTGACCACTGGACGAGTGATTTTTTGGTTACATTTCCAAACTTTCATAGAAGGGTTTGGGTTGGAAGGGACTTTAAAAATCATCTAGTTGCAGTCTCCTTGCCATTGGCAGGGACACCTTCCACTAGACCAAGTTGCTCAAAGCCCCATCCAGCCCGACCTTGAACACTTCCAGGGTTGGGGCTGCCACAATCTCAATGGGAAACCTGTTCCAGGGCCTCACCACCCTCACAGTAAAGACTGTCCTCCTAATATCTAGTCTAAGCCCTGCCCTCTGTCACTTTAAAGCCATTTCCCCTTGTCCTATCACTCCATACCCTTGTAAACAGTCCCTCTCCAGCTCTCTTGTAAGCCCCTTCAGGTACCAAAACGCCACAATAAGGTCAGCCTTGAGCCTTCTCTTCTCCAACCTGAAAAAATTCAATTATCTCAATCTTTCATCATAGGAGAGGTGTTTCATCCCTCTGATCGTCCTCATGGCCTCCTGTGGCCCTTACTGTTGTGAGGACCACTAGAGAAAATGTGAGGGTCGTGGGCTGTAGCCTTCTTTTGACATTTGACCAGAGTGCAGATATTATTGTAGACCTGTATAAGTTCAGTGGTGATCCTGAATTTCTCCCATCGGGCATCACACTGTCTGTGAGCCCCTTCCCCAGGATAATGGCCACAAAATCTTCTCTGGTTATGGTCTGGTTTGATACAAACCCTGTTACTTGCTGGGTATTTTAGCCAGAGCACTGGTGATGATTTGGAACTCTGTCTTATATCATAGTTATTTACTGAATTCAGCTTTTGGTGACAAGCAATTAGCACTTTGTAATCTATGGTGTGGAGGGCAATATATGCATTTTAATAAACAGTATATTTTTACCAGGGATTATACACTGGTTGAATTTGCTGAAGAAATTGGTCACTGAAATAAATAAGGGAAGTGTTTAAAAATCATGGCACATGGGTATTTTTTGGGGTAAAATACTTCCTTTACGAAAAATAACAATTGGATTTGACTTTTTTAAACTGAAGCTTTTTCCACTTTTCGTTTCCAAATGGCATTTTCTTTGAAGGATTGACCTAATTCAGAAAAATAAAGATAAGAAAGAAAACTTTTAAATTACTTCCAAATGATACTCAACATGTCATTTTCAGATTAAGAAAATGTTTTGGGCTGACTCAAACAATTTTTTCTTTTTTGTTGTTTGTTTCATTAGAACCAAATGAAAACCTTCAAACTTCCCGTTTTGCTTTGCTTTGACTCTTGTCATTTTCTTTCCTCTGCACTTATTATGCTTGGCTCTGCTGCTGGAAAATGCAGTAATTCTCTGAAGTGAATCACCACTGGTGACCTCTTTGAAAACAATTTTGGTGATACACCTCAAACATCTCCAATCTTTCACGTCTTTCCTCAGGTCTGAGCATTTATTAATTAAGCGTTGCCACACAGTGCCAAGGGAAAAAGCTATTACCATTAAATAAATGCAGGATTTTATGTGACCTTGTTGGAGATATCAGGACCATCATTTTTCCCAGCAAAGACTTAACCTGAAATTCTTGGAGTGTTTGTTTCCTCCTCAAACTACGATAGGTGATTCTGCATCACTATTGAGGTTGTCTGTCCATGTAAAGTGGTCAAGAATGCAGCCACAAGTAATGTTGGCTAAGAAATTATGTTTTTTTTTTCTATGGATAAATGACACACTCCAAGCCCCAGTGTTGCCTTGTCTGGGACACTTCACAGAGGGTGATCAGGCACCGGTGCAAAAATAAAGGAAAAAAGAAAAAAAAAGACTGAACTTTCTGTGGACGTGCAATGCAAACAAAACCACAGCTTTGCCTTCCCCACCCTTGCACCAAAACTATGTTGAGGTTTTGGAAAGTATATTCATATTTTCATTTTCACTCCTCCAAGGTAGGGCAAGAAGCAGGATGTGCTGAAATACCACAATGGGCCGTCTGGTCTGGGTAGGTTTCCAGCACACTTCTGCAGAGCTCGGGATGGCTCTTGTTCGTGAGTGGGTTTGGAGGTGGGGCCTTTTCCGTGAGTCGAAACGTTCCCCCAGCCTCGCCATCCTTGGTGTAAGAATTGAATCTCTGTTGTGGGTGACTGAGAATGGTTCTGGCTTATGGATATAAAGAGGGTAAAATAAAATCTTCACTCCTAAACTAGAGCCATAAAATCATAGAGTATCCTGAGTTGGAAGGGATCCACAAGGATCGTTGACTCCAGCTCCTGGCCTTGCCTAGGACAACCTCAAGAATCCCACCATGTGCCTGAGACTGTTGCCCAAATACTCCTTGAATTCTGGCAGGGTTGGTGCCCAACTACCCTCTGAGTGAAGAATTAATTTTAGAGTTCAGTCTGGTCACTGGTCAAGTCCTTACTGAGGCCATGAGAATTTCTGTTTTCGATGAAATCAAGGTAAATTTTACCCCTACCTTAAAACAGAGCAGAGGTGGGCCAGCAGATAGGGACCAGCAGCAGAGGAGTCAGGGAGGATAAACCAAGATTATTTAATAGGAGAATTACAGTCTTTTATTTGCATTGTTTCTTTTCCCCAGCTCCAAGCTTTGCATAAAGCTGTCTTTGTTATAACATTGTGTTGGGCTACAGTTTTGGATTGAAAAAAAAGATCTTTATGCTGGAGTTTAATGCAGCACAGAAAAAAGGTATAGTCGCTTTAAATGAAAGTCAAGAGTAGGCAGCCCCCTGAGAGCTCCAAAGTTTAAACAAATTATAAGAAGTATTTCTAAGGTGAAATTGGAAAGGGTACTCTGTGATGCAGAAGAGTGGCCATGAGTCTTCTGTGTTCACACTGTCTTGGGTATTGTAAGAAGCTTTCTTGTGAAACTGTTTGCCAAACCAGAAGTTCTAAATTGAAACGTGTTGACAGAAGGAATCTTACTACTTATTTATAATTTGAATACATCTTGAGGCAGGTTATGAGATGATGTGGGTAAGTCATAACCCACCCTCCTTCCTTCATCCTTATGTCCTGGCACTCCTTCCAGCACTGGCCAGGGTTCTCAGGGCATTTGGTGTTTCGGGTGCTGGTGCTGAGCATCATCCCTTCCCCCTGTGTTTCAGAGGGAGGAAAGGGTGCTGGGAACTTGGAAGGATGAGGTCCTTCACCTCGTGCAATCCTATGACCCTGAGGGAGCCCACACACAGATTTGTTCCGTAACACATAACAAACAACTTCGTTTTACTCAGAGGGAGGGAGACGAGCACTTTGAGCAAATGATGCATTAAATCAGGGCTGCCAACTGCACCTTAATGCGAGTGCTTTATGCCAAGATCTGTCTATCTATCTATATAATCTTTTATATTCCCAGCTCTTCCTGCTCATCTATCTATCCATCTCTCTCACTCTCTCCCTGTATGTATCTTCCTTATTTCAAACTCTTTCTGTCTATCTGTCAGTTAATCTATCTACTTATTTTGATGTCTGTCATCAGAATAGCATCTATCAGAGGGCTTTAACTGTGCTGGCAAAGGACACATTACAGTTCCCTGAAAAAATTAGTTTTTAACTTGACTAAAATCAAGTGAAAACAACATTTGGGTGGCACATTTTACTGTCAGTGGTCAGAGCTTGAAGTTGGAGTTTGAGGACTAGTGGGATCTAGTCTATGGTCTGCTGTGGGATCATTTCCTTGCAATGTCTCTCCTATACTGATAAAAAATTCCTCATTTTTTCTCATTTCTATGTTCTTCAGGTGTTCTGTGAGCACTATAAGCAGGTATTTCTTTTTTTTTTTTTTGTTTTGTTTTGTTTTGTTTTGTTTTTTTTTTGTCTAGAAAACAGACCTATGGACTTTGTGGTACATGTAGATGTGGCACTTAGGGACATGTTTTTGTGGGACTTGGCATTTCTAGGTTAATGATTGGACTAGATGATCTTAAAAGTCTTTTCCAACCTAAATGATTCTATGATTCTGTGATCTCTAGGTGCTACTGAAAGGGAATGACGTCTTATTTTCCCCATACTCTGCCCTCACACGTGAAAGGGACCCTCCATCTCTCTTTAAAGACATTGAGCCTAGAGTTGCCATTTTGCATTTGCATTTGAGTGCAGTTAATTGGTTGTACTCTCTCCTCTCCAACTACCGAATTTTCTATTTTTTAAATGTTTTTTGCTTTCTGTCATATGAAAGAAAACGAATGTGACCCTTTCTGTTCTCCACCCCATCCCTTCTCTCTCTGCTGTCCCCGTGTTTTACTCTCTGTGTATAGTAAAACACATGCTTAGCTTACTTGGATTGTATTCCCATGTATTAAGTCCTACAGCCTGCAGCGAGCAATGAAAACCCATCCGAGCAGGGAAACAGCAGAGGCTGTGCATTGGCTGGTAAAGGCAGAGGAAGAGTTTCAACGTACACAAGGAAATCGAACCTCTGATTTGCATAAGACTAGACTGTGCTAATTTGTTAAGTGAATAGATAGACAAGAAACAAAAACATGCCTTAAAGCATGCACGGATGGTTACTGCAGAAACCAGTACCCAAAACGGGTCAGATCCTAAAGGGAAGCCGTCAGAGCCCACTGGCTGCTGCTGGAGCTGGTCTTGATCAAAGGGTGAATAAAAAGCAAATATTCATCTGCTCCATGAAACCAGAGCCCTTGGGTTTGAAAGGGAGCAGGGAGCCACCTGGCACGAAAGGATGCTCCAGAAGTCATGATGCATCCAGGGACATACGCAGGATTTTTTGAGGTTCCTGCAACACCTAGGAGAATTATTTTTTTTCAGGGTTCACCACCCATATAAATCTTCCCAGAGTTTGTCAGAGAAGTTTTGCTAGAGAAGCACAGAGTGAGGCAAATGGGAACATGATCTCATTTCCTTTCCTTTCCCAGTGAAGTGCTTGCCACTCTTGCAGACAAAACTTAAATTTCTCAAGGGAAATGAAATCAATGGAAGTCTCTGGGACTTTCCCTCTTTGTTACCCATGAAAGAGGCAGACTTTAGGTCTGTACTCAAGAAACATGATCACTTCAGCAGCAAAGAGAGAGAGACTTGATACTAGCCATCACATGAATGTACACACACCTATAAGATATATGTGTGTGTGTATATATATATATATATATAAATCCAGCTGAGTAGGTTTTCCATGTTGAATAAATACCTGGGATCCCCAGGATCAGACAGTTTGATGAAATACACTTTTGCTAAGCATTTTCTATTTTCTCCACCAGTTTGATTTATTTAACTAACAATAAAGAGTGATCTCGGAGCAAGAACAAAAATAATCGCTTCTCGATGCGAAAAAGCTCTAAAATAATAAATGCCAAGAGCTCACTGAGATGAAAGACCTGAGGTGGTTGCTCTGGAGGAAGGGAAGCTGCTTTGTGGAAGTGCAATAATATTTTCCTTGCCTTAAGACTATGAAGGCTTTTCTGTTCCAGCTTTCCCCTGGAGCTTTAGCAGGATACGGCCGTGTTATTACACCTTTGATAGTGCACAGCCCGGCGATAGCTGCACTAGCAGGTGTGTTAGGGGTTGTAACGAGACTTTACAGTCAGGGCTTGTTTTCAGGAATCCGTTTGATTATGTCTTTAATTATGTTTGATTTATGTACAGCTAGGTGGCAAGAGACCACAGCAAACTGGTCCCCGTAGACGAGGTCCTGGGTGGCTCAGAAACGTCGCAGTGTTTCCAGCTGGAGGTTATGGGAACCCCCCAGGTTGCTGAGCTGGGTGTCTATGAAGGCAGTTGCCTTTGCTGCCTACCTTTAGCTTGCTCCTGCCTGGTGCCACTGAATGGGGAGATACTGGTCGTGATCCTCCCAGCGTTACTGAAAGGTATTTTAACACCTCCAGATGGAGGTGGCACTGGGATGTTCAGAGAGCAGAAGGGAAGCAGATATAATGTTTTCATGAAAAAGTAGAAAATGCAGTAAATAACATGCAGTAAATAAATGAAGTAAGAAACTTCAGAGGTAAAGGAAGTCAATCCTTCCCTCTGACCTCAAGGTTTCTGAAGACAGGTTCATCTCTTTTCCTTATGGGCTGATATTTGTCAGCGGTTCTTAAAACCTCCTCTTCCTCCCATTAATACTCTCATCATTAGAAATAATTTCTTCTCTTGTCTGATGTCTGCAAGGAAAAACACAAGACTTCATAGTATTCCTAAACCACCAATTACTTATTAGTTACATGGCAAGCCCAGGAGATCACAAGTTGCCCCTTGGGCAAGCAGCCGTTACCCATTATGGAAAATAGTGATCCGACTTTTGGATAACTGAAAAGAGGAGGATCATGAGCAAGGAGCTCAATTTGTCAGAGAACTGGCAACCCTTTAATAGCTGGGAATGGTAGAGAAGATATCTCTTTTGCCAGCAAACCACAAGGGAAAAATATGCAGGTATGAAAGGGGTTCATGAACCTGGATTCATAGCTGAGGTTGCTGCTTTTCCACTGGGCATTGGCAGCCCTCTGGCCTCCTACCCTATAGAAAATCCAATAAGCCAAAGAGATATAAACTCTGAATGAAATCATAGTGAGAGTGAGGACTTGAATCTTCAGTGGGAAGAATGATAGAACTTTGCCTTGTTGACAGGTCTATGAGTGCTGCTTTTCACAGTACTGCTTTTTTAAAAACATAATCATATTTACCAAAGTCTTTAGCCATGCAGAAAAAGGCAACAGGTATCTTTGCTCTTGCAGACCCATCATATCCAAGGGAAATGATTATCTACCATTTTTATAAGTGATGTTCTGTATGGTCAAGTTCTGTATGCCCTCTCTACCCAGTAATTCCCAAGGAGAGGACATCTGTCCATTTTTTTTATTTTTCTCCTGCATGTGGTGGTGGTGTGTTGTGTCCCCACTCAAGATGTGGATGTGTGCAGCAGGAAAACAGAAATCTATCGATTTTAGTGTATCACGCTGATTATAATATTACATTCTTGATATATTTTCTGATTCTGTGAAACAATTCCCTACTACTGCACTAATGAACACAACAGGGTTCAGTAGAGTTGTAAACACTTTTGTATCATGTTATCCAAAATCCCCTTCAAGTCCTTTGGAAAATGCTTGATGGGTCTGGATGGGAACCTGTGTCTCTGCATGGCCTGTTCCTCATTGAGTGGGGTCCCCACTTAGCTCAGGGAGTCTGAAACTTGATTAGACTATTCCTTTACTGGGTTTCTTCTATACCCCATTTCACCTCTGAAATGGAATTGTTTGTCATTCTTTGGGTGCTACTGCTCCATTTTCTTCAGTCTTCCTTTCCTTAGGGCAAGATTCCAGAAAGCAAACTATTACTGAACTTACAGTGTAATCTATATAGCTGTATTTTTAGGGGAGTATTTGGAGTAGGAGTTTTGGGGGGTTAGTTGGTTTCACCATTGAATGCCCATCTCACGGCTTTGTTGCTAAGTTGTGCAGGAGGAAATGAGTGCATATGGCTGTGTCTGCTGCCTGTCTGTCTATTCACCTAGTCCTTGACATACTCCTTTGGAAGACTCAGTGAGTGAAATGCCCAGATATCTGAGATCCTACTGCATCTCTTCTCTGAAAATGTTGTGCTGACTCCAGCCTTCCCCAAACTCTTGCTGCAGCACCCAGTTTGGCAGAGTGCTGCAAGCCATTTTGTAGGTCCTAATGACTGCACAGCCCTTATTTTGAAGGCTCCTCAGTGTTTGCTTCGGGTATGCCAAAAAGAGAGGGTGCGGTGCAGGCTTTGGTGAGTTGGCAGCCACTGACTTGAGTCAGTATTTTCAAGCCCTCAGCTTTGCAGATGGTAGAACCTGGAGCATTGGCTCTGCTCACGGTCCTTCTCATCCTCCTTCCCCTCTTCATCAAGGAGGCTGGTGCACAAGGGCACAGGATGCTGACAGGAGCCATTGTGGTGGCGACCATCTTGGCTGGTGGGGCGAGACACAAGTGAGGAAAAGGAAACAACACCCAGATGGAGAGAACAACCCAGTGCTCCCAGTACTGGCATGGCCACTGGGCCGTGCGAGGCCGTCATCTCTGAGAGGACGTCATGGGCTTGCATTATACCACTTGGCTGGGAGTTATCTCCACTTTGCAAGCATGTCGTGATAACTATCTAGAGTTGCCTACATGTGTGCAGGGTTATCTTTGGCAATGCAAAATGGGAAACCAGCAGCAATGAGATGATACAGTGTCACAGCTACACATTATAATAACCAGTGATGAGGCAAAGTTGAGCTCGGGTTGAACCTACATATCATAAAGGGCCTTCTTTACCGTGAGAGCTTATTGGCACTGGAAGAGTTATCATGGCAAAGTGAGGATTATGTCATATAGAGTATTTTGGGCTGAGAAAGTATCAATCCCACCTTACTGGATTTCCTTTATCCAGTCTGCCTTTTCCTTCTTTGTAACGTGTTTCCTCACCCGAGATCACCCAGCTCTTGGTGACAACAGATCAGGGCCATGCAGCTTGGCCTCTAACCAAGGCAAGATTCTTCCACCTGCCCTGCCTATACCACACACAACAAAGAGGCTGCTGTTAGTTCACAACCATTTCCCCCACTCCTGATTTTTTAATTCTGAAGTAAACACGCTGCAGCTACAGGAAGGGTGGTATGCAGACACCGGGCCAGGGCTGGCTTCCACCATGGTGGTAGGAATGGGAATTCCACTGCAGGCTAAGTGGAAGGCAGAGCCCTCCAAGCTAACGTGATGTGGGAGGTCTAATTCCTACCATCACAGACCTGATTTGTAGGCAACAGATTATTTCACTGGCTTTCACGATGGTTTTTATATCTTAGGCTTCTTTTTTTTTAGTGTTTTTTTTTACATGAAAGCAGGAGTGTGTGGATTTTGCAGGTAAATTATAATGAAAGCTGATGGGTGCTTGTGTAGGCTTGCAGAAGGTTTGCGCACAGAAAGCAAGCAGGGGCTGGAGGGAATAGCTGAATGCCCAGGGAAGGTTTAATTAGCATATAGTGAAAAATCTAAAGGTTATACCTAGCCCCAATTTGGGGAAAGACAAAAAACCGACTGTTCTCAGAACACAGCTCAGCAGCAAACTCTGTCGCACCTGATGCAATGCTTCCCTCTTGGGCCACCCACCTCCAAGACATGATTATGCAGTGAGAAAGGAGCAGCGCTCTGCACTTTCGTTATCATGGTCCTTCTTAATTATACGTGCGTAAGCGTTCAGACACGGCCACAATGAGCATGGTACACATCCAGGGGAAGTGAGATTCATCTCAGAATCTCCTACTGCTTGGCAAGCATTTATTAACTCAGCCTCCCAACACCCCCGTGAGGAAAAATGTGTCGAAACCCATTTTCGGTATTAATTTAAAAAAAACAACAAACTTAAGCAAGTGAAGTGATTTGCTCAAAGCCAAAGAGCAGGTTGGTGTGAAAGAGCTTGCCTTAAAAACCCAGAATAAGGGATTTTGCCCTTTGTCTTTTCACATGAGTCTGTGTTCCCACGTTGCTTTTTGTTTCTACAGAAACTACAACAGGGGGGTCCTACTCCATGACTCAGGGGTTTGGTTCCAATCCAGAGAGCCATGTTTCCATGATTACTCCTGCTTTATGTAAAATGGTCCTTGTACAGGCTCATCTTGCTGAGCTTTTTGGTGCTGTTCCTGGGCCTGACTGCTACCATGAGGTAGGACTGCAGGATCACATTTCCATTCTGCAAGTAGACACGCTTTCTCAGGATGTGTGGAAGCCTGCTTAATTTCAGTAGGAAGTCTACTTGAACCAGAGTTGCAAGCTTTTAGCTATTATTATTATCATTAATATTCATTGCAGTAGTGCGTTAAATTCCTAATCAACAATCAGAGCTCCCGTGCTAGGAAACAGCAACTATCCTTCGCCATCTCAGGTCTGGATCCATCAGAGTTTAACTTCTAATTATGTGCTAGCATTCATGGGTTTTATTGGGAAGCCATAAGATGGGAAACAAAACCTTGCAGACCCTGGCTGAAGTCTTTGCAATACAACACCCTTCCTCGGCATGCCGGGGAAAAACTGCTCTCCATGGGAAGAGCAGCTCTCCGCGTGAGAACCGGCCATCCCGTGCGTCCTTCGTGTTTGCAGGATCAAGGCTTCTATTAATGACAAGGCTTGACAATGGGACGAGACCTACAAAGGGAGGGAGAAGGAGGTGCCGAGGGTGCCTTGTGATTATGTGGTTGGCGTGTGTTCCTCCACCATGCAACAAAAAGGGAAAGAAAACCAGCTAGACTACAACAGGCATCCCTGTGCGGCCTCCAGACTGCAGCGTCATTCAAGGCCTCAACTTGGAAACCCTTGCAAAGTTTTATTAACATCTGGTCCTCCATGAACAGTGATATTTTATGCACAGAAACTCAGTTTCACCTCCCTCTTCTACCTTACCCTTTTTTGTGTGTATGCTGATTCTGCCCTTTTTCTTCCTCTTTTTTTGGTGGTTGCCTAGTAGCTCGCAGTTGCATTCTGCCTTATCAGATTGTGCCTAGTTACAATCTTTCTCTATGTGCCGAGGGCAACCCACCATGAGAGCATATGGAATATTTTAGTGTGCATTGCTGTTTTCTTTTTCTTTCTTTTTTTTTTTTTTTTCATATAGACCTCAGTTTTATTCCCAGCATAGTTTTGTTGCCATTCAGACATTCAGATTATCTTTTGTTTCTGATAAAAGCATACATCCACAGCCTGGGAGCTATCAAAAGAATCAGTCAAACTGAGGAAGGTGGTAAGGTTTGATGATTTCGGGGCCCTTTTCAGGTTAAAAAAAATCCTGAAAACCACATTCTGAGCTGGATTCAACTCTCCTTCTGGCATCTGACTGAAAAACCTGTGTTCAGTCCATGTAACATCCAAATTGCCTTTTTGTGGTGCTTACATTTCTCCTGAGAGTAGAGAAAGCTTCCAAATCACGGCCTCTGAAATTCAGGCTATGCCACATGAACAACAAAAAGCCACACATGTAGCGCACTCTTCCAGTTTTGTTTTACCACGCTGACTTTGTTGGATGGGACAAAAAGGGAAAGTCAATGACACCTCTAGACTGTTCCTTAAGCAGTGACAAAGGAAAGCATTGTGCTTTTGGCACAGTGTGACGCACGGCTAAATGAGGGCTGTTGGGCTGCCTGTCGCTGGGAACTTGGCAAAGCCTGGTCTTCCATGTGGGTGCAGACCAGTGTTTCACACCTGGGGTGTGATCAAGGGGGAGTTGGTCATGTTACTTTCCATAAGCTTCCTTTCTGATGGAAATTTGGCTCACTAGACAATGCTGTGTGCCGGGATGTGTGTGCATGTCTGTGTGTCTGTCTGCCTGGTAGCTTTGGAAGACATTAGCCAAATTCAATGACATTTGACAGCAGGGCTAGAGATTCCAAGATATGCAGCTCCTGTAAGCTGCTGGAAAACAGGACTGGAGCTGGAGATTTTGTTGAAAGAAAGGCAGCAATATTAGGTCCACCCTTGTTAGACATTATAGAATCCACATAGGAGCAATGTTTTGAATGCTCCACCTGTAGGAACAGATTTAATTGGGTTATGTCCTGTCAGGCACCACAGAAATCACTGCCTGCTTCTGTTTTCTCTGTGG